>NC_092776.1:65752456-66091742 GCF_047496795.1 Chiloscyllium punctatum | reverse complement strand
AGTCAATCAGGGATGGAGCAAAATCTCCCGTGTCTGAACGTGTCTGAGTGAACCCCCTAGTAAAAAGTATCATTCAGCCCTGTAATTCCTCCCCATTTCAGTAACATACTGCCTTCCATTATTCCTGTAAATGAAATGACAGGTTATATCATGTTATATTGCACCTGCCAAATTATTCTCCATTGCCTTTACCTCTCTGTATCTATCTGTAGACCTTCCACCCCCTCTTGATAATTTAATCTCTTGCTTATCACAGCAACATGACCAAACTCAGCATCTGTATATCTGTTCCATCGTCGTGATCATTGATATAGATTGTAAATAGTTGAGGACCCAGCACTGGTCACTGCGTGACTCCACTGGTGATATTCTGTCAAACTGATTAACACTGATTTATCCAGAGTGCCTGCTTCCTGTTTGATACACAATCCTTCCCCATTACTGTGTAATACAGTCGAAAAGCTGAATATGAACGAGGAGAATCAGTCAGGAATGCAACCCCTCGCACCTGCTCCGCCATTGAGTACAATCATGTCATCGTGGCCTCTGTTCCATATTCCTGCCATCTCTCCATCCTCAAACTCTAGTCTCTTGTTGTTGATTGCGGCTCATGAAAAAATATCCACTCTGCATCTACACTTTCAATTACGTTTAGCATTTTACAGACTTCAATGAGATCTCCTTTCATTCTTATAAACTCTAGAGTATAGGCCTGAACTGCTAAATTTCTCTTCATAAGACAAACACTTCAAATATGGAATCAATCTAATGAAACTCTTTTAAATTGCCTCCAATGCAAATACCTCATTCTGCAGGACACCCAAACTGTACTCCAGTTGCAGCTTCACTGATGCCTTGCATTTCTACAGCAACACTCCCTACCTTTCTACTCTATCCTTTCACAAATAAACGCTGAAGTTATGCTTGCATTTCTCACTACTTGAAGAACCCGCATGCAAGTTTTCTGTGATATGCAAGCAGGCACCCAGATCCCTCTGCATTTAAGCACTTTGAAGTCTCTCTCCATTTAGATAATAATTTGCCTTTTTATTAGGCTGGCCAACTTGAATAACCCCATACTTACCCACTTTAATTTTCATTGGCAAATGATTGCCCAACCTATCCATATAGTTTTTAAATCTCTTGCATCATCATTCCAAAGTAATTTCTCACCAATGTTAGTGTCATCTGAAAATGTAGCTATAGTATTTTCTATCCTGTAAACCGAGTAATAAAATCGATTAGAAATGATTGAGGCATGAGATCGGAAATCTATGGCACCCATAAATTGCATTTTCCAAAAGAAAATTACACATTTAATTAATCTGACTGCACTTTGTTGGTTAACCAATCCTCCATCCAAGCTAATAAATTACTCCTAAACCGATGCTTTCTGATCTTACCACTCACATTTTGGAGAAGCGACATATCTGAATCCTTCACGAAGACCAGATATATTCCATCTCCAGGATTCCCACTATCCACCTTGTTTGTCACATCTTTAAATAACTCAAGAAAACACTTCAATCATGATTTATGTTTTGTAAAACCATGTTGAGTCCGATGGATTGTGGTTTAAGTTTGCAAATGTCCTCAGCAATGGATTCTAATAATTTGCCTTAAATTAGAATACATTATTGTTACCTTTTACTCCCGAATGTATTCAGTTATTATAAGCTCTTCCCTTTCTAAAACCTTTACGTTTTCTTTGAATTCCTGTTTGATGGGCAAAAGGGTTTTAAGAGATGTGCTCCAATTGCTGCATAAGCGGTATGTGTGGATGACTGGGCTCATCATCCTGCTGGTGTACAAAATCGATGGGATGAAGTCTTTCTGGCGTTCCCATGTTGTCATCTCCAAGGCCAGAATGACCACCTCCTGTTGATGCATTAGAAGGGTGGGGATTATGGAAACTTCCCGTTGCTGTGTAAAATCTTGAGGGGCTGATGGGTCTTCTCATATTTCTCCATAATAGGTGGAGATACTGAACGGTCTCCTCGTGTATCACAGAGATGGGACCAAGGGAGCGATTGGTCTTCTCTTGTTCCCATACAACAGACACGTGTCTGAATTACCTCCTCTTTTCTCATGAAATAAGTCTCAGGTGGTTTTTATCGTTGTACAATTCCCTTGCAACAGCCTCGGTGAGTCTGAAGGCCTCCTGGTATCCCAGTGTAACAATCTCCAGTCGCTGTGTGACCGCTTTCAGTTTCTATGTTACAGACTTGAGGAGGCTGAATATCCTTCGGTTGTTCCTGTGTAACAGGCTGGAGAACGGAATTGATTCCTCCACTATCTGTGTAATTCTCTTCAGGTGTTGACTTCTTCCTGTCATCTATGTTTAATAAGACCTTCTTTCATTTTTGTAAACTCCAATAGCTATTAGATCAACCTGATAATCCTTTCGTTGTACGCTAGCACCTTCATTGCAGGAATCAGTTGAGGGGACCATCTCTGAGCTGCTTCCAATATGACAACATCCTTTCTTCATTGAAGAGACTAAATCTGTACACACTACTCCAGATTTGATCTCAATAAGATCCTGGACAGCAGCAGTAATGCTTTACCAGCCTGCTGTAAGGTTTGCACCCAGGTGAGAGCAGTCTCTGCTCTCTGGGGGAAATACAGAGCATTGTTGAACGGTCATTGTCCTTCTCTACTCCACGAGCATAACGGGAGATCTGCAGAAAATGTCACAATGATGCTTAAGAAGATCATAAATGATGTGGCGAGATTAATCTCTGGCATTAATTTCCCCAAAGCCCACGTCACTCAGATTCTACAGAATCTTGTAAGATGGAGCGTAAAAACAGCAAGGAGGAGCAAACATTGTTGGGAGTTATATATCAAAGTGAAAGCTGCAATACAAATGCTGGACATGTTATAAAACAGGAAATGAGACATACACATTTGTGGGTACTTCAGTGATAATGTACTGTTTAAATTATATCAAAGCGGTGTTAACCCAACTGAATGCTAATGCTGGGAAAAATGGATTTCATGAGCATGTGTGTGATGGCTTGCGTTAACACTTTGTCGAGCACTGAGCTAGAGATCAGGTTATTTAGGACCTGGTGCTGGATGATCAGAAGAGCTAATTGAAAACTTTTCTGTAAAGGACATTTTGGGAACAGTGACCACAATGCATTGTTTTATGCTGTGTGAGTACACGATAGTTTTTGTTTTATTTGAAGTAACCGTTATAAATCTGAATCATGCAAGCCATGAAGGTGTGAGGAGAAAGTGGGGAGTACAGATGCTGGAGATCAGAGTCGATGAGTGTGGTACTGGAAAAGCTCAGTCAGGCAGCATACTAGAAGCAGGAGAATTGACGTTTTGGGCATAAACCCTTCATCAGGAATGAGGCTTATGAGTCAAGGGGGCTGAGAGATAAATGAGAAGGGGGTGCGGCAGGAGGGAGGTACCTAGGAATGCGATAGGTAGATGAAGATGGGGTTGAAATTGATAGGTGATTAAGAGAGACAGAACGCCTCATCTACTGCATCCATTGAACCCAGTGTGGTCTTCTCTACATTGGCAAGACACAGGTGGATCATTTCAGAGAACATATCTGGGACAGCCACACTGACCAACTCCACTGCCTTGTAGCTGAACACTTTAACTCCCTTTCCACTCTGCCAAGAACGTGAGAGTCCTGGTCCTCCTCCATCGCCAAACACTAACCACCCGAAGCATGGATGAAGAAAGACTCCTCTTCGACATTGAGACCCTCCAACCACAGGGTTGAAGATTGTAGATTTCACCAATTTCCCCATTTCCCCTAACTCCACCTTATCCCAGTCCAATCTTCCAACTCAGCACCCTCCCGCTTTTGAATGTTCCTATGTGTTCATCTTCCTTCCCATCAACTGTTTTACCCTTCTCTCCGACCTATCACTTTCAGCCTCACCTTCAACTACCTATTGGATCAAAAGGAATCAGCTTAGAAAAAAGCCAAGTGTTGTAGTCAGCCAGTGGATTCAGAGAAATGTGGGACCCAGCAACGGATGACTGAGAAAAGAAAATCAAAAAGCGAAAAAGCGTGCAAACAAAAGAAAAACATAAAGACTGCGACAAAATGTACATCACTGTATGAAACAAAAGTAAAAACAATGTCAAATGAGGAACAGTGGGTGTGCGGACAGAATAATTTATTGTAGAGAACAGAAAAATCGCAGGGGAAAGAAACAGTGTCTTTGTGTCTATCTTTAAGGCAGAATATCCAGAAATTCTCCCAGAAATACCAAGTGACTATGGGACTTGTGTGAGTAAAATCTAAGATCATTCTTATCAGTGCTGAGGTCATCTTTGAAGAGAAAGCTGGATTGAGTATTTATAAATCTGAGAGACGAGATGTACTTCATACAAGAATTTAAGAGGAAGAAGCAATAGACATGCTGATTGTATCGAGGATGTTTACTTTATTTTCTGACACATTCCCGAAAGGCACTAAGCCAATCTGGATAAGACAAAGGTTATAAATATTATCCAATAGTTTAAGAAAGGATGAATTTGGAGTCTGGTGAACTACACACCAGTAATCTGTAATCCACGGTCGGGTGACTGTTGGGCTGGATTACAAAGAACATGTTACAGGATATATAGAAGGTAATGTTAAAACTGTGGAGTATGTTAATGCATCGATGAAAGGAAAACCAGAAGTGGCAAACATTTTTTGGAATGGTTTGAAGATGATTCTTGTGGGCGTAGGCAATGAGGAGCTAATGGATAATGTGTAGATGGATATTCAAGAGGATCATTTTTAAGAACTCTCACACTAATATCATAAGAAAAGTTAAAGTGAAAGGAATTAAGAAGAACACAAGCAAATAGGAAACTAAAAATTAGGTTTACATTCATGTGTATGTAATTAGAATATAAAAGATGTCGTACGCCAGCTGCATAGAGTATTGCTGAGACTAAATTTGGAGAATTGTGTACCGTTTGGAGTCCCAATCTAAGATAGAATATACTGTCTAGAGAAGGAACTTCAGAAGATATTCTCCAGATTAATCCCTAAAATGGCAAGACTGTCTGATGGGGGAAATTCAGCCTGTGATCTCGAGTTTCAACAGATGAGAGGTGATTTCAGTGAAACTTACAAATATAGGGGGAGAGAATAACAGAGGGACATGAAGAAACACAAGCAGGCGAGATTACGGAGAATCCCATGATATTCTACACGTACAAGTAGAACAGAATAATCAACAAACAGTTAGTGCCAATTAGAAATCAAAGAGCCAATCAGTGTGTCAACCCGGAGAACAGTGATATATTGTTACATGAGACCATCACAGCTGTTTTACTTGGGAGACGGAGTATGCAGGTACAGAATTCGAGAAGATGGACTGGAAAGGTCTTGAAGAGATTGATGTAAAATACGAGCAGGGGCTTGAAGGCTTTGTCTGGTAGAAAATTGGACCAATCTGCAGGGCTGGACACTGTTGGAGTCAAGGGAGGAAAGACCCTGACTGGAAATTGTAATTGGAATCTGACCATAGGGAAGGTGCCAGAGGACTGGAAAGCAGCTAATATGATTCCACTTCACAGTAAGGGTGCTAGAGATAGACCAGGTAACTATAGACGTGCGAGTATTAGATCACTGTTCGGGAAACTACTGGAGTAAATAGAGAAGGAGAAAATTGAACTCCAATCAGAGTGGCAAGGCTTGGTCAGGAATAATCATCATGACTTTATCAGAGGGAAGTCACATCTAATGGATTTGAATGAATTAGTTTGAGGACGTCGCTTATTTAGTTTTGCAGCATGGCCTTTGACAAAGTTCAGCATGGGAAACTGAAAAAAAATCAAGTAAAATCGCACAGTATCAAGGATAACTTGACAAGTTTCAACGAAAATTATCACAGTGCCATGAGGCAGAGGGTAGTGGGCGAACGTTGTTTGCGTGACTGGAGACCAGTGTCCCATGGTGTACCAAGGGGATCATTGCTGTGTCCCTTATTATTTGTAGCATTCATAAATGGTATAGATGTGAATCTGGGCCGGGGGTGGGTGGAGGGTGGGAGTTGTGATAATTAAGTTTGTGTTTGACACAAAGATTGGTCGGGTGGTTGGCAGTGAGGAGGAAGGTCTGATTTTACAGGAAGATACAAGTGGAATGATCAGATGAGCAGATCAATGGCAGATGGAATGTAATCCTGATAAATATGAGGTGATGTACTTTGGAAGGAGGAACCAGACATGGAGTGTACACAATGATTGACAGCACACTAGGAAGCTCAGAGGGTGTTTCTCCACACATCCCAGAATGTAACTGAACAGGGTAATGGACAAGTTAAGAATTGAACCTTGGGTGGAGCGTTTATTAGGGAGTAGATTATAAGTGCTATACAGGGCTTGGTTGAGGCCATGATGGAGTACTGTAAGTAGTTCTGGGAGCCACATTACAGGAAGGATGTGATTGTACTGGAGGGGTTGCAGAGGAGATTCACCAGGATGTTCCCTGCGATGGAGCATATCAGCTATGGAGAAAGGCTGGGTAAGTTCGATTTCTTTACTTTGGACAGAGAGGCTGAGGGGATGTGATTCAGAAGGATAAGATAATGAGGAGCATGGACAGGGTGAAGAGACAGCAGCTGTTCCTATTAAACAGAGGGTCAAGAACAAGGGAGCACACTTTTAAAGTGAAGGGTATAATGTTCTGAGAGGATTTAAATATTACAATTTTTTCACCCAGAGGGTGTTGGGGTCTGAAATGTACTTCCTGAGAGGGGAGTTCTCACGGGTAGCCTCTCAGCCATTAAAAGTACTTGGGCGAGCACTTGGAAGTGTCATAACATTTCAGGCGATGAGCCTGGTGTTGGAAAGTGGGAGGAATATAGATCATGCTGAAATTGGTTGGCACAGAGACTCTGCTCCTGTGAATGTATGGAGTGGAATGTCAATTATTGAGCAGATTAAGACAGGAACTGATGGGTTTCTGAAGATAATGTTCACAAGGGTTATAAGAGTGAACTGTTATAGCTTGTCAAATTATGTCAATGTGAGAAGTATGAAAAACATTGCAGGTTCCTTCTAGTTTGAAAGTAGAGAATGGAGAATGGGAAACAGGGAAATGGTAAAACGTTGAATCTATTACTTCAGTTCTGTCTTCACAGAGCTTTCTGACAATACCAGGGAAACACAGTCTGGTGTGGAAAACGAAATATTACATGGAAAATAGAACACAGTAAGTAAATGGCTTGGGAGAAATTATTTGGACTGAAAGTAATGGTTATGGAAACACTAACATAAATTTATGAAATAGGAATTACTTTTGAGAAACAGACTGGGAGACAAATGAAAGAGAATCAATGGATGTAAAACATGTGGATTTTCAGAAAAATTTTGGTAAAGCTCCAAGCCTAGTTTGCAAAATCAAATGTTAGTGGATTGGAGCGAATATATGGACAAGTTTCGAGAATGGACAGCTGGCAGGAAACAGTGAATAGAAATAAACAGACTCAGGAAGCAACAGTCTGACATTGTCTGTGAGATATGATTCTGTGAGTATGAAAATGTCTCACACTCCCCGTCACCTTCCCTCGATATCTTTTGTCTTACCAACAGGACAGGCACAGCAGAAGTGGAGGCACAGTTGGAAGGGAATTGCTCTGGGAGTCCTCAACAGTGTCTCTGTATCCCATGAAGTCTCATGGCGTTAGTTTAGACATGGGAAAGGAAACCTCCTGCTGATTACCAAGTAGCAGCCTCTCTCAACTGATGCATCAGTGCTCCACCATGCTGATAAACAATTGGAGTAAGCACTGAAGGTGGCAAAGGCACAAAATGTACCCTCGGTGAGGGATTTCAATGTCCACAAAAAGAGTGGTTCGGCAGGAGCATTACTGATTGAGCTGGTTGGGTCCTAAGGGAGATAACTTCTCGACTCGATCTGCCGCAGGTGGTGAACGAAGCAACAAGAGGAAAATACATATTTGAACACAGCCTTACTAATCTGCCAGTTGCATGAGTATCTGTCCATGACAGTATCGGGTAAGAGTGACCACCGCATAGTCGTTGTGGAGACAAAGTCACACCTTCACATTGAGAATAAACTCCACACATTTTGGTGGCACTATCACCCTACTAAATAGAACAGACTTCGAACAGATCTAGCAGCTCAAATCTGGGTGTCCACAACGTGCTGTAGGTCATCAATAGCAGCAGAATTGTACTCCAGCACAACCTCATGTCCTGGCATATCCCCCTCACAGCAATTACCATCAAGCCAGAGGATCAACCTTGGTTCAATGGAGTGTGCAGGAGGGCAGGAGCAGCACTGGGCATTCCTGAAAATTAGTTGTCAGCCTGGTGAAGTCACCAAACAGGACTACTTGTGCGCCAAACAGCATAAGCAGTAAGCCATAGACAGAGCTAAGTGATCCCACAAGCAAGGAATCAGATCTAAGCTCTGCAGTCCTTCTACTTCTAGTTGAGAATAGCTATGGACAATTAAGCAAGTCATTGGGTGAGGAGATTGCACAAGTATCCCCGTTCTTAATGATGGAAGAGCGCAGCACTTCAGTGCAAAATATAACGTTCATGCATTCGCAATAATCTTCAGTCCGAAGTGCTGAGTGGATCATCCACCTCAGCCTCCTCCAATGGTCCTCAGCAATTCAGTTACCGGTCATCAACCAATTTGCTTCACTCCACGTGATATCCAGATTCGGTTGGAGACACTGGATACCCCAGAGGATTCATCCCCCGACAACATTCTGGCATTAGTACGGAAAACTTGTGCTTCAGAACTTGTCACTGCCCTCGCCAAGCTGTTCCAATACCGTTACAACAACGACATTTACTCGATTACGTGGAAAATTACCCAATGATCTCCTAACATAAAAAGCAGAACAAATCCAATCCGGTCAATTACAACCCCATCAGTCTACTATCGATCAGCATTAAAGCGAAGGAAGGTGTCAGTGCTTTCAAGCAGCACCTGCTCAGCAATGGCCTGGTCAATGATGCCCAGTTTGGGCTCCCCCAGGGTCACTCAGCTCCTGACCTCATTACCTTGGTTCAAACATGGACAAAAGAGCTGAATTCCAGAGGTGGGGTGAGAGTGGCAGCCCTTTAAAACAAGCATGTCTTCGACAAAGTGTGGTATCAAGGGGCCTGAACAAAACTGGAAACAACGGGTATCCGGGGCAAACTCCTTGCTGGGTAGAATCATACCAGACACTGAGGAAGATTGTTATGGTTGATAAAGTTCAGTCACTTCAGCTCCAGGACAAGTCTGTAGGAGTCCCTCGGGCAGTGGCCTAGGCCCAAACATCTTCATAGCTGCTTCATTAATGACCTTCCCTCCATTTTAAGGTCAGAAGTGGAGATGTTCGCCAATGATTGCACAATGCTCAGCAATATTTGTGGCTCCTCAGATAATGAAGTAGTCCATATCCAAATGCAACAAGATTTGGACAGTATCCAGGCTGACAAGTGACAAGTAATATTCAGGCCACACAAATGCCAGACCGTGACCATCACCACTAAAATACAAACTAGCCACTGCTGCTTGGCATTCAATGGTGTTACTGTCACTGAATCCACAGTGGGCTGCAGCGGCTCAACAAGGCAGCTCACCACCACCTTCTCAAAGGGAAACCAGGAACAGGCAATAAATGCTGGCCCAGCCAGTCACACCCAGATTTACGAAATAAATACGTTGAAAAACAACATTACTTTTAACAGTGGAAGGTTGCTGAGGTATCACAGGGATCGGTGCTCAGGCCCCAGCTGTTCACAATACCCATTAAACATTTGGTTGCAGGAATCAAACGCAATATATCCCAACATGCAGACAGAAGTAAAGGATATGTTGGATTGTGAGTGGGTGAGGAGGTTGTAAAAAAGCTTCAAGGTGACTAAGACTAGTGGAGTGAATGGGCAAATACGTGGCAGATGGAAAGCAAGGTGGGTAGAGTTGACGGTGTGCCCTTTGATGGGAACAAGAGATTCGCAGCCTATCGTTTGAAAAGGGATTGGTTGAAACATGTTGATCTACAAAGGGACGTATGCTCCTTTTTGCTGATTCCTTCTGCGCAGCCCTCCAAGATCCCTGCAGCACAGTGAGATCTAAACCCAGAAGTCAGAACTGGGAATGGATTTGGCACGCTGACCAGTGTATATATATCCATCAAGTGGGGAGGTGTGACACTGCAAATGATCTGGATCTCCCTGTAGACCAGTCACTGAAAGCGATATTGCAGGAACAGAAAACAGTTAGGAATACCAATGATGTGCTGACCTTCATTTCAGGGTGATTTGAATCCAGAAGTAAGGGTGTCTGACTGCAGCTGTACAGGCCCTTGGAGATACAAATCTCGAACATTGTGCAATATTGTGTGCAGTTTTGGTCTCTGTACCTAATAAAGGGCAAACCTGACATTAAGGGAGTGCAGCAAAGGATGACCAGATTGATCTCTACGATGACAGATTTGTTGTGGGAACAGTGTTTGGAGCAACTGGGCTTGTATTCCATGGGCTTTAGGAAAATGAGTGGTGATCTTAGTGAGATATGTAACACTCTGACAGGGCGAGACAGATCGGAAGCAGGGATGATAATTCCCCAGGCTGTGGTGCCTAAAACAAGTGGCCACAGTATTAGATACAGACAGGTCATTCTGCTTTGAGATGAGAATAAATGTCTGCACTCAGAGAATGGTGAACCTGGAGAATGCGCTTGAACCTGGAAACCAAGACACTGAATATAAATACGGATTTAGATACAGTAAAGGAATGGTTGGAGCGTAGTAGAACGGTGTGGAAATAAAGGGCCAGCCATCATTATATTGAATTGGGTAGCAAACTCGATGGACCAAAGGAACTACTGCACTCCCTATATTAGAGCTTCCCAAGGTTAATCATATTAACAGATATATTCATTGTTTGGGATAAGTGCATTGCGGAGATGTTTGAAAATGAACGACAATGAGGAAGGCGCAATGTGTCCTTTCCCGACGTTTCTGTGCAGTCTGTGGGAAAACGCTGCAAATGTTGTCACAAGCTCTCAGATGCTGAAAAAATGTTGTTGGAAAAGCGCAGCAGGTCAGGCAGCATCCAAAGAGGAGGACAATCAATGTTTCGGGCATGAGCCCTTCTTCAGGAATGTTCCTGAAGAAGGGCTCATGCCCGAAACGTCAATTCCCCTGCTCCTTTGATGCTGCCTGACCCGCTGCGTGTTTCCAGAAACACATTTTCAGCTCTGATCTCCAGCATCTGCAGTCCTCACCTTCTCCTACAAGCTCTCAGATGTTAGGAAGAAGGTTTCTGCAGGATCAACAGGACTGTGTTTCCTGTTCCCTTTTCCGATACCGAGACTAGTGCTGGGTGTTCTGTCCAGGTTAATACTTTAAGACCTCGAAGCAGTTTGATACAATAGAGTGTCTTGCTTGGCCGATTCAGAGACCATTGAAGAGTTTATCACACGTCTGTGCGTCTGGAGTCACGTTTAGGCCAGACCAGGAAAGCTCAGGAGACTCAATTCTTGAAAGTCCATTGGGGAATCAAATAGGTGTTTACAATCGCGATTGACTTCAAGGTCACTGTTACTGACGCCAGATTTTGAATATTAATATTTTATCAATTGGTTTTAACTTCCATCAGCTGCCAGAGCATTACCCTGGTCTGGATTAGTAATCCAGTGACATTTCCACAACAACACCCTCTCCAAATGGGGACTTATCGGAAACCACACTGAGCAGGCTATTTCGGTGCTGCTTGACAGCTCTGTCAAAAAGAACTTCCACTAACATGTCTATCGTGATTGGATTGAGGGGGTGGTAATTGGTCAGATTGTAATTATTCACCTCTTAGGGGACCGCACATAGCTGAGCAATTTTCCACATTGCCAGAGAGATGTCAGAGTTGGAGCTGGGATGAAACAGCTTCCCCAGGGACACGGCTTGTTGTGCAGCACAAGCCTTCAGTCCTATTGCAGGAACGGGGTCAGGCCCAATTGTCCTTGCCGTATCTATGGTGTTCAGCTGTTTCTTCATGTTACAGGCAGCAAATTGAATTGGTTGAAGACTGGCATCTGTGATTCTGTGGGCATCATGACGAGAGTGAGGTGCATCATCAACTCAACAATTCTGGCTGAGAATGGTGCAGATAAAACATCCTTGTGTTTTACACTGGTGTTTAGGGCAGTTCTGTTATGCAGTATGCGGATATTTATGGAATCCTCTCCTCCAGTCATTTGTTTAATTGTCCATCACCATTTATTACTGAATGTGGCAGGACTTCAGAGCTTCGATCAGATCTGTTGATCAAGTGTGGTAGCTTTAATGTGTTAGCATCAGGTTTAGGTTCACATGGTTCTGACCCTGACATGTTCACCCACAGTCATTACTGAAACATATGTCGTGTTGATGGGAATGAAAGACTGAGGAGATTATCCCTGGGCAAAAATGTTACAGGTTGTGGTTGAATGCTGTTCTGCTTCTCCTGCTGCTGTTATCTATAGCACTACATAAATACGCAGTTTTGAGCAGCAATATCTGCAGTGCAATTCTGTCTGTCTGACCCATTCACCCATCAGCCCTGTACTCAGTGACCTACTCTGGTGACTGATGTGGAAATACTTTCATTTTCATACTCCCATTCTGCTGAGGGTTGCTCCCGGGGTCATGCTTCCAATCTGACACATTCTGCAAAACAATTAACTAATTTTAATCCAATTGTTTAATTTATCTGCATCCTTTCTTCCCTTTAGTAATACCATCTTCTGTGTTTAAAATGAATGTCTTTCCGTCTATTTCTCTCCCTGACCATGATTTAGAGCTCTGCAGTGTCAATGATGCCAGCCTTATGTAGTTTCAGAGCCAATGAATTCTCTGGATTCTCAGTCACCTTCACGACATTGTATGTTTCCTATTTTGGTTTGATGCCTTATCACTCATGGCTGCCTTGTCCTCACATGAGCATGTTTCATCTCCTTTGGGATGAATTTCTGATATCCTCTGAATTATCCCCAGACACTCCTGCCATTGCTGCTCCATGGTCTTTCCTGCTCGGCTCCCCTACCAATTAATTCTAGCCAGCTCCTCCCACATGTCATTGTAGTGACATTGCTCAATTATAATCACATTACATCAAGAAGACAGCAATAGATATAAACCAAAAGAAGGAGTTTTGAGAGAAGGGATGTGAAGAATAATTGGTAAATTTCCTAACTAGATACAAAGAAAGAACGAAGGACAGGATATAGATGAGGAAATGTGAAAAATGAGAAAATTTGATTATTGAAAGTTTTAGATGTATATCCCTCAATGTGTTGGCAATGCCTGTGTGCTGTGGTCCTTTGTATAGTGCATGTACAACAGAGAAATGAGTTCAAATGCTGGGTCTGATGGCAGAATTTTTATTTCCACTGATATGACAGACACTAACTATGGAAAGAACCCTGCAGGCCAATATATTGAATTCCCGGTAGAAATGGGATTAATTGAAATAATTTGGGATACCAGAAGCAAGAATTTATAACACACACCCTGATAAGAATGAGAGATTATAGTCGAGAATTCTAGAAAAGGAGGGAATATTGAGAGACGGGGAACATATCCCTTTAGATGAGCATCAAATAATGTTTTATAAATTTTATATATCATGTGCATCATTTTTCGATAACTGTGTCTCCGTTGTTCGTTAGACTGTTGTACGCATATGAAAAATGTTTCTTATCTGCACACATACATTGATTAAACAGTGTATATAAAATCATTTTTCCGCCATTGAAATGGTCCTATTGTCGTGTTACCAGGATACATGAACACCAACTGGCCACTAAACGACACGACCCACTATCATTATGTTACATACATACAGACAAAGAAGGTACCACTTTGATTGGGACAACACACACACATACTAAGACACACAAGGACGTTCTTAGAGGAATGGCATTCTAACCAGAAGTCCATCAATAGACGCATGAATTTAGATGCCACCTACCTTCACTTCTAAAAAAAGAACAGGAAATGTCATCACCCACCTTAAGAAACCAAGATCTATGAATATAGAGGCGGGACATACCACCAGCACTTCAGCAGAGACTCTCTACCGATGGTGTTACCTAGTCATAGTGACGAAACGTCTGAAATCAAATCTTCAAGCTCAGCGAGCTGACTTGCATACATAGAAATTGACATTTTTCGTTTGTTAGTGGAATTTGGGAGTTGTCTGTCACTCACTTTTAACAGATTACGACGTGAGGTGAGCTTTTCTGGGTGTGTGGTTTCAATTAACAGAGGGGTTCGATATTGATGTCACAACAGTTTCGGGCCTTGCCGTATGGGATTTGGACAGAATTAAACAGAAATGGGATACAAAAGGTTCCAGCAAATTCCAACACGTGGCAATTAGTGACCTAGATCTTCAAGTAAAACTGGTGGGAGAATTCATTTGATTTGTTAACTTGTGATTGGTTAAATTAAAAGTGATAGAAATGGCTTTTAACATTTCTGAAGAGGTTCCCAAATTTTCCAAGGAAGATTAAAAAGACAGAAGGACATATTTTTCGAATTAGCAAATAGGTTGGAATTTGGTTTAACCAGGGTCAAAAGAAAAGTTGAAATTGTAATGTAGTCGGTCAAGAACTTGGATGTGTCAGAGAAACAGGTAACTGCAATAGAGTTAGAAAAAACTTAAATTGCATACGTGGCAACTGGAGTTAGAAGAAGAAAAAAGACACGGAAACAGAGAGAGAAGAAAGGGAAAGAGAGGAAAAAGAGCAATAGAATTTGAAATTCAGAAGTTGGGAATTAGAAAAAGAAAGTTAAATTAACAGGATGGAGATGAAGGGAGAACGTAGGGACATTTACAGCTATTTTAATACATTGCCATATTTCGGTGAGAAATATGTCAAAATCTGTTTTTATTTCATTTGAAAAAAAATGGCTCGGCAGATGTTGTGTCCAGTGAACATGTGTGTAATGCTAGTTCAGAATAACATGGTGGGCACAGCTCGTGAGATATGTACAGCGCTGTCAGATGAGGGTTCAAGAGATTATGCAGGTGCCAAACTAGCTACTTTGAGTGGTTATGCATTGGTACTAGAAGAATATAGACAAAGGTTAGGAAATATATAGACAAAACCATGTCAGACTTATGTTGCATTTGAAAGAATTAAACACAGACATTATGATAGATGGGTGCTGGCCTTAGAAATGGCTAAGACCTGTGAGGCCCGATGGGAGATTATGCTGCTGGAGGAGTTTAAAGTCTCTCTTCCTGAGATGGTAAGAATTCATGTGAATGAACAGAAATTTCAACAAGTGAGAAGCGTGGAAGAAATGACAGGTAAATATGCGTTGGTGCATGAGATGAAATTTAGCTTCTGGGAGGATTTTCATCCTGTTCGGGATATAAATTTGGAGAAGGGACGGTCACACATTACAATGTGAACAGTAGAGCACACTGGCAATAGTTTAGCACAGGTGAAAAAATAAGCGCAAGGGGGCTGAAAGGTGATGAAAGACCTCAGGTGTTCTCACTATAAGGGAGTGGAACAAATTAAATTACAGTGCTGATGGTTTAAGAAGGGCACGGGGAAAAGGTGCTTTCACTGCAGTCAGCTGGGACACACAGTGCCGGGCGTTGAAGGAAGACACTTTGGAAAAAGATGTGTAGAAGAGGCTAAGCCAGTGACATTAGTGAAACTGGTAAAGGAGACCCCAAGTGGAGCTGAAGAGCTGCAGGAGAGGATATAGCCGAGGCAGGGGCTGGGTATTGATGCAGTGCCTGATCCCTATAAAGCATTCACCTCTGTGGATAAAGTTTACTCAGAAAGAACGGGGGAGAAGAACAAGAAGTAATGATTTTGTGGGATACGGGATCTACTCAGTCTCTAAAAGTTGAGAGGTGGGGTACTGGAAAAGCACAGCAGATCAGGCAGCATGCGAACAGCAGGACAATCGACATCAACCCATCGTCAGGAATTTGGCTGGGAGCCAGGGGGCTGAAAGATAAATAGTAGGGTAGAAGCTGGGCTGGTGGGAAGGTCGCTGGGAAAGCAATAGGATGCTGTAGGTGGGAGTGATAGTTATATGTCGGAAGGGAGGGTGGACTGGATAGGTGGGAAGGGAGATGGACAATTAAGGCAACGCAAGAGGGCGGTGCTAAATTCAATGGTTGGTTCTGGGATGAGGTTGGGGAAGGGAGATTTGGAAATTGCTGAAGTTGATGTTAATGCTGTATAGTTTGACGGTTCCAGCTGTTCTACCACCTATCCACTTCACTCTCCTCTCCGACCTATCAATATACACCCACCTGCACCTACCTATCGCCTTCCAAGCTACCTCCCACCCAGCTCCACACCCACCTCCTATGTATTTCTCAGCCACCTTACCCCTCCCTTACCTCCCACTTTCCTGATGAATGACTTGTGCCTGAAATGTCGATTCTCCTGCCCCTTGGATGCTGTATTTTTTCCAGCTGCACACTTTCCAACTCTGATTTCCAACATCTGCAGTCCTCACTTTCTCTCGGCCCCCAGTAGGAAGAGATTGAAGTATTTTCACACTTTCTGACATGTCACTCAAGAGCGTGATAATTTGTGGAATGGGGACAGAAAGTAAGCATTCCCTTGTGTAACATCAGGTTGGAATGCCAAATCAAGGTTGGGGAAGTAACCATAAGAGTGAGTGATGGAGTGTCAATTCCAGGATTACCGTTTGTTCTTGGGAACGATTTAGCAGAATTCAAGGTGGGAGAAACACCCCTTGTGTTAGAGAAGTCAAAAGAAGACTAGGGAATTAGGGAGTTTATAGAAAAATACTCAGGAATTTTTGCAGGCTTTGTAGTAACAAGATCCCACTGTCATAAGTTACAGTAGAAAGGAAAAACGAAAGAAAAAGCCAAAGGAGTTGATGTGCAGTAAACTGACACCCTGTGTGATGTCACGGTGCAGGAAACAAAACCTGAACAGGCAGTGGGTCAGGCAGAGGTGTTTAGTCATGCAAGGCTAATAGACTTACAACAGATTTATATACACACGCATGCACACACACACACACCTGCACACACAGAGAAAGGAAATCAGAATATATTATCGAACATCCTTAATTTAAAGATAGAATCCTAAAATTAAAATGGAGACCATGACAGGTGAGTGCAGAAGGGAAATGGGCCGAAGTGCACCAGATTGTGTTACTGGTAACATACAGTGTTATAGGTAGCACGTGAACTAACTGCAGGCAGTCACGTAGGTGTATGGAGACTCAGACTAAGGTACAGAAGCACTTCTAGTGGCCTGGAATGCACAAGGACGTAGTTATTTTTGTTTTACATGTCATACATACCAAATGGTAGGTAAGTCACAGGCAGTAATAAAACCAGCACCTTTGTTGGCAATCCTTGCATTCAAAGAACCTTTCACGTGGTTTATGATTAATTGTGTAGCTCCCCTTTCTAAAATAAAAGTGGAAACCAATATTGCCTGACCATAATAGATGTGTCTCCCAGATTTCCAGAGGCAATTCCATTGTTAAGGGAAAAAGGGAGGTGGAGGAGTTGGTAGCTTTCTTTTCTCACTGTTGCCTACCCAGACAGATTCAGTCAGACCGAGGGTCTCATTTTACCGCTCAGCTGTTTTAGGAAGTCATAGATAGCTTAGATATGCAGCACTTCAAATCAGATATGGCCCATCCTGAATCCCAGGGAGCCTTGGAAAGTTAACATCAGACACTGAATTCCATGTTAACAGCATTCTGTCAGGATTACCCAAATGATGGGGATAAAAGTGTCCCATTATATTGTTTGCCATTAGAGATGTCCCAAATAAATCTATTCAGTTTACTTCCTTTGAGTTAATATTCGTACATGAAGTGAGAGGTACTTTGAAGTTAGTTAAATATTAATTGACAAGACCAAAGTCGGATTATGTCCGTGAGGTGAGGGAGAAATTAGATGGAGTAGGTGAGTTAGCTAAACAGCACCTGATGAGGGCACAGCATAGAGTGAAGCAGGTGGCTGGTACAAACTCTGAAACTTTGATGATTTCCCGTGGGGATGACGTATTAGTATTGCAAGCAAGTGGAGGAAATCCCTTCAAAGCCAGATTTAGTGGCCCTTTCAAATAAAAAAAAAATGTAGAGTCAGTTAAACTATCTGGTAAAGATACCGGATATGGTAAAAACATTATCAAGTATGTCATGTGAATGAATAATGCTCCAGCCACATTTAAGACTCAGAAACAGAGTTGTGGCCAGATAAACAAATTGTGTAGTTTATCTGTATGATGTGGTGGTATTTAGCCAGTGAATGAAAGCTCACAGGTTACAGCTGGCAGAGCATGTTGAACGATTAGAAGAAGCAAACTTGGAAATAAACTTAAAGAAAACAGAATTCGCGACGGCAGAGGTGAAGTTGTTGGGATATTACATTGGCCATGGAAGGTTGACTCCATGGAACACAAGGACGAAGGGCTTTGAGAATTTCCACAACCTCAAAGAAGAGGTGCATGATTTTTGGAACTGAGTGGATTCTATCGGAAGTTTGTTGCAAACATCAGCAGCGTATTGGCACCACTGATGGATTTATCAAAGAAGAACACAGAATTGTGGTGGACAGACCAATGCCAGGAGGCATTTGAGGATTTTAAAACAGGATTAATCACAGCATCATATTTAGCTACACCAAATATTTTGAAACGCTTTGAAAGTTGTGTTTGATGCCCGGGATATAGGGCTCAGAGATATATTGATGCAGAAAGATGATGATGGAATTGAATGGCCAATTGACTCCTTGTCGAAATTTCCCAATATCCACCAGAAAAAAAAACAAAATCTCCATTATTGAAAAAGAATGATTAAGTTTCGTACTAGCCTGGCAATATTTTAATGTTCATATGAAAAACAAATTGTTGGACGTGGTTGTGGACAATGATAAACCTCTCGCATTTTTTGGAATATTTAAAGACCAGGTTATGAGTCTATTTCATTGGAGTCTTATGTTACCGACTTTAAACTTACAAAATGTACATGCTGTGGATCCTAAAATGTAATAGCAGATTTAAAGGAAAACATTTAGATAAGATTTGATTTATTCCAGTGTTATATAGGTGTGCAGAATTAATATCAATGGTATTCATGAGATTAATACTTTTGTATTTCATAATAATGGGATTAAGAATTAGAGGAAAAGGAGTGATGCCATATTTTAATTCTGATGGTTCATTTTCTTTTCTGAAGGATGGAGGTGTTATGAAGCCGAAAGCATATCTGGTCATTTTAAGACAGAACGGGGTTTGCTAAATGGAAAGTACAAACGCAAATGCCAGCTAAAGATCACACTGTTCCACATGTCACCATTAGCTGGGAAATGGATGCCAGATTTTTTTTTGCTGTTTTGACAACAATTCAAATACAACCAAAGAGTTTTAATAACGCTTAGCAGACCAGAAGCCAACGGAAATTCGATATTATTGTTTCAACACCTGGAAAGTATGAGATTTATTGGAACATGGGAAGTATATAAAACCAGGAGTTTGAACACTAGAGGGAGAGCCACTGTCATCTAACAGCAGAGTATCTGCTGTAGAGCAGGTGTGCTAACTGGCCATCTCAAACACTCTCTATCAAAGATGCATGTTCATGTCAACCTACTTGCAGTAAAAAAAAAGGCTCAGGGAGACCAGCAGCTGGAAGAGTGAACACAGCAGGGAAGATAGAGACTGTGTGGTCTTGAGATTGTAATGTTTAATATGTGGATTGTTGGAACAGCATATTTTTACAAGATTGGAGTCAGTTAGTAAGTCGTTAAGAAAAGAGGGGCTTGTATTTGTGAATAGTTGTTGTTTAGAGTTCACTATTTAAGTTAAGAAACTAACTTATTTTTTTAAAATAGTGGAATGTAAGATATCTGTGTGGCTCATATTTTAACGGATTACGATGTGAGGTGAGCTTTTCTGGATATTCAGTTTGATTAACAGAGGGGTTCAACTCCGCCTTGTAAATGTCCATCCACGCTAACCCATTTCCCTGCAGCTGGCCCATATCCTTCTAGTCTTTTCCTATCCACATATTTATCCAAATGCTTTTGAAATGTTGTTAAAGTACCCCACTCAACCAGATGTGCTGGCAGCTCATTCACTATCAGCCCACTGTAGGGGCCCCTCAGGTTCCCTTTCATTCCTTCCACTCTCAACGTAAACTGATCCCCTCTTATCCTCGATTCTCTAAACCTTGGAAAAAGACTGAGAGCATTCACCCTATCCATACCCCTCATGATCTTATGCACCTCTATAAGGTTCCCCCTCAGTGTCCTACACTCTAAAGAAAAGGTCCGAGCTTGTCTAACCTCTACCTATAACTTCGACCTTTGGGTTCTGGCAACATCCATGGGAATTTCTTCTGCTCTCTTACTGATTTCATAAAATGGTCCCTGTAACAAAGTGACAAAAACTGAACAGAATACTCCAAGTGCGGCCTTAACAAAGTCCTGTGTAACTGCAACATAAATTGCCAACTTCTATACTCAATACCCTGCCTGATGAAGGCCAGTGTGCCAAAAGCCTCTTCACTGTCCTGTCTACCTGGGACTCCACTCTTAGAGAACCGTGCACCTGGACGCCAAGGTCTTTCTGCCCACTTCACCCCTTAAGGACCTACCATTCACCGTGAAACTCCTACCATGAGTTGAGTTTCCAAAATACAAGACCTCACACTTCTATATTAAATTCTATTTGCCATTTCTCAGCCCACTTGCCCACATGATTAAGGTCCTGCTGCAATTTCTGATAAACTTCCTCACTGATCACGCTACCACTCATTTTAGTGTCATCTGCAAACTGACTAATCATGCCTAATACATTCTCAAACGATTCATAGATAACAAACAGCAATGGACCCAGCCTCCAGTCTGACCAGTATCCTTCCACAAAACCCTCTGCTTCCTACCATCAAGCCAATTGTGTATCCAATTGGCCAGTTCCTCCAGCATTCCACGTGATGGAACCTTCCAGAGCATGTGGAAACTTATCAAAGGCCTTACTAAAACCCGTAGAGACTACGTTTACCGTTCGGCCCTCAACAACCTTCTTGGTCACTTCATCAACAAACTCTAATAAATTTGGGAAGTATGATCTCCAACTCACAAGTCTATGCTGACTGCTCCGAATCAAACCCTGTGTAAGTAATTGGTGCAGTCAATGGTATGCCATCCTTCATTGTAAGATGATTCAAGTTCGTAAGTAATGCCATCTTCCTGCTGCTGTAGATCCTTGCTGAGAGAGTGGTTGGGACACTCTCAGCAGATTTGATCTCCTTCGTAAGGAATGATCTCCTTACCACAGACACGCGTGATGGTATCACGAGGATACAGTGAATAAGCTGAGTGTTTAATCAGTAGAACTGTGAGAGATGAAGAAATGGTGACGCTAAACAAGAGGAGTGGCAGCGATCATTTACTTCCATAAGAGACATTGACAGGGAGAGAACTTCCACACTTTACCCAGGTTTGATTGGTTTGATTTATTGACACATGTACCTCAGTACGGAGAAACACTTTATTTATGAGCAGTGGAGGCAGATCATAGTAAGCATGGACAGGCAGATCATAGGGTGGAAATAGGCTTGGACAGAGTAAGGTATACAGGTTACACTGAATAGGACGTGCACTCGACAAGATCAACATGAAAAAGATCAGCATTATTTGAACTTAGAGGGTCCATTCATCAGCCTAACGTGGCTTTCCTAATAGCTTATATGTCTTAATAAAATCTCCCCACGTTATTGTGCAGTCATGTTTGTCACAATCCCCAACAGCAGCCACAATACCTTCCATCTGAAACAGGTAGCCATTCCCACCAGCTTCCGCCCTACACAGAGAACACCAGGCTGTCTTCTCGGAGATGATTATTGACTTCTTGTGATTTCAAACAAGACATATGGCTTCCCTCCTCACCACTAGAAAACTGTGTTCAAGTCCCACGTGTGATTCATGACCGACAGAGCTACGAGGAACAACGTGGAGCAGTCTGTATGTGCAGCCACTGCTCCACTTGGTCATCATCTTAGAGCATCAATTAGGAGACAGCGAGGTCTGTGGATGCTGGAGATCAGAGTAGACAGTGGTTTGTTGGAAAAGCACATTAAGTGAATCGACGTTTCGGCATAAGATTTTCATCAGGATTCAATATCAATTAACTCATTCTGCCCCGGGGGAATGGCCTCCTACTGTTTCTGTGTAAGTGACTCAATGGACTGAATGGCTTCTTCCTCGCCTGATTGGACAGGGCCAAAGGCCTGATTGGGTTACCTTGGTTCCTGTTTGACAGCTCGATGTGCTGACAAGTGTGATGATGCTGCAGCTTTAAGAGGTTATTTTGTTCTGGTTTCTTTTAAGAGAGAGATTGAACAATCGTTACCAAGTTGGCTAGTTAAGACCACTGAGTAAACAGCTAGGGATGCCTTAGGTTTATGTTAATGCCATCTGAATGGGTGTGGCCAGCTCTCACAGGTTAGGATCTCTGGGTTTTGGTTTCTCAGTAACATCAGAAACTATTGGGGTCTCCACAGAGTTGGAAACTGCAGTGACTATCTCCTGGCTGCTACCTTGCTGAAATTTCTCTTGATGCAGTTTTATTTCTGGATTGGAGAAATAATTGTGACATTCTGTGTCTGAAATTTCCTATTTTCCAAGGGCTGTGCTTATGCGATTTTCCTATATTGGAACAATTCAATAGTAATAGTTCCTAGATCTGTTATTCTGTTAGCTTCTCCAATAGAATCACGTTATTCTAAATCCTTTCTTTAGTTTTATTTCATCGTTCGTGTTTAAGTAAATAGTGTTTTGCTTCACAGCGAGTAGTTTGACCAGTCACATTGTATCTGGAGCAGACACTTTATAGTTCCTTTAAAATAAGGAAACATTAGAGTCTCGGCTACGCCTTCAAATATTGTCGAGGAACTTTGGTATGATCCATCACACTAGACTCCTTCTCTTCATGAGTAATAGGCTGGAGGCACTGAATGGGCTGTCCCTGTTCTTCTCCAATAGTGTCAATGGGACGAATTACTTCCTCATATTCCTGTGAAACCAGCGTGAGGTGCGGAATGAACTCTTATTTTACTGTGGCAATGTGCAGTGTCAGGCAGTCTTTTTACATGACTATTATGGAGTATTTAATACACAAGCCTCAATAGAGTTTGGTTCTTGATGCACATGAACACAGACCAGTTCAGAATCTGATGGGCGCGTCAAATTATTCTGAACATTGTGGAATCTTCAGCGACCATCACCACTTCTGATCTTATGGTGGGGAGACATTGATGAAGCAGCTGAAGATGTTTGTGAGGAGGAAGCTACCCTGAGGATCTCCCACAGAGCTGACCCTGGACTGAGATGATGAACATCTTCCTTTGTGCCATATTTGATTCCAAACACTGGAGAGTTTACTCTGATTCCCATTAAGTTCAGTTTTGTTCAGCTCCTTGATGTCAACAGAAGTTAACGACTGCCTTGATATCAGAGCCAGTCAGTTTTACCTGAACCCTTGTGTCAACCTCTTTTGTTCATGTCAATAGGCCGTGATATAGGAGCAGCAAGTGTTTTCTTCAAACAGGTGGTATTGAAAGTCAGGATTTCTTTTTCTCAAGAGTGTTGGGGAGCTCGATGACTGGAAGTATCTGAAGAGGAGGTAGATGGATATTGACGTGTCACAGAGTTGAGGGCTATAAGGAATTTGGCATTAAAGAGGATTTGCGACCAACAGCAGATCAGCCACGATCTTAAGCAAGGCCAAATCAGGCTTGGGGAGTGAATGACCTGTCCCTGTTTCTGATGTTCTATTGGAAAGATAGTGTGTGTAATTTTCATGAATGTGCAATTACTGCATATTGTAATCAGGAGGACAGCGGATTCTGTGAGCAATCGCTGGGTGAGGAATGGAGGCTGCATTCACAGTGAATCTGGGTCTACAACATGATCAATTAATGAAACACAAGTTTCGAGATGTGAAGCTCTGTAAAGAGAGTTGATGGGCCTCTTTCATACCAACCTGTTTTTTTCAATTACATTTCCCAAATCACTTCAAAGCATGTGTGACAATCTTGAAGGGCTGAATAGTCTCCTCTGTTTCTGTGCACCAGGTTATAGGTGTAAGTAGCCTGCAACTGCTCCTACCTAGCAGGTTTGAGGGGCTGAATGAAACACAGAAACATTGGACTGAGGAGCAGGAGCGGATCATTAGATACTTTGAGCCTTCTCCACGAGGCACTAAAATTGTGGCTGATCAGGTTGTGGTCTCAGCCCCACTTTCCTCTCTGTGTTCAATTATCTGTGCCTCACATCCCTGTCAAATAATTAACTAACGCAGCCTTGAGACCATGTGAACATAGAGGCACGATAAAAACTTCCAGTGAAGAGAATTCCGACTTGAAAGATCCTTTCAGAATTATTCGTCGTCCATCTTCTAGAATCAGAGAGTCATGCAGAATGGAAACAGACCCGTTAGTCCAATCTGTTCACTCCGATCAGATATCAAATCTGATTTAGTCCCATTTGCCAGCATTTGGACAATATTCCTTCTTTATCATACACTTTTAAAATGCGTGATTGTACCCTCTTTGACCACTTCCTCTGACAGCAATTTCTGTACACACAATACTCTCTGTGTGAAACGTTTATCTTCAGGTCCCTTCTAATTCATTCGCCCTCTCGCCTTAAACCTATGCCCTCTTGTTCTGGAGTCCCCTATCCTGGGATCAGAACGTGGCTATTCAGAATATCCATACCCCTGATGATTTTATAAACCTCTATTATGTCACCCCTCAGCCTCTGAGGAGGAAGCACCTCAAACTAATCAACCTCTCGCTGAAGCTCAAACCTTCAGTCCCGGAACACTCGCGTAAGTCTTTTCTGCAGACAATCGAGTTGGACACAATATTCTTAAAGTGGCCTCACCAACATCCTTTAGAGATGCAACATGCCACCACAACGCCTATACTCAATGTTCTGACTGATGAAGGAAAATGTGCCAAATGTGTTCTGCACCAATCAATCTACCTGCGACTCCACTTTCAAAGAACAATGTACCTGCAGCTCTACGTATGTTTGTTTCACAACACTCCCCAGGACTTTACCATTGAGTGCATACCTTCTGCCCTGATTTTCCTTCCCAAAATGCAAAGCCTCGTATTTATCTAAATTAAACTTCATCTGTCAGTCCTTGCCGCTTTGTCCCATCTAACTGTGGTCTCGTTGTACTCTGAGAGAATCTACTACACCACTTTTCTGAAGTCATCTGTAAACTTACTAACTATGGCTTGAAAATGTGTTGCTGGAAAAGCGCAGCAGATCAGGCAGCATCAAAGGAGCAGGAGAATCGATGTTTCGGGCATGCCTGAAACGTCGATTCTCCTGCTCCTTGGATGCTGCCTGACCTGCTGCACTTTTCCAGCAACACATTTCCAAGCTCTGATCCCCAGAATCTGCAGTCCTCACTTTCTCCTAGTTGATTTTTACTAACTATGGTCCCGATATTCACATCCAAATCCTTTGCATAATTGATGAAATTCAGTAAACTCAGTACCGATTCTTACAGCACACTGCTGCTCACAAGCCTCAAGTCTGAAAAATACCCCTCTTCCTTCAAGCCACTTGTGACTAGCTTCCCTGGTAATCCATATGACCGAAATTTACTAATCTGTCTACCAATCGGAATGTCATGAACACCTTGCTGAGGTCCATCTAGACAAAGTCTACCAAACTGCCTTCATCAATCTTCTTTGTCACCTCTTCATAAAACTCAATCAAATTAACAAGTCATGATTTCCCATGCAGAAAGCCACGTTGACTCCTCCGATCAGCCCTTGTCTTGCCAAATGTATGTCAATCCCATCCCTCAGAATGCCCTCGAACAACTTACCCACCACTGATATCAGGATCATCGGTCTATAGTTCCCCGACTTTTTGGTCACTGTCTCCTTTCCATTCCCACTCCTCCACTGCTCACAACAAATGTTAAATGTATCCAGGTTGGTGATATCAGTCTCAGTCTCAGTCTGGGTCAGTTTTAGGAACACATCAAGCTAGTTTCTTTAATCTGCTAAAATAGCACGTTCATGATCCAGAGCAATGTTACTCAAACTACGAGGGAAAGATGAATGGCAAACTGCTTGGATATTGCAAATAACACACACACATACACGTATACACACAGGCATACACACAACCGATAAACAAAATCTCTGCAATTTCAAGTTGAAGGAACTTTGTCCACGTCTTAGTGTAACTCAGGACGGAAGGAAAAATTGAGAGATTGTCCCGAATGTTATTCTGCTTCTGAAGATATTCTACTTACACAAACTGCTAGCAATGGGATTTCATCCTGGGTGAGTTGGATTTGTCTGAATTCCCTTTGCATTAGGCAGTGAGGAGATTCCAATTAATTCTGGTCAGGGATTGCCCAAAGAGCAGCACAGTGGCTCAGTGGTTAGCACTGATGCCTCACAGCAGCAGGGACTTGGTTTGATTGCAACCTCGGGTGACTCTCTGTGTGGGGTTTGCATATTCTCCTCTTGTCTGTGTGAGCTTCTAATGGGTGCTCCAGTTTCCTCCCACAGTCCAAAGCTGTGCAGGTTAGGTGGATTGGTCATGCTAAATTGCCCACAGTGTTCAGGGATTTCTAGGTTAGGTGTATTAGTCAGGGGTAAATGTAAGGGAAAGTTACTCTTTGGAAAGTTGCCATAGACTTGTTGGGATGAAGGGCCTGTTTTCACACATTAGGAATTCTACAAAAATAAGAATGGTAACATTGCCTGTAGAAGTTTTTTGTTGTAGCTTGCACACATTGCTGTGATGGCGAACAATAAAGGAGAGAGAAATCAATAGGCCGTTCCTTCTCAGGCAGACCATATTTTCTCCCTCTCTGAGTTGAATCACACAATAATGTCATCCTCTCCCAAACTGGACCATGTGTGGTTTCCTTGTACATTGTCCAAACTATGTCTCCATCACATTCCCTGCTCCATGTAGGTGCATTATTGCTGTTATCATACAAAAAGCCATACCCTCAGCAGAAAATGTTTTCGGTCAATTTGAAGATATGTTTACATATCTCTGCGTCATTAAAAAATAAAATGTTTAATGTATTCAGAATACCTGTATTAAAATGAATGCATTTTGCAACAAATACAGAAATTGTTGGAAAATCTCGGCAGGTCTGTTAGCATCCAGATACCTTTCACATGCTGTAGTTGCACCAGCCTTCACCACTTCCTCTGGCAGCTCATTCCATACGCACACCACCCTCTGTGTGAAAAGATGCCCCTTAGGCCTCTTCAAACCATTCCCCTCCCACTTTCAACAAATGCCCTCTAGATTTGGACACCCATAACCAGGGGAAAAACCCTGACTACTGACCCTATCCATGACCATTCTGATTTTATAAAACTTTACTGCTGCGAAATGTGACTCCAATCAACACGAATGGCTGTGTTTTCAGTCATCTCGAGCCTAAATTCTCAAATTCAATACTGGCACCTCTTCTTTCTCCGTCTGGTCACAATTCTAAAACCATTTTAATCATTTTATTCAAATGTATCATAAGACATTTCTGTGTGATTTACACCGAGTCCTTTGTGCTCGGAGGTAGGGACACTAGCACCACTCGATAATACCCATAAAGCTGTAACAGTATTCTCCTGTGTGTTTGTCCATCAGCCTGTTCTGACATGCTGTGAAATACCTCTGCAACAGGCAGGACATGAATTCAGACCTTTTAGTCCAGAGATGGGAAAACTACCACACAAGTTCAGGAACTGGAATCAAATTGAGAGCTCTGGTTCAGAGGCAGGGACACTACCCACTGCACTACTATACCCAGACTTTGGGTCATATGGTAAGTGCCAGCTTTCAGCTCGGTGTGGATTTATTATAATCAGGTTATTATTACTGAACTACACAAAGCACTTTGTTTTGTTAAACAAATGCAAGACACTTGTCTCACCTGTAGGATGTTGAGTGCACGTGTTGTGCCATCGAAATTAACTATGAACATCTCTATTTGCTATTATCTGTAGTCTGCAATATTAGGGAAAGATTTCCTGCAGACACACTCTGCCCAATGAAAGGTCTCAAATGGATATTTATTACTGAACACCAGAGACGGAGAAAGAGAATCATTTCTTGCCCCAAAGCACTGACCGGTATTATCTACCAATAAAGTGTATGACTACCCTCTTCCTAAAACCATGAAATGATACCAGGCCGCTGATTACTGTCCAGCCTCAACTCCCCACTGACTGTGTCTGCAAGCAGTCCCTCATCCCTCTAACCACACAAGGCAAACCAAGCTCAGGGTCTTTGTGAAAATGAAGGCCAGAGTGCGTAGGCCTCCTGGAGAGGTGGGGGGGGGATTAAAATTAAATGGGGAATGTGAGGAGGTGGTAATAGCACTTACTGGGCTGTGGGGTGACAGATGGAGTTTAGTTTGGATTAATGCGAGGTAATGGGTTTATACATCAAACAAGAGCAGAACCTATACAATTAAAAGTAGCGTCTTTGGCAGTGTTGTAGGACAGAGACCTAGGCCGTCAGGCATAATTCTTTTAAAAATTGTGTCTCATACCGATAGTGTGGGTAAGAAGGTGTTTAGTACACTTGTCTTCATTGGTCAGACCTTTGAGTATCGGAATCGGGACGTCATGTTGAAGTTGTATGGGACATTGGTGTGGCCTCTTCTGGAATACTGAAGTCCAGTCTGGTCACCCTGCCCGCTCATTCCATATGCACACCACCCTCTGTGTGAAAAAGCTGCCCCTTAGGTGACATTTAAGTGTTTCCACTCTCAGGTTAAACCTATGTCCTCTAGTTTTGGGCTCCCCTGCCAATATAAAATACCTTGACTATTCACCTAGATATTATTGACCTTGATGTTATAAAGCTGAAGTGCATTGAGAAGAGATTAGCCTGGATGTTGCTGGGAAAGTACGGATTGAGCTATCAGGAGAGGCTGGATAGGCTGGGACCTTTTCACTGGAGAGTATGAGATTAAGGGGTAACTTTGCAGAGGTTTATAAAATAATGAGGGGTACAGATAAACTGAAGTGCTGATGTCATTTCCCTAGAGTTGGGGATTCAAAACTGAGGGATATTTTAAGGTGTGAGGAAAATGATTTACAAAAGTCATGAGACGTAACTATTTTAGACTGAATCTGGCTTGTGTGTGGAATGAACTTCCAGAGGAAGTGGTGAAAGCAGGGACAGTTACAACGATTAATGGACATTTAGATCAGTACATGGATAATACATCAGTGAGCAGCTGCCCTCCCCCTCACGCTCTCTGAATGATCCCTGTTGGTTTTCACCCTCGGCCAATGCCTGTGCAGTGGCATGGGGAGGCCAGCAGAGAGTGGCATTGCATCACTTTAAACACCACAGACTGGATTAATGGTGCTGGAAGAGCACAGCAGTTCAGGCAGCATCCAAGGAGCAGTAAAAATCGACGTTTCGGGCAAAAGTCCTTCATCAGGAATAAAGGCAGAAAGCCTGAAGCTTGGAGAGACAAGCTGGAAGAGGGTGGAGGTGGGGAGAAAATAGCATAGAGTACAATAGTTTAGTGGGGGAGGGAATGAAGGTGATAGGTCAGGGAGGAGAGGGTGAGGTGGATCGGTGGAAAAGAAGATAGGCAGGTAGGACAAGTCCGAAAGAAGTTGTCTTGAAGAAGTTTTCCTCCTCTCTCTACAAGAATCTCAGGGAGTCCCTCTCCCACTGCAACTCCTAGATCATTTCCTCTGCCCTGAAGCTCTTCCGGACTTGTCCTACCTGCCTATGTTCTTTTCCACATATCCACTCCAGCCTCTCCTCCCTGACCTATCACCTTCATCCACTCCCCGACTCACCTATTGTACTCCATGCTACTTTATCCCCACCCCCACCCTCCTGTAGCTTATCTCTTCACGCTTCAGGCTCTCTGCCTTTATTCCTGATGAAGGGCTTTTGCCCGAAACGTCGATTTTACTGCTCCTCGGATGCTGCCTGAACTGCTGTGTTCTTCCTGCAGCATTAATCCAGAATCTGGTTTCCAGCATCTGCAATCATTGTTTTTACCTCAGAGACTGCCAGACCTGCCCCACTCAGAGACACACGCAGAGCAATTGTTAGGACACAGCATTGAACTCATCTGGTAATTGAAGCTAAATATGAAAAAATACTCAAGTCACCTCGTAAACTGTTAAAATATGAGTGACAGAAAACTCCCAAATTCCACTGTTTAAATGAACTCATCACTTTATTTTTTAACTCTGAAAGTGAACATTTTACATCATCAATTTACAACTCTGAGACGCATTTTCTCTTAACTGCTTATTACCCGACTCCAACTCTATAACGATATACTCTGTCAATAACATGCTTCTTAAAATTGCATCAACTTAATTTCACAACCACACATAAGCTGTTGTTTTTGTCTCTTCTTCTATGAGAAGATCTCCTTGATCATCTTCTGACTTTTTACTGCGGATATGTTTTATATGAAAAGGTAACTTTGATAGAGAGTGTTTCCTAATCTCTTGGATCTGTGTTGATAGCATTTGCTCTGTCTGCAATTTTCAAAATGCTTGCATTCTTAATGTCCACAACATCGGATTATCTCATTGGTTTAATTTTCGAAAACCAATAAATTCAAACTTGATTTGGTTTTAGTTTCCTGGGGTATAAATTAAACTGATTGGTAAAATTCGAATTGTTCTCCAAAGAGCAACCCACTCAGGGATCTATTTCCCAGCCAAATGTTACACATTTTCAGTTGTCCTTGACACTCTGGGTCTGCTATCTTCTCATATACACAGGAGTTTGTAAGCTCTCAGTTCAGAACAGCATTCCCTCTCTCTTAACGATACAGTACACACTTTCAACTTCATATTATTAATACCCTGATATCAATGAAGATAGGTGTAGCCTATTCATATTTATCTTGCTCTATGGTTTGTCAATATTGCATCCACTCCGTTTCATGTGTGTCAGGATTTTTGTTGCTCCATTGACAGCAAATCATTATTCGACTCTGTCCACGGGAATCTAGCAGTATTTCACTTACTCACACTAGTGAGTGTGGCACGATTTCAGCTGTTTCTTGGGGACTGTGACAATCTCAATGTTTGTAGATGGTACCAAACCGGAAAGAATTGAAAGATCTATGGAGGACATTGTGGATCTAACAGGACAGTGACATGTTGGTGTAGTGTGTTCATGTGTAAGGCAGATGGGGATGAATGCAGAGCAGCATGAGATGATATACTGAAGTAGGAAGGACAATGAAAGGCAGTTTTACATAGGCTATACCGTTATAAAGGGAGTGCAGGAGCAGAGGGTCCTGGGTGTTTCTGAGCACTGATTGTTGTAGATGTCAGGACAAGTGGGGAGAGCAGTAACTCTCACAGATTAGTTTCAGTTTCTGAGTTATTTACAGGAGGAGGTGTGGGAGGGTGCCTCTTGTGCTCCCTTCCTGAGAGGTGGGGTTGACGATGTGTTGTGAACCCACTCACCTGAACACCGAGACCGTGGGGATTCCATTTGTAACAGCTCTACACAAAAGGGAGATGGCATCAGGGCCACGGCTGCTAAGTTGTGCCGGATGGAAACGGAGCTGCCAGTGGGTTTAAAGTGGGAATTTCCCTTTCCTGAACATTGCTCCTTAATTGATCGGTGGGATGTGGATGTTTCAGAATCTCCACACAAGGTGTCCTGGTCCTCTCCGGTTTGTACCAGGGTCCTCCCCACATAGCGGGGTGGGGGGGGGGGTGAGGGAACGGATATCAGGGACTCCACCACCCGGCTTAGCCCGTACTGTCCTATTCCAGGCTGTTTCTCCTGGAATGGGAGAAAGGGAGGGAGGGAGGGAGGGTGGGAGTGGGTTGCCCTGCCGTAACTGCTGGTATAGGTGGGGGGACATGGGGAGGGTTTCAGAGGGAGTCAGTCCACAGTGTTGTATTCATGTAGTGTTATTAGTGTGTATGCGTGTGTGTGTGTGTGGGGGGGTGTACATTGGAGGGAAGAGGGGGGGAGGATGGTGTTGCATGCAGCATTAAGAGTGGTGGACCATGAGCCTTGTTCGGGGTCGGTGCTGTAACAGATATACAGTGAGTGTGAGGGAGCAGAGAGAATACGGTGACCCTTATCCTGACAGAGCGGGGAAGGTTATTGATGCTTGTCCTGTTTTATGGAACATTTCTTCAGACTGCAGATACTGCACTGAGCTGGGTGGGAGCTCAGACCATGCTCAGTAGGTCTGGTGGTGTGGCCTCCTCTGGGAAGAGAATGGTCCCCCTTCTGTACTCGCCCATCCACCGGGACCTCCATGTCCCCGTCGACAAACCGTGATGTAATTGCTCCTTATCTGCCATGCTCGGGGTAAACTATGCAGGACAGCTCCAAAATGAGAAAGCTCAACCATGTGCCCATTGGCCTTTTAAAGATGGCACCAGTGTCAGGGATCACGGAATATCCAGGGGTATCCGGGCGATGGTGAGTCCCTCCAGCCATGATGAGTGGGAGAGTCGGGCTGGCATTGAAAGAGAGGGATGCAATGGGGTGGGATGGGTATTTAATGAGGTGAGTTCGATACGATCGCACCAGGAAACTAATTCAGCCTCGTATAGACAATCCCTCTGTCACACTCAATGAAAGTCAAGCAAAGGTAAATTATTGTTAGAATCTGCCCAATGAGTCATAGATTCTGTTGAAACTCTTTCCAATTGCAAAGCTGCAGAACAAATACTCATTTGACCCCACAGCAATTTCCCTTTTTTCAATCTTTACTGGGAGGAAAGAGAGAGAGAGAGAGAGAGAGAGATCAGGTATAGTGAGCACCTTGGCATTGAATGAGAGGGACGCCATAGAGTCATAGAGTCATAGAGATGTACAGCATGGAAACAGACCCTTCGGTCCAACCTGTCCATGCCGACCAGATATCCCAACCCAGTCTCGACCCACCTGCCAGCACCTGGCCCATATCCCTCCAAACCCTTCCTGTTCATAGACCCATCCAAATGCCTCTTAAATGTTGCTATTGTACCAGCTTCCACCACATCCTTTGCCAGCTCATTCCATACACGTATCACCCTCTGTGTGAAAAAGTTGCCCCTTATGAATCTTTTATATCTTTCCCCTCGCACCCTAAACCGATACCCTCTAGTTCTGGACTCTCTGACCGCAGGGAAAAGTCTTTGCCTATTTACCCTTTCCATGCCCTTCATAATTTTGTAAACCTCTATAAGGTCTCCCCTCAGCCTCCGACACTCCAGGGAAAACAGCCCCAGCCTGTTCACCTCTGCCTATAGCTCAAATCTCCAACCCTGACAACATCCTTGTAAATCTTTTTTGAACCCTTTCAAGTTTCACAACATCTTTCCGATAGGAAGGAGACCAGAATTGCACGCAATATTCCAACAGTGGCCTAACCAATGCCCTGTACAGCTGCAACATGACCTCCCAACTCCTGTATTCAATACTCTGACTAATAAAAGAAAGCATACCAAACGCCTTGTTCACGATCCTATCTACCTGCGACTCGGCTGTCAAGGAGCTATAAACCTGCACTCCAAGGTCTCTTTGTTCAGCAACACTACCTAGGACCTTACCATTCAGTATATAAGTCCTGTTAACATTGCTTTCCCAAACCTTGCATTTGTCTGAATTAAACTCCATCTGCAATTTCTTAGCCATGGGTTTGGGTGGGTAGTTAATGAGGTGAGTTCAATAAGATAGCACCAGGAAACTAGCTCAGCCTCGTGCAGACAATCCCTCTGTCACACTCAATGAATGCTGGCTCATGTTACAGGATGCTATCCAAGTGTCTTCATTTCAACATTCTGAAACCTGAGAACGCATCCTTCCATGACACTGCCTCTCAGTCTCCCCCCTGTGTCGATACCCCAAACCCCTCCCATGTGGTGATATTTAAACTTATTCCCCGCCATCTCTCTCTGGCAGTGATGTTCACACCCACAGCACCCCCTTGTCATGGCTCGATGAAGATATGGAGTTGTAAATAGATAATGCAATGATGTGGTTTGTGTAGCTCCCCGTGCTGGATGGATATTTGTTTCAGGTTCACACATTAGTGCCTTGCTGTGGTCTGCACAGCTCCTAGTGCTGGACAGATATCTAATCCGGGTTTATAGATCAATGTTCTGATCTGATCTGCACAGTGTTCCACTCTGGACAGATGGCTGGGTTGTAGTGAGCAGTACACTGGCCTGGTCTACACAGTGTTCCATGGTGAAGAGATATCTCCTCTCGGTTGATGGTATCTGGGCTGGTTCTGTGAGGTGGATTGAGAATGTGCTATATCTAACCATTTCAGCTGATCTGGCAATGCCCTTAGTTCCCATTCCTGTGATTGGACCCGCCGTCTCTCACCCCATTAATGTTACAGTGTGTACATGCACAGTACATCATGTTGGTGGGGTGGGTAGGGGGGAAAGGTGATAGACAGGTCAAGGAGTTCCCCGGAACGTTCTGTCCCCAACATTCTATAACTGACCTACACCGGAACGTTCTGTCGCCAACATTCTGTAACTGACCTACCCCGGAATGTTCTGTCCCCAACATTCTATAACTGACATTCCCCGGAACGTTCTGTCCCCAACATTATATAACTGACAATCACCGGAACGTTCGGTCCCCGACATTCTATAACTGACATTCCCCAGAACGTTCTGTCCCTGACATTGTTTGTGAATGGCCGGACGTCAGTGAATTGAACAAACGATAAGATCCCGAGGGAAGAGATCCCGTTCCAGGGAGAAGGCTGATACTGTTCCGAAGGCCCCTCAGGCAGTTAAAGGGATGAATACGTTTTCCCTGCGTTTATATTTCTTCCCGACACAGGATCGACCACAATTTAGACCAGAATATAGAAATTCCCAAACTCCATTTGTCTTCAGGAAACTGGGAGAGAATCCTTCAGGACAGCAAAGTTTCCTCCCTCCGTATTAGGAACTGGGAAGGAGTGACCTGTGTCTGCTCTCGAGTGATCGAGTGTGTGGGAATGTTCGAGAAACCATCTGTCCTTATGGATGTGTCTCTGTGTGTTTGGGGAGGGAGGGTTTCTTGTGGTTTTGTATCACATTTTTGTCAGTAATTCCGACCTTCCTATTTGCTATTCCAGCTCCAATTACTTTAATAAATCCCTGAATACAGGGACACATTTGAAAATCTCACTGCGTCCACGGTCAAACGGGTCCCTTTGTCTCCAGGCTGATGGATAATGGGTTTGTTTTCCTTCCTCACAGTTAACGTAGTGACCATCTACGTCCTGCTTTATAAAGATTGTGGATTGTCTCCATGTGTCAGACGTTACCTGGGAGCCATGGCAGCGGCGGATCTCCTGGTCATTATCTTCGACCTGATCCTGAGACACATTCCCATTGTTTATCATGAACAGTTTTATTTCCTGGTGGACTCCGTCCCCGTGTGTAATATCCACGCCATTCTGCTTTATGCAGCCACTGACTGCTCTGTCTGGTTCACCGTCACTTTCACCTTTGATCGGTTTGTGGCCATTTGTTGCCAGAAACTGAAAAGTAAATATTGCAGTGAGAAAACGGCGGCTATGGTTCTGGGAACAGTGACTGTGATCAGCTGTTTAAAGAACATTTCCTGGTACTTTATTCTCACGGCCCGGTATTTCCTGATGAACACCCCCTGGTTTTGTGCTGGAACACTCGCTGTTCTATTCTCCAGTGTCTGGGTCACAATCGAGTTCCTCCACCACATTCTAACTCCGTGTGTCCCATTTCTCCTGATTCTGCTGCTCAATGTTCTCACCGTCAGACACATTTTAGTGACCAGCAGAACCCGCAGGAGACTTCGCCCTCACACCAATGGGGACGCTCAGTCTGACACAGAAATGAGAAACCGAAAAAAGTCCATAATTTTGCTGTTTGTGATCTCGGCCAATTTCATCCTGTTATGGTCAACGTTAATGCTGTATTCTATATGGTACCGGATGTGGTATATTAGGTATCAGTCTGTGTATCTCAATGGCTTTGTTCGGGAATTGGGCTTCATGCTGCAGCTCCTCAGTTGCTGCACAAACACCGCGATTTATGCTGTGACCCAGACTAAGTTCAGGCAGCAGCTGAAGAATGTGCTGAAATATCCCTTCACCCAAATCCATCCATCCATCAAATTCCCTCATTAATCAATCCATCCGGGATTTTCTCATTTCAGTTCAGTGTTTCAGTGATGCAGCAGCCTGTCGCTATGGTAACAGACTGAGGGTAGCGCTGGCTTGTCCATCCTTACCCCACAGTGGGGTTACTGGGACACATTTCAACGTTTCTCACAACTCGGGGCCTGTGAGAAAAGGCACCAATCTACTGACTGTATCCATCACTTCCATTTGTAAACAATACAAAATGTTGATTAAAGCGTGCCGAGCAGCAGAGTGACCGATGTTGTTGTGTGTCTTTGTGTTTGAGAAGCTGAGCTGGAGAGAGACAAACTCAGCCCCAAGTCCTGGTCCTCAGAGAAGGGGAGGGCAATGCGCCCTGAGCTCAGGAGCTGGGTTTAATTCCCTCTGCCCTTACTCTCACCTCTGGGTCTCCCACTCTAACTTGGCTATCAGCAGAATTCACCTTGCTCCCTTTGTCCCTCTCCCTCCATATATCCCTCTCACTCTCAAACTGCGCTGCTTTTTCTCTCTCCTTTGCCCATTTACACACTCAATTCCACTGTCCTCGCCTTCCCCAATCTCATTCACTGTCTCTCCATCTTGCGATCATAACCTCCCAATGTTACTGTCTTCCTCGAATCCTTCGGTGCTGGGGGAACAGAAGAGGGTTGTCGATCTTCAGGCCCATGTTTGAGAACAGAGAGTGGGACAACATGTCAGGCTATTGCTAGGGCTACAGTATGGAGTTTGGGCCAAACGCCATTGCCCGGGAACAGAGTGGGTGTGAGAACAAGTGCCGTTACTAGAGGGTAACAGGTGCAGGGGCACTATAGGCTGTGGCTGAGATTGGTACAACAGAATATCACAAACAGAACACAGTGTGTGGGACATACTGTCTGTTACTCAAGGAATAGATTGGTGATGGGGTTAAAGGCCATTTAGAGGGGATCATCTGGGTCGGTGCGTGAGGAGTGTGATGGTGGGCGACTGCGTGGGCGTGTGAGCGTGATGCGGGGGGAGTGCGAGAGAGTGAGCCTGATGCTAGGGAAGTGTATGGGGGAGTGAGTGTGATGGTGGGGGAGAGTGTGGGGAAGTGAGAGTGACGGTGGGGGAGAGTATGGGGAAGTGAGATTGACGGTGGGAACGTATGCTGGGGAGTGAACGCGACAATGGGAGTGTGTGGGAGAGTGACTCTGATGGTGGGGGAGTGTGCGAGTGAGTGAGTGTGATGGTAGGGAAGTGTATGGGGAGAGAGAGTGACGGTGGTGGCGTGTGTAGGGGAGTGAATGGGGCAATGGGAATGCGTGGGAGAGTGAGCCTGATGGTGGGGCTGTGTGTGGGGAGTGAGCAATACCGTGGGGGAGAGTGTGTTTGAGGGAGTCTGATGTTGAAGCTTTGTGCAGGGTGAGTGAGGATGAGAGTGGGCCATTGTGTAGTGGAATGAGTGTGAAGGTGGGCGAATGTGCAGGAGAGTGAACGTGACGGAAGGGGAGTGTGTGGTAGAATGATGGACTGTGTGGGGGTGAGCATGATGGTGAGGGTGTTGTGGGGCAGTGTGTGTGATGGTGGTGGAGTGTGAGCGGGTGAGTGTGACGGTGGCGTGGTGTGGAGCAGTGTGTGTGATGGTGGTGGAGTGTGTGGTGGTGAGCGTGAAAATGGGGGTGGTGTGGGGCAGTGTGTGTGATGGTGGCAGAGTGAGTTTGGGTGAGCGTGATGGTGGGGGTAGTGTGGGGCAGTGTGGATGGCGAAGTGTGTGGGGTGAGCGTGATGGTGGGGGTGTTGTGGTGCATTTTGTGTGATGGTGTTGGAGTGTGTGGGGGTGAGCATGACGGTGGGGGTGATATGGGGCAGTGTGTGTGATGGTGGTGGAGTGTGTGGGTGTGAGCGTGACAGTCAGGGTGGTGTGGGGAAGTGTGTGTGAGTTTGCTGGAGTGTGTGGGTGTGAGCGTGAGGGTGGGGGGTGGTGTGGGGCAGTGTGTGTAATTGTGGTGGAGTGAGTGGGTGTGAACTAGACGGTGAGGGTGGTGTGGGGCATTGTATGCGATGGTGGTGGAGTGTGTGGGGATGAGTGTGATGGTGAGTGTGGTGTGGGGCAGTGTGTTTGATGATTGTAGAGTGTGTGCGGGTGACTGTGACGGTGGGGGTGGTGTGGCATAGTGTGTGTGATGGCGGTGCTGTGTGTGGGTGTAAGCATGATGGTGAGGGTGCTGTGGGCCAGTTTGTGTGAGGGTGGTGGTGTGTGTAGGGGTGAACATGATGGTGAGGGTGGTTAGGGGCAGTGTGTGTGAAGGTGGTGGAGTGTGTGGGGGTGAGTGTGACGGTGGGTGTGGTGTGGAGCATTGTGCATGATGGTGGTGGAGTGTGTGGGTGTTGGCGTGATGGTGGGTGTAGTGTGAGGCACTGTGTGTGGGATGGTATTGGGGTGTGTGGGGGTGAACGTGATGGTCAGGGTGGTATGGGGGAGTGTGTGCGAGGGTGGTGGACAGTCTGTGGGTGAGTGTGATGGTGAGGGTGGTGTGGGGCAGTGTGTGCGATGTTGGTGGTGTGTGTGTGGGTTTGACCGTGATGTTGGGGTTGGTGTGGGGCAGTGTGTTTGATGTTGGAGGAGTCTGTGTGGGTGAGTGTGATGGTGGGGTTGGTGTGGGGCAGTGTGTGATGGTGGTGCTGTGTGTCGGTGTGCGCGTGCTGGTGAGGGTGGTGAGGTGCAGTATGTGTGAGGGTGGTGGTGTGTGTGGGTGAGCATGACGGTGACGGGAGTGTGAGGCAGTGTGTGTGATAGTGGTGGTGAGTGTGGGGGTGAGCATGACGGTGGGGGAGGTGTGGTGCAGTGTGTGTGATGGTGTTAGAGTGTGTGGGGTTGAGTGTGAGGGTGGGGGTGGTTTGGGGCAGTGTGTATTAGGGTGGTGGAGTGTGTGGTGTTGAGCACAACGAGGGTGGTGTGGGGCAGTGTGTGCAAGACTGGTGGAATGTGTGGGGGAGAGCGTGGCGGTTTGTGTGGTGTGGGACATTGTGTGCGATGGTGGTAGAGTGTGTGGGGTTGAGCGTGATGGTGAAGGTGGTGTGGGGCAGTGTGTAGAGGGTGGTGGAGTGTGTGGATGAGCGTGATGATGGGGGTGGTGTGGGGCCGTGTGTGTGATGGTTGTGGAGTGTGTGCGGGTGAGCGTGACAGTGGGGGTGGTTTGGGGCCGAGAGTGTGCTGGTGGTGGAGTGTTTGGGTGTGAGCATGATGGTGGGGGTGGTGTGGGGCAGTGTATGTGAGGTTGGTGGATTGTGTGGGGGTGAGCGTGATGGTGGGCGTGTTGTGGGGCAATTAGTGTCATATATGCTGGAGAGTGTTGGGGTGAGCGTGACGGTGGGGGTGGTGTGGGGCAGTGTGTATGAATATGGTCGAGTGTGTGGGTGCGAGCATGAAGATGGGGGTGGTGTTGGGCAGTGTGTGTGATGGTGCTGGAGTGAGTGGGGGTAAGCGTGATAGTGGGGGTGGTGTGGGAGAGTTTAGATTAGATTAGATTAGATTAGATTACTTACAGTGTGGAAACAGGCCCTTCGGCCCAACAAGTCCACACCGCCCCGCCAAAGCATAACCCACCCATACCCCTACATCTACATTTACCCCTTACCTAACACTATGGGCAATTTAGCATGGCCAATTCACCTGGCCTGCACATCTTTGGACTGTGGGAGGAAACCGGAGCACCCGGAGGAAACCCACGCAGACACGGGGAGAACGTAAAAACTCCACACAGTCAGTCGCCTGAGGCGGGAATTGAACCCGGGTCTCAGGCGCTGTGAGACAGCAGTGCTAACCACTGTGCCACCGTGCCGCCCACTAGTGTGAGGGTGGCAGAGAGTGTGGGGATGAGCGAGATGGTGGGGGTGGTGTGGGGCAGTGTGTGATGGTTGTGGAGTGTGTGGGGTGAGAGTGACGTTGGGGGTGGTGTGGTGTAGTTTATGTGATTGTGATGGAGTGAGTCGGGGTGAGTGTGGCTGTGAGGGTGGTGTAGGGCAGTGTGTTACGACGGTGGGGTATGTGTGGGTGAGCGTGACTGTGAGGGTGGTGTGGGGCATTGTGCGTGATGGTGGTGCGGTGTGTGAGTGTCAGCGTTATGGTGGGAGTAGTGTGTGATGGTGTTGGGATGTGTGGGGATGAGCATGTTGGTGGAGATGGTGTGGGGTAGTTTGTACGAGACTGGTAGAGAGTGTGTGGGTGAGTGTGATGCTGAGGGTGGTGTGGGGCAGTGTGTTTGATGTTGACAGAGTGTGTGCGGGTGAGTGTGACGGTGGGGATGGTGTGTGGCAGTGTCTGAGAGGGTAATGGAGTGTGTGCGGGTTAGCGTGATGGTGGGGTTCATGTGGGGCAGTGTGTGTGTGACGGTGGTGGAGTGCGTGGACATGAGCGTGACGGTGGTGTGGTGTGGGGCAGTGTGTGTGAGGTGGGTGGAGTGTGGGTGTGAGCGTGACGGTGAAGGGTGGTGTGGGGCAGTGTGTTATGATGGTTGGGTGTGTGGCGGTGAGCGTGACGGTGGGCGTGGTGTGGGGCAGTGTGAGTGATGGTGGCGGTGTGTGTGGGTGTGAGCATGACAGTGACAGTGGTGTGGGTGTGGGTGTGTGAGGGTGTTGGAGTGTGTGGGGGTGAGCGTGATGGTGAGGGTGGTGTGCGACATTTTTGGGGGGTGAGGGTGGCGTGAGAGTGAGCATGACGTTAGTGGTGGTGTGGGACAATGTGTGTGATGGTGTGGAGTGTGTGTGAGGGTTGAGCGTGACGGTGGGGGTGATGTGGGTCAGTGTTTGTGAGCGTGGTGGAGTGTGTGCGGGTGAGCGTGACGGTGGGGGTGATGTGGGTCAGTGTTTGTGAGGGTGGTGGAGTGTGTGCGGGTGAGCATGATGGTGGGGGTGGTGTGGGGAAGTGTGTGCGGTGGTGGTGGAGTGTGTGGAGGTGAGTGTGATGGTAAGGGTGGTGTGGGGCAGTGTTTGTGAGGCTGGAGAAGTGTATGGGGGTGGGCGTGAAGGTGGGGGTAGTGTGCGGCAGTGTGTGTGAGTGTGGTGCAGTGTGTGGGGGTGAGTGTGATGGTTGGGGTGGCGTGGGGCAGTGTGTGTGCATGTGGTGGAGTGTGTATGGGTGAGCGTCATGGTTGGGCGATGTGGGGCAGTGTTTGTGCGGATGGTGGAGTGTGTGGAGTTGAGTGTGATGGTGAGTTTGGTGACGGGCAGTGTGTGTGATGATGGAGGCGTATGTGCGGGTGAGCATTACGGTGAAGGTGGTGCTGTGTGTGGGGGTGAACCTGATGGTGGGGGTGGTGTACGATAGTGTGTGTGGGCACGATGGTGGTGTTGTGTTGTGCAGTGTGTGCAATGGTGGTCGAGTGTGTGTGGATGAACGTGACGGTGAAGGAGGTGGTTTGTGGTGAGGAACAGTGTGTGTGGTGGAGGTAGAGTGTGTGGGGGTGAGCACAACTGAGAGGAAGGTGTGGGGCAGAATGTGCGATGGTGGTGGAGTGTGTGAGGGTGGGCGTGACTGTGAGGATGGTGTGGGGCAGTGTGTGCGATGGTGGATGAGTGTGTGGGAGTGAGCGTGACCATGGGGATGGTGTGGGGCAGTGTGTGTGAGGGTGGTGGAGTATGTGAGGCCGAGCGTGACAGTGGGGGTGGTGTCGGGCAGTGTGTAAGAGGCTGGTGGAGTGTTTGGAGTGGAGGTGAGTGTGACTGTGAGGGTGGTGTGGGGCAGTGTGTGAGAGGCTGGTGGAGTGTTTGGGGTGGAGGTGAGCGTGAAGGTGGGGGTGGTGTGGGGCACTGTGTGTGAGTGTGGTGGAGTGTGTGGGGGTGAGGGTGAATGTGAAGATGTTGTGGGGCAGTGTGTATGATAGTGGTGGAGTGTGTGCGGGTGCGCTTGATGGGGGGATGGTATGATGCAGTATGTGTGATGGTGTTGGAGTGTGTGTGGTCCAGCGTGATGGTGAGGGTAGTGTGGGGCAGCGTCTGTGATGGTGGTGGTGTGTGTTGGGGTGAGCGTGATGGTGAGGGTGGCGTGGGGCAGTGTGTGAGAGGCTGGTGAAGTTTATTTGGGTGAGCGTGACAGTGGAGGTGGTTTGGGGCAGTGTGTGTGAGGGTGGTGGAGTGTGTGGGGGTGGAGGTGAGCGTGACGGTGGGGGTGGTGTGGGGCAATGCGTATGAGGGTATTGGAGTTTGTGGGGATGAGCGTGAAGGCGAGTGTGGTGTCAGGCAGTGTGTGTGATGGTGGAGGAGTATGTGTGGGTGAACGTGACGGTGAAGGTGGAGGTGTGTGTGGGGGTGAGCATGACGGTGGAAGGTGGTGTGGGTCAGTGTGTGTGATTGAGGTGGAGTATGTGGGGGTGAGCGTGACGGTGGGGTTGTGTGGTGTACTGTGAGTGATGCTGGTGGAGTGTGGGTCAGTGTGTGTGACTGCGGGTGAGTTGTGGTTCAGTGTGTGATGATGGTGGTGGTATGTGTGGGTGAGCGAGGGGGAGGAATGGGGCTGTGTGTGTGAGGCTAATGGAGTGTGTGTGGGTGTGCGTGACTGTGAGGGTGGTGTGGGGCAGTGTGTGTGATGGTCGTGGAGTGTATGGGGGATGAGCATGACGCTGGGGTGTTGTTGGGCAGTGTGTGTGAGGGCGGTGGTGTGTGGGGGTGTGACCATGACTGTGGGGGTGGTGTGGGTCAGTGTGTGTGATGGTGGTGGATTGTGTAGGCATGAGACTGAGGGTAAGGGTGGTGTGAGGCAATGTGTGTGATGGTGTTGGAGTATGAGGGGGTGAGCGTGACTGTGGGGGCGGTATGCGGCAGTGTGTGTGAGGGTGATGGAGTGTGTGGGCATGAGAGTGACGATGAGGGTGGTGTGGTACAGTGTCTGTGATGGGTGGAGAGTGTGTGGGTGAGCGTGACAGTTGGGATGGTGTGGGGCAGTGTGTGTGTAGGTGGTGGAGTGTCTGGGGTTGAGCATGATGGTGGGAGTGGTGTAGGGAAGTGTGTGTGATGGTGGTGGTGTGTGGGGCGTGAGCATGGCAGTGCGGATGGTGTGGGGCAGTGTGTGTGACGGTAGCAGAGTGTGTGGATGAGCGTGACGGTGGGGGTGGTGTGGGGCAGTATGTGTTAGTGTTGTGGAGTCTGTGGGGGTGAGCATGATGGTGGCAGTGGTGTGGGTGAGTGTGTGATGGTGGTGGAATGTGTGGAGGTGCGTGTGATGCTGAGTGTGGTGTGGTGCAGTGTGTGATTTTGGTGGTGTGTATAGGAGTGAGAGTGATTGTGAGGGTGGAGTGCGGCAGTGTGTGGGGGTCAGGTTGGCGTGAGAGTGGGTGTGGCAGTAGTGGTGGTATGGGACAATGTGTGTGATGGTGTGGAGTGTGCGTGAGGGTTGAGCGTGACAGTGGGGGTGATGTGGGTCAGTGTTTGTGAGCGTGGTGGAGTGTGTGCAGGTGAGTGTGATGGTGGGGTGCTGTGGGGCCGTGTGTGTGATGGTAGTGGAGTGTGTGGGCGTGTGTGTGACGATGGGGTTGGTGTGGAGAAGTGTGTGTGTTGGTGGCTGAGTGTGTGGGGGTGAGTGTGATGGTGAGGATGTTGTGGGGCTGAGTCTGTGAGGGTGGTGGTGTGTCTGGGGGTGAGCGTTATGGTGAGGGTGGTGTGGGGCAGTGTTTGCGAGTTTGGTGAAGTGTATGGGGGTGAGCGTGACGGTGGGGGTGGTGTGGGGCAGTGTGTGTGAGGGTCGTGGAGTGTGTGGGGATGAGCATGATGGTTGCGGTCGCATGGGACAGTGCGTGTGCGTGTGGTGGAAATGTAATGGTGGTGGGCGTGACGGTGAGCGTGGTGTGGGGCACTGTGTGTGATGGTGGCAGAGTGTGTGGGGGTGAGCATGATGATTGCGGTGGTGTGGGGCAGTGTGTGCGTGGATGGCGGAGTGTTTGGGCTTGAATGTGAAGGTGATTGTGGTGTCGGGCACTGTGTGTGATGGTGGAGGTGTATGTGCAGGTGAGAGTTATGGTGAAGGTGGTGGTGTGTGTGGGGGTGAGCGTGATGCTGGGGGGTGGTGTAGGACAGTGTGTGTGAGCACGATGGTGGGGTTGTGTGGTGCAGTGTGTGTGATGGTTGTCGAGTGTGTGTGGGTGAGCGTGACTGCGGGGGAGTTGTGGTTCAGTGTGTGTGCTGGTGGTGGTGTGTGGGGGTGAGCGTGAATGTGAAAGTGGTATGGGGAAGTGTGTCTGATGGTGGAGGAGTGTGCGTGGGTGAGCGTGACGGTGAAGGTGGTGGTGTGTGGTGAGGGACCGTGTGTGTGGTGGAGGTGGAGTGTGTGGTGGTGAGCGCGACGATGGGGTTGTGTGGTGCAGTGTGTGTGATGTTGGTGGAGTGTGTGAGGGTGGGCGTGACTGTGAGCGTGGTGTGGGGCATTGTGTGCGAGGCTGGTGGAGTGTGTGGGGGTGGAAGTGAACGTGATGGTGGGGGTGGTGAGGGGCAGCGTGTGTGAGTGTGGTGGAGTGTGTGGGGGTGTTCATGAAGGTGGGAGTGGTGTGGGGCAGTATGTGTGATGGTGGTGGAGTGTGTGGGCGTGAGTGTGACGATGGGGTTGGTGTGGAGAAGTGTGTGTGTTGGTTGTGGAGTGTGTGTTGGTGAGCGTGAGGGTGGGTGTGGTGTGGAGCAGTGTGTGTGATGGTGGCAGAGTGTGTGGGGGTGAGTGTGATGGTGAGGATGTTGTGGGGCAGAGTCTGTGAGGGTGGTGGTGTGTCTGGGGGTGAGCGTTATGTTGAAGGTGGTGTGGGGCAGTGTTTGTGAGGTTGGTAAAGTTTATGGGGGTGAGCGTGACGGTGGGGGTGGTGGTGTCTGCGGGGGAGAGCGTGACGGTAGGAGGTAGTGTGGGACAGTGCGTGTGATTGAGGTGGAGTGTGTGGGGGTGAGCGTGACGGTGGGGTTGTGTGGTGTAGTGTGTGTAATGCTGGTGGAGTGTGGATTGGTGAGCATGACTGTGGGTGAGTTGTGGTTCAGTGTGTGCAATGGTGATGGTGTGTGTGGGTGAGCGTGACCATGGGGATAGTGTGGGCCATTGTGTGTGAGGGTGGTGGAGTGTGTGGGGGTGTGCGTGACTGTGAGGATGATGTGGGTCAGTGCGTGTGAGTTTGGTGGAGTGTGTGGGGTATGAGCATGACGCTGGGGTGTTGTGGGGCAGTGTGTATGAGGGTGGTGGTGTGTTTGGGGTTGACCGTGACTGTGGGCTGGTGTGGGTCAGTGTGTGTGCGGGTGGTGGAGTGTGTTGGTGTGAGCATGACAGTGCGTGTGGTGTTGGGCAGTGTGCGTGATGGTGGTGGAGTGTGTGGGCATGAGACTGAGGGTAAGGGTGGTGTCGGGCAATGTGTGTGATGTTGTTGGAGTATAAGGGGTTCATCGTGACTGTGGGGGCAGTGTAGGGCAGTGTGTGTGAGGGTGATGGAATGCGTGGGCGTGAGGGTGAGGGTGGTGTGGGACAGTGTCTCTGATGGTGGTGGAGAGTGTGTGGGTGAGCGTGATGGTGGGGATAGTGTGGGGCAGTGTGTGTGTAGGTGGTGGAGTGTCTGGCGGTGAGCGTGATGGTGGGAGTGGTGTAGGGAAGTGTGTGTGATGGTGGTGGTGTGTGGGAGGAGAGCATGACAGTGCGGGTGGTGTGGGGCAGTGTGTGTGAGGTTGGTGAAGTTTATGGGGGTGAGCATGACGGTGGGGGTGGTGGTCGTGATGGTGAGGGTTGTGTGCGGCAGAGTGTGGGGTGAGGGTGACGTGAGAGTGAGCATGACGGTAGTGGTGATGTGGGACAATGTGTGTGATGGTGTGGAGTGTGTGTGAGGGTTGAGCATGATGGTCGGGGTGATGTGGGTCAGTGTTTGTGAGCGTGGTGGAGTGTGTGCGTGTGAGCATGATGGTGGGGTTTTAGATTAGATTAGATTACTTACAGTGTGGAAACAGGCCCTTCGGCCCAACAAGTCCACACCGCCCCGCCGAAGCGTAACCCATCTACATCTACCCCTTACCTAACACTACGGGCAATTTAGCATGGCCAATTCACCTGACCTGCACATCTTTGGACTGTGGGAGGAAACCGGAGCACCTGGAGGAAACCCACGCAGACACAGGGAGAACGTGCAAACTCCACACAGTCAGTCGCCTGAGGCGGGAATTGAACCCAGGTCTCTGACGCTGTGAGGCAGCAGTGCTAACCACTGTGCCACCGTGCCACCCAACCGTGGGTTGGTGTGGAGCCGTGTGTGTGATGGTGCTGGAGTGTGTGGGCGTGAGTGTAACAATGGGGGTGGTGTGGGAAAGTGTGTGTGTTGGTTGTGGAGTGTGTGTTGGTGAGCGTGATGGTGGGTGTGGTGTGGAGCAGTGTGTGTGATGGTGGTGGTGTGTATGGGAGTGAGCGTGATGGTGAGTGTGGTGTGGGGCAGTGTTTGCGAGGCTGGTGAAGTGTATGGGGGTGAGCGTGATGGTGAGGGTGGTGTGGGGCAGTGTGTGTGAGCGTGGTGGAGTGCGTGGCATGAGAGTGAGGGTGAGGGTGGTGTGGGACAGTGTCTGTGATGGTGGTGGAGAGTGTGTGGGTGAGCATGACGGTGGGGGTGGTGTGGGACTGTGTGTGTGTAGGTGATGGAGTGTCTCGTGGTGACTGTGATGGTGGGAGTGGTATAGGGAAGTGTGTGTGATGGTGGTGGTGTTGGGGGGCGTGAGCGTGACAGTGCGGGTGGTTTGGGGCAGTGTGTGTGACGGTGGCGGAGTTTGTGCGGGTGAGCGTGACGGTGGGCATGGTGTGGAGCAGTATGTGTTAGTGTTGTGGAGTGTGTGGTGGTGAGCGTGACGGTGACGGTGGCGTGGGTGTGTGTGTGTGATGGTGTGGGAGTCTGTGGTGGTGAGCGTGACCGTGAGGGTGGGGGGGGGCAGTGTGTTTGATGTTGGTGGAATGTGTGAGTGTGAGCATGATGGTGAGGGTGCTGTGGACCAATGTGTTTGATGGTGGTGGCTTTTGTTAGAGTGTGTGTGATAGTGAGGGTGCTATGGGGCAGTGTTTCTGGGTGGTGGATTTTGTGGGCATGAGGGGGTGTGGGTCAGTGTGTGTGAGTATGGTGGTGTGTTTGGGGGTGACCGTGACGGTGGTGGTGGAGTGTGGCAGTGTGCGTGATTGTGACAGAGTGTGTGTGGAAGAGGGTGGTGTGGGACAGTGTGTGGGTGTGAGCATGGCGGTGAGGTTGGGGTGGGGCAGTATGTGTGATGGTTGTGGTGTGTGGGGTTGAGCGTGATGGTGGTGGTGGTGTGGTTCAGTATGTGTGATGGTAAGCGTGATGGTGGGTGTGGTGTTGGGCAGTGTGTGATGGTGGTCGTGTGTGTGGGTGAGCGTGATGGTCGGGGTGGTGTGGGGCAGTGTGTGCGATGGTGGTGACACAGTAGGTGTGAGGGGGTCAGGGTGATAGTGACGCAGTAAGTGTGAGGATGCCAGGGTGATGGTGACGTAGTGAGTGTGAGGGGGTCAGGGTGATGGAGGCGTAGTGAGTGTGAGGGGGTCAGCGTGATGGTGATGGAGTGAGTGCGAGATCGTCAGGGTGACTGTGATGGAGTGAGAGTGAGGTGTTCAGTATGACGGTGATGGAGTGAGTGTGAGGGGGTCAGCGTAAGGGTGATGGAGTGAATGTGAGGGGGCCCTTGTGGCGGTGGCTTAGTAAGTGTGAGGGGGTCAGGGTGACTGATGGAGTGTGTTTGAGGGGGTCCGTGTGACAGTGACGGAGTGAGGGTGAGGGGGTCAGGGTGATGGTAATGGAGTGACTGTGAGGGGATCAGGGTGAGGATGATGGAATGAATGTGAGGGGGTCATGGTAACGGTGATGGAGTGAGAGTGATGGGGTCAGGGTGACAGGGACACAGTGAGAGGGTGGGGGTAAGGGTGATAGTGACGCATTCAGTGTGAGGGAACCAGGATGATAGTGACACAGTAAGTGTGACGGAGTAAGGGTGTAAGTGACACAGCATGTGTGATGGTGTCAGGGTGATAGTGACGCAGTCAGTGTGAGGAGGTCAGGGTGATAGTGACACAGTAAGTGTGAGTGGGTCAGGGTGACAGTGATGCAGTAAGTGTGAGGGGTTCAGGGTGATAGTGGCGCAGTCAGCATAAGGGGGTCAGGGTGATAGTGTCGCAGTATGTGTGATGGGTTCAGGGTTGCAGTGACACAAAAGTATCAGGGGGCGGGGTGATAGTAACACAGTAAGTGAGTGGGCCAGGGTGACAGTGAAGCAGTAAGAGTGAGGGGGTCAGGCTGATAGTGAAGCTGCAAATGTGAGGAGGTAAACTTGATCGCGATGCAGTAATTGAGTGGGGTCAGTCTGATAGTGACGCAGTAAGTGTGAGTGGTCAGTCTATATTGATGCAGGAAGAGTGAGGAGGTCAGGGTGACAGTGACACAGTAAGTGTGATAGAGAGAGGCTGGCAGTGACGCAGTAAGTGTGAGGGAGTTAGGCTGATAGTGATATAGTCAGTGTGGGGGTATTAGGGTGATAGTGTCACAGTAGGTGTGGGGGGTCAGCGTGATAGTGTCGCAGTAAATGTGACAGGGTCACGGTGACAGTAATGCAGCAAGCGTGAGTGGGTCAGTGTGACAGTGACGCAGTAAGTCTGAGGGGTAATGGTGATAGTGACGCAGTACGTGTGAGGATGTCAGGATGATGGTCACGCAGTAACTGAGGGGGTCAGGGTGATAGTTACGCAGTAAGTGTGAGGGGTCAGGGTGATAGTGACGCAGTAAGTATGAGAGAGAGAGGCTGCCAGTGATGCAGTAACTGTGAGGTGGTCAGGGTGATACTGACGCAGTAAGTGTGAGAGGATCAGGCTGATAGTGACACAGTCAGTGTGGAGGTGTTCGGGTGACAGTGTCACAGTCAGTGTAAGGGGCTCAGGGTGACAGTGACGCAGAAAGTGTGAGAAGTCAGACTGAAAGTGACGCAGAAAGTCTGAAGGGGTCTGGGGGACAGTGATGCACTAAGTATGAAGGGTCAGACTGACTGATGCAGTAAGTGGAAGGGAGAGAGGCTGGTAGTGACACAGTAACTGTTATGGTGTTAGGTTGATCATGACGCAGTAAGTGTGAGGGGGACAAGGTGATAGTGACGCAGTAAGTGTGAGGGGTCAGGGTGACAGTGACGCAGTAAGTGTGAGGGGTCAAGGCAATAGTGACGCAGTAAGTGTGAGGGGTTCAGGTTGATAGTGATGCAGTAAGTGTGAGGGGTCAGGCTGATAGTGACGCAGTAGCGTGAGGTGTTCAGGGTGACATTAACACTGTAAGTGTGAGGGTGTCAGGGTGGTACTGATGGAATAATTGTGAGGAATCAGGGTGATGGTGCCGCAGTAAGTGTGAGGGTTTCGGCTCATAGTGACGCAGTAAGTGTGAATACTGCGTGTGAATATATGAATACTGAGTAAGTGTGAATATATGAATACTGAGGCACGAATAAGTAGAATGGATGGCTTTGAGATATGTAGAGAAGAGGTGTTGGAAATTCTGGCAAGGGTGAAAATAGATAAGTCCCCTGGGCCTGATGGCATTTATCCCAGGATTCTCTGGGAAGCAAGGGAGGAGATTGCAGAGCCATTGGCCTTGATTTTTGTGTCCTCTTTGTCGACAGGAGTAGTGCCAGAGGACTGGAGGCTAGCAAACGTGGTTCCCTTGTTCAAGAAGGGGAGTAGGGATAATCCTAGTAACTATAGGCCAGTGAGTCTCACTTCTGTTGTGGGCAAAGTCTTAGAGAGAATTGTAAGGGATAGGATTTATGCACATCTGGATAAGAATGATGTGATCAAGGATAGTCAGCATGGTTTTGTGAAGGGCAGGTCGTGCCTCACAAACCTTATTGAATTCTTTGAGAAGGTGACTAAGGAGGTAGATGAGGGGAAAGCGGTAGATGTGGTATATATGGATTTTAGTAAGGCGTTTGATAAGGTCCCCCATGGTAGGCTACTGCAGAAAATACAGAGATATGGCATTGAGGGTGAGTTGGAGGTTTGGATTAGGAATTGGCTCTCTGGAAGAAGACAGAGGGTAGTAGTTGATGGCAAAGGTTCATCTTGGAGTGCCGTCACTAGCGGTGTTCCGCAAGGATCTGTTTTGGGACCATTGCTGTTTGTCATTTTTATAAATGACCTGGAGGAAGGGTTAGAAGGTTGGGTGAGCAAGTTTGCGGATGATACGAAAGTCGGAGGAGTTGTAGACAGTGAGGAAGGATATGGCAGGTTACAGCGGGATATAGAGAAGCTGCAGAGCTGGGCAGAAAGGTGGCAAATGGAGTTCAATGTAGCTAAGTGTGAAGTGATTCACTTTGGTAAGAGTAATAAAAAGATGGATTACTGTTCTAATGGTAGACTACTTGGTAGTGTGGAAGAGCAGAGGGATCTTGGTGTCCATGTACACAGATCTCTGAAAGTTGCCACCCAGGTAAATAGTGCAGTGAAGAAGGCATACGGCGTACTGGCTTTTATTGGTAGAGGAATTGAGTTCCGGAGTCCTGAGGTCATGCTGCAGTTGTATAAGACTCTGGTGCGGCCGCATCTGGAATATTGTGTGCAGTTTTGGTCGCCATACTATAGGAAGGATGTGGAGGCACTGGAACGGGTGCAGAGGAAGTTTACCAGGATGTTGCCTGGTATGGTAGGAAAATCCTATGAGGAAAGTCTGAGGCACTTGGGGTTGTTTTCATTGGAGAAAAGAAGGTTTAGGGGTGATTTGATAGAGGTGTACAAGATGATTAGGGGGTTAGATAGGGTTGACAGTGAGAACCTTTTTCCACGTATGGAGTCAGCTATTACAAGGGGGCATAGCTTTAAATTAAGGGGGGGTAGATATAGGACTGATGTTAGGGGTAGGTTCTTCACTCAGCGAGTCGTAAGTTCATGGAATGCCCTGCCAGTAGCAGTAGTGGACTCTCCCTCTTTATGGGTATTTAAGCGGGCATTGGATAGGTATATGGAGGATAGTGGGTTAGTGTAGGTTAGGTGGGCTTTGATCGGCGCAACATCGAGGGCTGAAGGGCCTGTACTGCGCTGTATTCTTCTATGTTCTATGTTCTAGCTGGTCAGGGTGACAGTGACGCTGTAAGTGTGAGGGGGTGTCGGTGACAGTGCCGCAGTAAGTGTGAGGGTTTCCGGCTCATAGTGATGCAACAAAGTAAGGTGGTCAGGGTGACACTGACGGAATAATTGTGAGGGGTTGTCGGTGACAGTGCTGCAGTAAGTTTGAAGGAGTGTCGGTGACAGTGACACAGTTTTTGTGATGGGGTGTGTCTCATAGTGACGCAGCAATGTAAGGGGGTCAGACTGATAGTGAAGGGAGATCAAGATGATAGTGACAGATTAATTGTGTAGGGGTCTGGATGACAGTGATGCAGTTAGTGTGTAGGTGTCTGGGTGACAGTGAAACAGTAACTGTGAGGGTGTCACGGTGACAGTGACACAGTAAGTGTGAGAGGGAGAGCGTGGTAGTGACTCAGGATGATAGTGATGTAGTAATTGTGATGGGTTAAGGGTGTTAGTGACACAGCAAGTGTGTGGGTGTCAGGGTGATAGTAACGCAGTCAGTGTGAGGAGGTCAGGGTGATAGTGATGCAGCCAGTGTGAGGGGGTCAGGATGATCGTGACGCAGTAGGTGTGATGGTATCAGGGTGATAGTGATACCGTAAGTGTGAGGGGGTCAGGGTAATAGTGATGCAGTAAGTGTGACGGGGTCAGTATAATTGGGATGCCGTAAGTGTGAGCGGGTCAGGATGATTATGACACAGTAAGTGTGATGGGGTCAGGGTGATGGTGACGCCATAAGTGTGAGGGGTCAGGGTAATAATGATGCAGTCAATGTGAGGTGGTCAGGGTGGTAGTGATGCAGTAATTGTGAAGTGTCAGGGTGATAGTGACACAGTTAGCGTTTGGAGATCCGGGTTATAGTGACGCAGTAAGTATGAGGGGGCAGGGTGATAGTGAAGCAGTAAGTGTGAGGGGTCAGGCTGATCGTGACGCAGAAAGTGTGAGGGGTAAAGTTGATCGTGATGCAGTAAATGTGTGGGGTCAGTCTGATAGTGACGCAGTAAGTGTGAGTGGTCAGTCTATAGTGATACAGTATGAGTGAGGGGGTCAGTGTAACAGTGACACAGTATGTGAGAGAGAGAGGCTGGCAGTGACGCAGTAAGTGTGAGGGGGTCAGGGTGGTAGTGTGGCAGTAAGTGTGAGAGAGAGAGGCTGCCAGTGATGCATTAATTGTGAGGTGGTCAGGGTGACAGTGACGCAGTAAGTGTGAAGGGGACAGGCTGATAGTGACACAGTCAGTGTGCGGGTGTTAGGGTGACAGTGATGCATTAAGTGTGAAGTGTTAGAATGATAGTGACGCAGTAAGTGTGAGGGGTCAGGGTGATAGTAACGCAGTAAGTGTGAGGAGTCAGGGTGACAGTGATGCAGTAAGTGTGAGGGAGTCAGGGTGATACTGACAGAATAATTGTAGAGTGTCAGGGTGACAGTAACACAGTAAGTGTGAGGGGGTCAGCCTCATATTAACACAGTAATTGTGAGGGGGCCAGGGTGACAGTGACGCAGTAAGTATGATGGGGTACGGTTCACAGTGTAAGGGGGTCAGGCTGATAGTGAAGAGATATCAAAGTGACAGTGACAGATTAATTATGTAAGGGTCAGGATGACAGTGACGCAGTTAGTGTGTAGGAGCCTGGGTGACAGTGATGCAGTTTTTGTGAGGGGGTCTGTCTCATTGTGACGCAGCAACGTAAGGGGGTCAGGCTGATAGTGAAGAGAGATCAAGGTAATAGTGACAGATTAATTGTGTAGGGGTCAGAGTGACAGTGATGCTGTTAGTGTGTAGGTGTGTGGGTAAATGTGACACAGTAACTATGAGGGTGTCACGGTGACAGTGTCGCAGTAAGTGTGAGGGGGTTAGAGAGATAGTGACGTGGTAATTATGAGGGATCAGGATGATAATGACGCAGTAAGTCTGAGGTTCAGGGCGATTGTGGTGCAGTAAGTGTGAGGGGGTTAGGGTGATTGTGACACAGTAAGTGTGAGCGGTCAGACTGACAGTGTTGCAGTAAGTGTAAGGGATCAGAGTGACTTTGATGCAGTGAGTGTGAGGGTCAGGGCGATAGTGATGCAGTAACTGTGAAGGGGTTAGGCTGATTGTGACGAAGTAAGTGTGAGGGGGTCAGGGTGATAGTGATGCAATAATTGTGAGGGGTCAGGGTGAGAGTGACGCAGTAAGAGTGAGGTGACAGTGATGCAGTAAATGTGAAACAGAGAGGCTGGTAGTGATGCAGTAAGTGGGTGGGGTCAGGGTGATAGTGACGCAGTAACTGTGAAGGGTCAGACTGACCATGACGCAATAAGTCTGAGGGGGTCAGGCTGACAGTAATGCACTAAGTGAGAGGGGTCAGACTGACAATGATGCAGTAAGTATGAGGGAGAGATGCTGGTAGAGACACAGTAACTGTGATGGTGTTAGGTTGATCGTGACACAGTAAGTATGAGGGGTAAAGGTGATAGTGATGTAACAAGTGTGAGGGGTGCAGGCTGATAGTGATGCAGTAATTGTGAGAGGGAGAGGCTGGTAGTGACGCAGTAACTGTCATGGTGGTAGGTTGATTGTGACGCAGTAAGTGTGAGGGGACAGTTTATAGTGACGCAGTCAGTGTGAGGGGGTCAGGGTGACACTGACGCAGTATGTGTGAGGAGTCAGACTGACAGTGGCGCAGTAAGTGTGAGGGGGAAAGGCTGGTAGTGACACAGTAACTGTGATGCTGTGATGGTGTTAGGTTGATCTTGATGCAGTAAGGGTGAAGGGGTCAGGGTGATTGTGACGCCGTAAGTGTGAGGGGTCAGGGTGGTAGTGACGCAATGCGAGGTGGTCAGAGTGATAGTGACACAGTCAGTGTGTGAGTGTAAGCGTGATAGTGATGCAGTCAGTGTAAGGGTGTTAGGGTGACAGTGACGCAGTAAGTCCGAGAGGGTCAGGATGACATTGACTCAGTAACTGTGAGGGGTCAGACTGACAGTGAAGCAGTATGTCTGAGGGGTCAGTCCATAATGACGCAGTAAGTGTGAGGGTGTCAGGGTGACAATGACGCAGTAAGTGTGATGGATCAGTCTATAGTGATGCAGGAGGTTTGAGGGGGTCAGGATAACACTGACGCAGTAAGTATGAGGGTGTCAGGCTGTCAGTGAAGCAGTAATGTAAGGAGGTCAGGGTGTGAGGGGGTCAGGCCGACAGTGATGCAGTAAGTGTGAGGGGTAGAGGCTGGTAGTGATGCAGTCAGAGTGATGTGTCAGGGTGATAGTGACGCGGTAAGTGTGAGGGGTTCATTGTAACAGTGACGCAGTAAGTGCGATGGTGTCAGGGTGACAGTGATGCAGTGATTGTGATGGAATCAGGCTGGTAGTGTCGCAGGAGGTGTGAGGGGTAGAGGCTGGTAATGACGCAGTAAGTGTGATTGTGCCAGGGTGATAGTGATGTTGTAAGTGTAATGGGGTCAGGGTGATAGTGATGCAGTGAGTGTGATGGGGTCTGGGTTTTAGTGATGCAGTAAGTGTGAGGGGGTCAGGGTGTCAGTGACGCAGTAAGTGTGAGGGGGTCAGGATGATAGTGATGCAGTGGGTGTGAGGGGTTCGGGGACAGTGACGCAGTAAGTGTGAGGGGGTCAGGTGACAGTGACGTAGTAAGTGTGAGGGATAGAGGCCGATAGTGATGCAGTAAGTGTGATTGTTCCAGGGTGATAGTGATGTTGTAAGTATGATGGGGTCAGGGTGAAAGTGATGCAGTGAGTATGATGGGATCTGGGTAATAGTGGAGCAGTAAGTGTGAGGGTCAGGGTGTCGGTGATGCAGCAAGTGTGTGGGGGTCAGGGTGATAGTGGCGCAGTGAGTGTGAGGGGTTCAGGGGACAGTGATGCAGTAAGTGTGAGGGGGTCAGGTGACTGTGACACAGGAAGTGTGAGGGGGTCAGGTGACAGTGACGCAGTAAGTGTGAGGGGGTCAGGTGACAGTGACGCAGTAAGTGTGAGGGATAGAGGCCGGTAGTGACGCAGTAAGTGTGATTATGCCAGGGTGATAGTGATGTAGTAAGTATGATGGGGTCAGGGTGATAGTTATGCAGTGAGTGTGATGGGGTCAGGGTGATAGTGATTTAGTAAGTGTAAGGGGCTCAGTCTCATAGTGACGCTGTAAGTGAGTGTGTCCAGCTCACAGTGAAGATGTAGGTGTGAGGGGTCAGGATTATAGTGACGCAGTAACTCTGAGGGTTCAGGCTGATAATGATAAAATAATTGACAGTCAGTCAGGATGATAGTGACACAGTCATTGTGTCAGGGTGACTGTGACGCAGTAAGTATGAGGGGGTCAGGGGGTCAGTGACGCAGTAAATATGAGGGGTAAGGGTGTCAGTGATGCAGTGAGTGTAAGGGGGTCAGGAGACAGTGATGCAGTAAATGTGAGAGGGTCAGGGTGAAAGTGACGCAGTACGTGTGAGGGATAGAGGCTAGTAGTGACTCAGTACGTGTGATTGTGCCAGGGTGATAGTGATGCAGAAAGTGTGAGGGGGAGAGGCTGGTATTGATGCAGTCAGTGTGAGGGGCTCAGTCTGATAGTGACACAGTTGGTGTGAGTGTGTCCAGCTAGTAGTGAAGCTGTATGTGTGAGGGGGTCAGGGTGACAGTGACACAATAAGTGTGAGGGGGTCAGGGTGACAGTGACGCAATAAGTGTGAGGGGGTCAGGGTGATCTTGACGCAGTAAGTGTGAGGGAGCCAGGGTGACAGTGACACAGTAAGTGTGAGGGGGTCAGGGTGATCTTGACGTAGTAAGTGTGAGGGGGTCAGGGTGATGGTGGCGCAGTAAGTCTTGATAGAAACAAAATCAATAAAATTTAGACGAGACGATCAAAACTGGAAACAAGACAATTTATTACAAACTTGCAAGTAAGGGCTACAACTGCATAAGCAAATGAAGCAAATTAGAACTTAGGTTAGTGTACAGTTATACCCTTTGAGCTGAGTTAGGTCATCTCTACAGATTCCTAATTACCCAATCTCTCTTACTATTTCGCCTCTACTCATCTATGCTCCACGCCCATTGCACCTTTCTTTCCAAGTCGGCATTTTCCCTCTTGCACGTGCTATAATAAGGCTAAACTCTTATCCTGATGTTCCCCATTGTAACTTATTTCATTATCCATAGGTACATTCCATTCTTGAACATACATCTTAACAATGTATCTTTTCCATGCTTCGTTTACATGTTTCAGTAATCTTTGTTTTTTTTTGCTGAAACTGTTGTTTTAATAAATCTACTGTAAAAGGAATTATTTACTTCAATAAATCTATACCAATGTTAGTACTTAATTATCCATAATTATACACTGAAAAGTAGAGATACTCTTCCCTAAATACCTGCAGGGTTAATAGTTCTCTTGCTGTATGCTTTTTCTATATCTTCAAAAAACAACACTTTTTCCCATTTCTAACAATTCCCCCATTTCTTTACGTAACCATTTTTTGTTTTTGCAATCTTATTTTCTGCCCTCTTTTCACCCTATGGTGTCGAGTTTCACAATCTAGTCATTTTCTGTTCTTCTAAGTTTGTCTTTTTTTTCAAACTCTAGGAGTAATCTGTTACTGTCTCTTTCTTGCGCTTGTGCTATTCTCATTACCATTATTGGTTGTTGTCCTCCCAAAGACATTACCAGCTTAGTCATTATCCATTTTAACACATTACACCCTATCAGTAAACCAACAATTATTAGTAGCACATAAATTCCTAAATTAACTTACCATTTTCCCCTCCCAGTCAATCTCCAGTTGCCCCATCCCCATCCTTCATCTTTTCTGAGTTCATCTCCAATTTGTTACATCATATACTTCATTTTGAGTGAGCGGTATTACTGAGGTGGGGATTCCAACTTCGCCATGGTGTGGGACCTCTGCACAGACCCAACAGTCGCCAAATCCCTCTTGTTCACCATAATTCTGGCACAGCCGAGTGAAGTGATTTTTCCCACTTCCTTGAATAGTTAGTACTACTAACATTACAATACTATGCCAGTATCTACCCATCTCTGAACCCTGGCTACCGTTCTGTCTTAACCTTTCAGGTGTCAGGGAGAGATGAGTCCGCAAATCCCTTACAATCAATAACAATAACTATATATATATATATATATATATATATATATATATATATATATATAAGCAAACGTTAAAAGAGTCCTTTGTCTCAGTTAATTTTTTCTTTATTAACTTTCAGAGGGTTGTTTGTAGGATAAGCGTGTCATTCCGCCTTTGGAGCGTTCACAGGACCTTGAACGCGAGTGTGATGACTCCAACCTTTCTCAGCAGTCCGATAGCTTTTTCACTAGTTAGGAGGTTTATGAATGGTCCCTCACAGCTCGGGTGCAGTTTGGTATCTTTCCAGGTCTTGATCAGGAACCAATCGCCCGGTTGTATTCGATGTACTGCAAACTCGAGTGGCTGTGTCTGTACTAACAGGCCTTTATTCCGAAGGATAGACGAAGAAGTGCTGAGTGACACAATATAGTTCTTTTAAAAAACTTATCATTGAACTCTGCCCAGCCGTTAGACAGTCCTTCAGCCTCGATAATGCTTCCGTCTATCCCGTCTACTACAGTATGCTTTGTGCTTTTTACCCTCAATCATCCGGGAGGACCCATCGATAAACAACCGAGCTCTCGCATGCAACAGTACAACTCTGAAGTTGTTTCGCAATTTAGTCTGATATTCAGTAATATCAAGGCAGTCATGTTCTGGATTGCCAGGGGCCACCCCCCTCTCTCTGCCACAGAAATTCAGCTGGATTCAAGCAACTGTCTGTGACGAACACAAGATCATCCTGTTCTATTAAGAATGTCTCATGTTTCAAGATCCTAGAGTCTGTGAACCATTGTCCTGCATTCTGATTTAAGAATTTTTTGCCTTTTACTCCAGAAACCTTGAGACCATTGTTAGTTAATTTAACACCGCTAGGTCTAAAGGTTAGGGATGATCATGCTGCTCCCGTATCCACTAAAAACATTGCTTCCTCTCATTCAGGTCCAACCTTTAAATTTATCAAGGGTTCCTGGTGGGTCTCAGGAGGAGGGAACCCCTGACTTCCCCAATCTTCATCAAAAATCATTAATGATACCGCTTCTAACCTTCCAAGGTCGTCCTAACTTTGGACATTGTCTTTTAAAACTCCTGTTTTTTTTCCGCAGTAATAACATCCTGCCAGTTACTTCCTTCCCCTACCATCTGCTCTCTGTCTCTCGCGTCAGTCTCTGTATTCTGATTGATTCTAACTTTTTCGCCCTCATATAACAGATATTTTATCTGTTTTTCACTCCAGCCTTCCAATTTCTGTAATTTCTTTTGTATGTCTGGTCATGATTCAGTCACAAATTGGAACTTTAAAAGTCTCTGTGTTACCGGATCATCGGGATCCATTCCTGAGTGTTTTCTAAGTAGCTTCTTTTAATCCCTATAAAAGGCTGACGGGGTTGCCTCATTTTCCTGTCTTACTTCAAAGGCTTTTTAAAAATTCTGAGATTTAGGTGCTGCTTCTTTAATACCCAAAATGACAATTTCTCGAAAGTCCCACATTTTTCCTCTATCATGTTCATCCATACCCTTCCAAAGTGGGTCCACATTAGGGAATTTGTTTTTGGCTGGTATCATTTCCTCACCCACCGGATGTCTCTTTTCCATTCCCTCAGAGCAGCTCTTCTAATCATGCCCCTTTCTTCTCCTGACCATACTTAATGTGGGGTGCTGACTACTAAGGCTCCCCTAAAAGTAAGTTTCCGACTCTCCCCTACCAATAAAGCTATTGCTGCCACTGCCTGCACACACTCCGGCCAGTTCTGTACCATTCCATTCTTTATTTAACAATGAATTAATGCAGTCATGTTTTAAGTTAACCATGAATCAATATGACAGGTCACTGAAAATGTATGAAGGAATCATGCCAATTAATATTGATTCAGGCTAACACAATTGAATTATTATAAATATTAATTATTAATTATATATATTATATAATTCAGGATGGAAACACAACAAGTGATTAAAACATTTTAAAAACTGTAATCGTGCAGTTCTGTTCTGTTTGTGACTTCTAATTCTGTTTCTGTAATTGTTTTGCTCGAGCACATTCATTTTTACGAACCTCAACAGATTCCATAGCACCATTTGCAGTTAATTCAATCCCCAATTTGGTGGCAATATCTCTTCATGAGTACAAAATTGATTCTTCGTGCCTCTCATCACAAAACTGTTGCCGTAGTCCAATTAACTTTCTTTTCGTTCCCACTCTCTTGGGGTTAAAATTTAAGGATGACCTTGCTGCCCCTGTATCGACTAGGAAAACTACATCCTCTTTGTAAGATTCCACCTTTAAATTTATAAAGGGTTCCTTGTGGGTCCCCGAGGGCAGGAGCTCCTGACACCCCTATTTTTCATCAAGGTTCATAAACGGCACTGCCTTTTACTTCCTTTTTCGGTTGTGGACACTCTCTCTTAAGGTGACCTGTCTTTCCACAGTAATAACAGCCCGCCTGTGGGGATGTCCACTTTGATTCTTGTTCGTGTCCACCAGATCCCTTAACATCTCTTCCCCGATCTCTTCTCCTCCCTTTATTTTCAACATACTGCCCGCCAGCATTCCGGTTTCCTTCTCCTTTTAGTTTTGCCCTTTTTTTCTGCTTCTCATGTTACATTGCCAGATCAATTGCTGAGCCGATTTAACCAACTGAACAGCTTTAGGGCAACCTCATGGCCATTCTTCATCACCCAATGTTTTGTTTAGACCTTGACTTTTTAAAAGAAATATTGCAATATTTCTTGCTCCCTGTAATCTCAAATATCAGTTTATGCTTGTCTTACTTTAAAGTCTATTCCAAAATATACATTTAGGAATCTTACTTGCATATATATATTTATATATTATAAATTCATTTATTCAGTGTTTAATATTTAAAATGTAAAATGCATACTGTTCCCAATTTTGAAATCCACTATAATTACTCGGTTTTTGTCCCTTGATCCAAAATTATTTTTCTTAAGTAGTCCTGACCAGTCATTGCTCAATTAAAATGCTATAGGTCATTTAAAAAAAAGTTCTAATACATGAATAATGGTCGAATCCAAGGTAATCGATTGTAACCATAGGATTTTCTTTTTTTTTTATTCATTTTGATCTAATTTTGAACTAAGACTTCAACTGTCCTCCGTAAATCACTTTTGTGTAAGGATAAAAGAGATTAGATAGAAACTAATAGTAAGTTAGTTCTTTCCTATTTTCTCCGGTGTGATTTTTCATCTACTCCACCATCACATTAACCCCCTCTTTTTTTTCCTTGGCCATTACTCGTCTGATATATAATTTCTCTAACTTCAAGTGATGCTGATCCAGTTAATGCAGATCTTTCTGAGCGCACATCCTGTGCGGAGTAACCTGAATGCCTTAGTCTATCCATTTTTTTTACTCCCGTTGTGATCGGCATGTCCTTGATTATTACGTTCTGCCTTTACCAATGGCAAACAAAGCTTTTTCACTACTTAAGCACAGATGACAATCAATCAATTAATCGTATAAAATCAAGCAATCGAGGATTACATTCATTTCCTCGTTGTGTGGAGCCAGCACAGTGAAGGGGGCCTACAGGCTTCAGTCTGCACTGTGACAACATTTTGTGATTCTGAGTGAAATCACAGTTAACCCAACAGAATGTGGGAAGTAACATATATTGCCAAAGACGGGACAGGTCTGCACCACAGACTATCAATCAAGAATAGTGAAGATCTTTCAACATCATCCTCTAAGTTACATGTCATACGCCAGATGAAAAGCTGAAGACTGTGGGAATGTGTTGTGGTCAGCGGTAACAGAATGGCCAGTGCGAGCGTGCTGGGTCCATAAGCCAGAAATTCATGGATTAAAATCATCCCCTGCTCGTTGATAATTCCAGGTTTCACCATGTGGATAATACCCCCGCCAGTGTTAATCTATAACAGAGCTCCATTCTACGCATTGCATATTGATTCGCCTTCTGCTTCCTGTCACTCAAACTACCGGAAATGAATATCTCGTATTGATCCACCCACCAAATTTACACAGGTGAGGAAACACACTTCTGAAGCTCTGGAAGCTCTTTTCCTGTTCTCTGTCGATCTGCTATGAACTGTTTCTCAAAGTCACTTACCTGAGTTGGGAATAAACTGCTGCAGGTGAGAGATATCAGTTGTGGTGTGTACCATACGCAGGACGCCCTACCGTTAGTCCCTACGTTGTTTCACACAGCACTGCTCTCTAGTGAAATGAAAAGCCGTGAATGACAAATGGATCAGCATGTGGGAGACAGCATTATGGCACAGACACCGATCTCCATTATTGGGGCATATATCACCGATTATGAATAACCTTAGAGAGATACCAGTGACAGAGATTCGCCATGGAATGATGGGTTGTTCAGCTTCTGTCAGCGCTGGAATGACACCTCACGTTGATGCCGTCCCTCTCCATGTCTCTGGGACAAAGTGGCTGAGGGAGAACAATGGCTCATTTTTAACTTACTCCTCTGCGTTTGACTGTCAGCAGCCTCACAGCTCAGGGCCCGTGGGGATGGCTCTCAGTGAGTGAGGGTTTGACGTGGATTCTCTCCATCTGGGACAGTTGGAGCTCAGATGTTAACTGCTGCCCGGTTGTAGCAAAGAATCCAAGGCCCCTGTTAAAAAAGCCTTTCTGCAGGAAGACTGTGTGAAGATGGATTCTGAACACCAAACTGGCTGGACAAAAATATACTTGTTTGATTATACCTGAGGGAAGAATATCCGGAGTACATTTCTCTCTTTCCCACGAGTTCAGCATCTTTCTCTCTACCTCAGATAAATGAAGTTTTGGAGGAAGTTCACAATCAAATTTACTCCCTTCCAGTGCCTGAGTGAACTGGCCACACTGGTGAGAGAGAGCGTCAGAGCATATCCTCGCTTGCCTCCCCTCACACTGCCTGCAAGTGGAGGGAAATGGCTGAATACTCCACCAATAGATGCAACACAGTCGAAGAGGAAGGGATAAAAATCACTGTCCCGTGTGCACGGAGACAGAATGAGAAGGCGATGTTATTAAAGTGCTTTGCTGCTTAGAATTCCTGAAGCAAAGTGGGATGTAGTTGGCTCTGAGCGGCTCTGAGCTGGTTTGTTGTTGGAAATGCTAATGTGTCACTGGCTTGTTTGTCTCTAGGCATGACATGCCCCGAGCTTGTGTTAAACGGGCATGTGAGAGAGCCTTGCTTTCAATCGCCATCAAGCCTTGGTCGTTTGATTTCACTTTTGCAGGTCGCTCTGTCAGCTGTTCGATTTAAAATACAGATGCCCTTCATGAGGTTGATCTCTTTGAAATAAGCTTGGGTTTGGGACCAATGTCATTGTAGAGAACATGGTACAGCAGCACACGTAGTGAAAGCGAAACAAGTGCTTCACCCACACAATCCCACTCTGAATAAATCCACCATCTGGATGCTCATACAGTTCTGGGTGTGAAGGTTTAGGAAGCAGGGACATGGAATGAGTGAGACAGCGCTGAACAGGTTGATGGGAATGGTGCGGTGTGTGAGGAATGTCAGCAAAAAAGGTGGATTGGAAAGTTGGGGCAGTTCTTCTTGGAGAACCGAGGGCTGATAAATTGCCTGGTTGAAGCTTTCCATTTGATGAGGGGTTTAGACAGCGGAAATAAAGCAGTGAAAATGCTCCTCCACCTGAAAGGATCGAGAACGATTCGGCACCGATTTAAAGTCATTAGGAATAGAAGTAAAAGTGACATGAGGGAGAAGGTTTTCACACAGGGAGAGGTTAGGGTCTGCAAGTCACTGTTTGACAGTGACAAAGAGACAAGTTCAATTGAGTTCTTGAAAACGGTATTCAACGTTCTATTTGAAAGTAGAAATGTGCGGAGTTCCAGGGATAAGGAAAGAGAATGATTCAAAGAGAGGGACACTTTTCCTTACCAAGGAGACCCAGCACAGTTAAGGTGGGCTGTGTCACATTTGTGATTCTGAGTGAAATCACAGTCAACAGAATGTTGGGTGTTAGACAGCGGTTATGTTGACAAAGCCGGGACACATCTGTACAACAGAATATTACACAGCATGTCCATGTCACAGGGAGGATGGCGCTGAGAAAATTAGTGTGGTAAAATATTGCAGCTATACGACCACACAGACGGATGGCAAGCCCCGCCAAAAATAATCTCTTCAAGCCGGTGTCAGTAAGTCTCACCTTAAACCTATGCTCTCTAGATTTCAACCCACCCCACTCTGGGGATAAAACAACACTGAATATTTAGTTTATCCATATCCATCATGACTTTATCAACCTTCGATAAGCTCATGGCTCAGCCCCTACGGCGGAGGGAAAATTGTCCCAGCCTATTCAGCCTCGCCCTACAGTGCAACCAGTGCAATCATCACCACATCCTTGTCTATATTTTGTGAGCAATGTCACGTGATTTCCTTAAATTTTCAAAGATGCCAATTGCGCTAGACAACAACGAGCTACTGAAAACGGAAAGGTGAAAAGGTCACTGGCTGCACATTTCAGTGGTGCTCGACTTTGAGCAGCGGTTGCCTGTCAAGCGAGTTCCTGTAGTGTAGTGGTTATCGCATTTGCTTAACACGTGAAAAGTCCCTGGTTCGAAACGGGATAAGATCATTCTTGCTCCCAATGGCAGTCCGGTAGATTGGCATAAGTGGGCGTTTCTTGCTTGCTGCTTTCATCAGCAAACCTGCCATGAAGTTTGTTAACCCATATCTGCTGGAGCGATGTAAAGAAATGCAACTCCATTTAATTACTGTGTGAAGCATTGTTAAGTTTTTCTCCTTCCTCGTTCTGAATATGCGCCGATGTGTACAGCACCGATGGCCATTCTGTTGGAGTGTAATTCCCGTGCTCTGATCCTTCCGCTAAAAGCAGTAACGCATTTGCTTTCCTTGCCCCGGTGGCCTGGTTCAAAGCCAAGGAGAAAACTGATGTGCTGGTGTCACATTGCACCAGGGATTCCTAATGTTGCCTCTCTATCAAATGTATGTCAAAGCAGTCTCTGAAAGGCCTCATTTGGAACCTGTCTGCCGTTTTTCAACGCATGAAAATCAGCATCAGACTGCCCGAATCATGTTCTGGAGTAGTTCACATGTCAGTAGCTCAATCCATCAACAACAGGAATGAATGAATTTACTCTCTCAGATGAAGCTCTGGACTTGTGCTATCATAGAGTCACTACTATTAACGTGTGCCACTGAAATCCCTGCCATGTTGGAACTGAAGTCGAGAAAATGATAGGAAGGCTATCGAATGACATTGTCTCCATTTTGTTTTCTTTACATCACAGAGGAGCAGAAAAATGGAAGCGATGTGTGTGGGAGGAATAACACAGCGAGGCACGTGCAGCTCTGCTGAAACTCCTTCTTGCTGATTCACTCAGCAATAAGTGACAAGAGCTTTTCACATCGATAACAAAGAGCACTTGTGTATAGTTCGCACCTCTTTGCCATCTCGTGGGGGTGGGCAGATTGTCTTCTGCCTTCTTCATTATGTCTAGAAAGTGTGTTTTGTGCATCTCTAATAAGCATCATGGAATTTAGTAAACTTCTACTGAGTTGCTTCGCATCGATTTCCACACAGGGTTCCACCTCAGCTGGCAGCCATGTGGCTCATGCCCAGGTGTGGGCATCTCTGAAGCAAATTGCACGATGAATGTGAAAGACAAAGAAACTAGCAACTCGGACCGGCATCGAGGCTCGAACATACTCGTAATGTGATCTGTCCTTCTCGGATTCTACTGCTAACTCAGCTTTTCAGCTAGAGAGCATTCGTGGGGAAGCCTTTTCTGCAAATCAGTGGCGGTAACTGTAATAAGGTGGATGCGCTTCAGGCTCATTTTGGAAATTGGCAATTACGATGTTGTGGGGATAACTGAGACGTGGCTTCAAGTGGAGATGGCCTGGGAAATGAATATTCAAGGCTATACGTACCATCGTAAGGACAGACGGACTGGCAGAGGGAAAGGGGTGGCCCTGTGGGTAATGAATGATAATCAGTCCCCTGCGCGGGGGTTAACCTAGAATCAGGGGATGTAGAGTCAGTATCAATAGAGCTGAGAAATTCTAAGGGTAGAAAAACCCTCTTGGGAGTAACCTACAGGCCCGCAAACAGTAGTTTGGAGGTAGTGTGTAAGTTGAATAAGGAACTGAAATTGGCCTGTCACAAAGATATTACTACAGTAGTTATAGGGGATTTTAACAAGCAGGTAGACTGGGAGAATCAGGATGGTATTGGACCCCAAGAAAGGGGGTTTGTGGAGTGCCTCCTAGATGGATTCTTAGAACAGCTTGTGCTGGAGCCTACCAGGAAGAAAGCAATTCTGGATCTGGTGTTGTGCAACGAACCGGATTTGATCAGGGACCTCGATGTAAAGGAGCCATTAGGAGGTAGTGACCACAATACAATAAGTTTTAATCTGTAGTTGGAAAGGGAGAGGGTTGAATCGGAAGTGACAATATTTCAGTTGAATAAAGAACTATGGAGCTATGAGGGAGAAGCTGGCCAAAGTTCAATCGTGCAATACCCTTGCAGGGATGGCAGTGGAACAACAATGGCAGGTATTTCTGGGTATAATGCAGAAGATGCAGGATCAATTCATTCCAAAAAGGAAGAAAGATCCTAAGGGGAGACAGGGGTGGCTGTGGCTGACGAGGGACGTTAAGGACTATATAAACACAAAAGGGAAACGTATAAAATAGCAAAGATGAGAGGGAAATCGGAGGACTGGGAAGCTTTTAAAGAAGAACAGAGGATTATTCAGAAGGAAATATGCAAAGAAAAAATAAGGTACGAAGGTAAACTGGACAAAAATATAAAGGAGGATAGTAAAGGTTTTATTCAGTATGGGAAAAGAAAAAAATAGTTAAGACTGAAATTGGGCCCTTGAAGACAGAAACAGGTGAATTTATCACGGGGAACAAAGAAATGGCAGAAGAGTGGAATTGGTCCTTTAGATCTGTCTTCACTGGTGAAGACATGAGCAATTTCCCAGATGTAACAGTGGCTGAAGGACCAACACTGAAGGGAATTTATATTGGGCAGGAAATGGTGTTGAAGAGACTGTTAGGTCTGAAGGCTGATAAGTCCCGGGGACATGATGGCCTGCACACCAGGGTAGTGAAGGAGGTGGTTCGAGAAATCGTGGATGCATTGGTGATCATTTTTTAATATTCTATTGATTCAGGATCAGTTCCTGCGGATTGGAGGGTGGCTAATGTTGTCCCACTTTTTAAGAAAGGAGGGAGGGAGGGAGAAAACGGAGAATTATAGGCCAGTTAGTCTGACCTCACTGGTTGGAACATGCCGGAGTCAATTATAAAGGACGAAATTACGACACATCTGGATCCCATTAAGAGGATAGGTCAGAGGCAGCATGGAATTATGAAGGGGAAATCATGCTTGAATAATCTTCTGGAATTTTTTGAGGATGCAACTCTGAGGTCGGACAAGGGAGATCCAGTGGATGTGGTATACTTGGACTTTCAGAAAGCCTTTGATAAAGTCCCACATAGGAAGTTATTGAACAAAATTAGGGCACATGGGGTTGACGGCAAAATACTGACTTGGATTGAAAATAGGTTGCCTGACAGGAAACAGAGAGTAGTGGTAAATGGCTCCCTTTCAGAATGGCAGATGCCGACTAGTGGTGTGCCACGGGGATCAGTGCTGGGACCGCAGCTTTTTACAATGTACATTAATGATATAGATGAAGCTATTAAATGTAATATTAGCAAATTTGCTGATGACACAAAGCTGGGTGGCAGTGTGAAATGTGAGGAGGATGTTAGGAGATTACAGGGTGACCTGGACAAGCTAGGTGAGTGGACGGATGCAGATGCAGTTTAATGTGGATAAATGTGTGGGTATCCACTTTGGTGGCAAGAACAGGAAGGCAGATTATTACCTAAATGGAGTCAAGTTAGGGAAAGGGGCAGTACAACGTTATTTAGGTGTTCTTGTACATCAGTCAATGAAAGCAAGCATACTGGCACAGAAAGCAGTGAAGGAAGTTAATGGCATGCTGGCCTTCATAACAATAGGAATTGAGTATAGAAGCAAAGGTCCTTCTGCAGCTGTGCAGGGCCCTGGTGAGACCGCACCTGGAATATTGTGTGCAATTGTGGTCTCCAAATTTGAGGAACAACATTCTGGCTATTGAAGGAGTGCAGTGTAGGTTCACTAGATCAATTCCTGGAATGGCGGGACTACTTTACGCTGAAATATTGGAGCGACTGGGCTTGTACACTCTTGAGTTTAGAAGGCTGAGAGGGGATCTGATTGAGACGTATAAGATTATTAAAGGATTGGACACTCTGGAGGCAGGAAACATGTTTCTGCTGGTGGCTGAGTCCCGATCCAGAGGACACAGTATAAAAATAAGGAGTAGGCCACTTCGAGTTGAGGAGAAACTTCTTCACCCAGAGAGTCGTGGGTGTATGGAATACTCTATCCCAGGAGGCTGTGGAGACCAAGTCTCTTGATACTTTCAATAAAGAGTTGGAAAGAGCTCTTAAGGATAGTGGAATCAAGGGTTATGGGGAAAAGGCAGGAACAGGATCTTGGTTGAGGCTGATCAGCCATGATCATGATGAATGGTGGTGCTGGCTCGAAAAGACAAAAACATCGATCAAAGGGAATTATTTGTCTGTCTGATTTCTCACCTGGACTGACACTGTCTTTATTAAACTTGCCTGAATACTTAAAGAGGATTCACAGAAAGGAAACACCAAACAAAGATCTAATCAAAACCTGACACGATTGATCGATTCATGTGAAACTGAATATGATCGACCTTTGAGTAAGTGTTGAATCCTCGGTCATTATACTTCACTGCATATAATTTCTCCATCATATCCTCCATGACGATCTGAAACAAAGTCTTATATGTGCATCCCATGATCCATATCCTTTCAGTTAATGTGAGCACCTTGTTTTTATCTACATTGTCTAAAACAACAGTAAATGGTACAATCTTTCAAACGTCCATTCAGCTTCAATGAAACCCTCACATTATGAGTCCCTAAAAGCGAACCATTTTGGGAAAGGAACCAGTCTGTCTCCTCTCAGGGACCCTGCCATCCTTCACAATGTGGAGGTGATCTGCCCCCTCTCAGACACCCTGTTCTCCTTCCCAATGTGTGGGTGATCTGTCCCTCTCAGGTACCCTGACATCCTACCCAACGTGTGAGTGATTTTCCCCTTCTAAGGGACCCTGCCATCCTTCTCAATCTGTGGGTGATCTTCCCCCTCCCAGGTACCCTGCCATCCTTCCCAATGTGTGGGTGATCTGCCCCTTCACAGGAAACCTGCCATCCTTCACAATGTGTGTGTGATTTGCCCGCTCTCAGGGACACTGCCATTCTTCCCAATGTGTGGGTGCTCTGTCCCCTCTCAGTGACCCTGCCATCCTTCCCAACGTGTGGTTGATCTGTCCCCTCTCAGGGATCCTGCCATCCTTCCCAATGTGTGAGTGATCGGCGCCCTCTCAGGGATTATGCCATCCTTTAATATTTGTGGGTGATCGGCGCCCTCTCAGGGATTCTGCCATCCTTCCCAATGTGTGGGTGATTGGCGCCCTCTCAGGGATCCTGCCATCTCTTAATATTTGTGGGTAATCGGCGCCCTCTCAGGGATCCTGCCATCCTTCCCAATGTGTGGGTGATCTGTCTCCTCTCATGGACCCAACCATCCTTCCCAATGTGTGGGTGATCCACGCTCTCTCAAGGAAACTGCTATCCTTCCAAATGTATGGGTGACCTGTGTCCTCTCAGGGATCCTGCCATCCTTCACAATGTGTGCGATTTGCCCATTCTCAGGGACCCTGCCATCATTCCCAATCTGTGGGTAATCTGCCCATCTCTCAGGGACCCTGCAATCTTCCCAATGTGTGGGTGATCTGTTCCTCTATCAGGCACCCTGCTATCCTTCCCAATCTGTGGGTGACCTGCCCCCTCTCAGGGACACTGCAATTCTTCCCAATGTGTGGGTGCTCTGTCCCCTCTCAGTGACCCTGCCATCCTTTCTAATATGTGGGTGATCCGACTCCTCAGAGCGACCCTGCCATCATTCCCAATATGTGCGTGATCTGCCCCCTCACGGACACCCTGCCATCCTTCCCAATGTGTGGGTGATCTGTCTCCTCTCAGGACCATGCCATGATTCCCACTGTGTTGGAGATCTGTTTCCTCTCAGGGACTCTGCCATCCTTCCCAATGTGTAGGTGATCTGTCCCTCACAGAGACCCTGGCATCATTCACAATGTGTGGGCGATCTGTCCTCTATCAGAGACACTGCCATCCTTCCCAATGTGTGGGTGATCTGCCCTCTCTCATGGACACTGCCTTTCTTCTCAATGTGTGGGCGATCTGTGTCCACTCAGGGATCCGGCCATCCTTCACAATGTGTGGGTGATCTGTCTCCTCTCAGGACCATGCCATCATTCCCACTGTGTTGGAGATCTGTTTCCACTCAGGGACTCTGCCATCCTTCCCAATGTGTGGGTGATCTGTCCCTCACAGAGACCCTGCCATCCTTCGCAATGTATGGGTGATCTGCCCCCTCTCAGGGACCCTGCCATCCTTCCCAATGTGTGGGTGATCCGTCCCTCTCTCAGGGACACTGCCACCCTTCCTAATATGTGGGTGAACTGTCGCCTCTCAGTGACCCTGCCACCCTTCTCAATGTACGTGTGATCTGTCCCTTTCAGGGACCCTTCCATCCTTCCCAATGTGTGTATGAACTGCCCCTCTCAAGATCCTGCCATCCTTCCCAATGTGTAGGTGAACTGTCGCCTCTCATGGACCTGCCATCCTTCGCAATGTATGCGTGATATGCCCCCTCTCAGTGTCCCTGCCATCCTTCCCAATGTGTGGGTGATCTGTCCCCTCTCAGGGATCCTGCCATCCTTCCCAATGTGTGGGTTATCTATCCCTCACAGGGATCCTGCCACCCTTCTCAATGTGTGGGTGATCTGTCTCTCTCAGGGACCTTTCCATCCCCCCCACTGTGAAGGTGAACGGTCGCCTCTCAGGAACCTGCCATCCTTCCCAATGTATGCGTGATCTGCCCCCTCTCAGTGTTCCTGCCATCCTTCACAATGTGTGGGTGATCTGCCCCCTCTCTGGGAAACTGCCATCCTTCCCAATGTGTGGGTGATCAGCCCTCTCTCAGGAGCACTGCCATCCTTCTGAAAGTGTGGGTGATCTGTTCCCTCTCAGGGATCCTGCCATCATTCACAATGTGTGGGTGATCTGCCCATTCTCAATGCCCCTTCAGTCCTTCCCAATGTATGGGTGATCTGTCCTCTCTCAGAGACTTTGCCATCCTTCCCAATGTGTGAGTGATCTGCCCCCTCTCAGGCACACTGTCATCCTTCCCAACGCGAAGTTGCTCTGACTCCTCTCTGGGACCCTGCCATCCTTCTCAATGTGTGGGTGATCTGTCCCTCTCAGGACAATGCCAGCTTTCCCATTGTGTTGGTGATCTGTCTCCTCTCAGGGAGGCTGCCATCCTTCCCAATGTGTGGTTGATGTGTTCCTCACAGGCACCCTGCCATGGTTCCCAATGTGTGTGTGATCTGCCTCCTCGCAGGGATCCTGCCATCTTTCCCAATGTGTGAGTGATCTGACACTCTCAAGACATTGCCATCCTACCCAATGTGTGGGTGATCTATCCCCTCTCAGGGACCCTGCCATCCTTCCCAATGTGTGGGTGAACTGTCGGTGCTCAGGGACCCTGCCATCCTTCCAAATGTGTGGGTGATCTGTCCCCATCTCAGGGTCCCTGCCATCCTTCCCAATGTGTGGTCGATCTGTTCCCTCTCAGGGACAATGCCATCCTTCCCAATGTGTGGGTGATCTGTCACTCTCAGGAGCCTGCCATCCTTCCCAATGCGTAGGTGAACTGTCGCCTCTCAGGGACCTGCCATCCTTCCCATTGTATTCGTGATCTGCCCCCTCTCAATGTCCCTGCCGTCCTTACCAATGTGTGGGTGATCCGTCCCTTCTCAGATACCTGCCATCCTTCCCAACGTGTGGTTAATCTGTCCCCTCTCAGTGAGGCTGTCTTCCTTCCCAATGTGTGGGGGATCGGCGCCCTCACAGGGATCCTGCCATCATTCCCAATGTGTGGGTGATCTGTCCCCCTCTCAGGGACACTGCCATCCTTCCCAATGTGTGGGTGATCAGCCTTCTCTCAGGGACATTGCCATTCTTCTCAATGTGTTGACGATCTGTGTCCACTCAGGGATCCGGCCATCCTTCACAATGTGTGGTTGATCTGCCCATTCTCAGGGACCCTGCCATCTTTCCGAATGTGTGGGTGATCTGTCCCTCTCTCAGGACCCTGTAATCTTTCACAATGTGTGGGTGATCTGTCCCTCTCTAAGGTACCCTGCCATCCTTCGCAATGTGTGGGTGAACTGTCGCCTCTCAGTGACCCTGCCATCCTTCCCAAAGTGTGTGTGATCTGTCCCTCTGAGGGACCCTGCCATCCTTCCCAATGTGTGGGAGATCTGTCCCTCTCTCAGGTACCCTGCCATCCTTCCCAATGTGTGGGTGATCTGGCCCTCTCTCAGGTACCCTGCCATCCTTCCCAATGTGTGGGTGAACTGTCGCCTCTCAGTGACCCTGCCATCCTTCCCAATGTGTGGGTGATCTGTCCCTCTCAGGACCCGGGCATCCTTTTCAATGTATGGGTGAACTGTCTCCTCTCAGGGACCGTTTCATCCTTTCCAATTTTGAGGGTGAACTGTCCCTCTCAGGACCCTGCCATCCTTCCCAATGTTTGGGTGAACTGTCGCCTCTCAGGGACCCGACATCCTTCCCAATGTATGCGTGATCTGCCCCCTCTCAATGTCCCTGCCACCCTTCCCAATGCGTGGGTGATCTGCCCCCTCTCAGAGACACTGCCATCTTTCCAAATGTATGCGTGATCTGCCCTCTTCAGGGACCCAGCTATCCTTCCCAATGTGTGGGTGATCTGTGTCCTCTCAGTGACACTGACATCCTTCCCAATGTGTGAGTGATCTGTCCCTCTGAGGGACCCTGCCATCCTTCCCAATGTGTGGGTGAATTGTCGCCTCGCAGTGACCCTGCCATCCTTTCCAATGTATGGGTGTATTTTCCCTCTCAGGATCCGGGCATCCTTCCCAATGTGTGGGTGAACTGTCTCATCAAAGGGACACTTCCATCCTTCCCAATGTGTAGGTGATTTGCCTTCTCTCACGGACCCTGCGATCCATCCCAATGTGTAGGTTATCTGCCCCCTCTCAGGGACCTTGCCTTTCCTCCCAATGTATGGGTGATCTGCTCTCTCTCAGGGACCTTGCCATTCTTCCCAATGTGCGGGTGATCTGCTCTCTCTCAGGTACCCTGCCATCATTCCCAATGTGTGGGTGATCTGCCGCCTCTCAGGGACACTGCCATCGTTCCCAATGTGTGGGTGATCACCACTCTCTCAGGGACACTACCATTATTCCGAATGTGTGGGTGATCTGTGTCCTCTCTCAGGACCCTGCAATCTCTCACAATGTGAGGGTGATCTGTCCCTCTCTCAGGCACCCTGCCATCCTTCGCAATGTGTGGGTGAACTGTCGCCTCTCAGTGACCCTGCCATCCTTCCCAATGTGTATGTGATCTGTCCCTCTCAGAGACCCTGCCATCCTTCCCAAATTGTGGGTGATCTGTCCTTCTCTCAGGTACCCTGCCATCCTTCCCAATGTGTGGGTGACTTGTCGCCTCTCAGTGACCCTGCCATCCTTCCCAACGTGTGGGTGAACTGTCCCTCTCAGGACCCTGCCATCCTTCCCAATGTGTAGGTGAACTGTCGCCTCTCAGGGACCCGACATCCTTCCCAATGTATGCGTGATCTGCCCCCTCTCAGAGACACTGCCATCTTTCCCAATGTATGTGTGATCTGCCCCCTCTCAGGGACCCAGCCATCCTTCCCAATGTGTGTGTGATCTGTCCCTCTGAGGGACCCTGCCATCCTTCCCAATGTGTGGGTGAAGTGTCGCCTCGCAGTGACCCTGCCATCCTTCCCAATGTGTGGGAGTACTTTCCCTTTCAGGACCCGGGCATCCTTCCCAATGTTTGGGTGAACTGTCTCATCTCAGGGAAACTTCCATCCTTCCCAATGTGGAGGTGATCTGCCTTCTCTCACGGACCCTGCGATCCATCCCAATGTGTAGGTGATCTGCCCCCGCTCAGAGACCCTGCCATTCTTCCCAATGTGTGGGTGATCTGCTCTCTCTCAGGGACCCTGCCATCATTCCCAATGTGCGGGTGATCTGCCGCCTCTCAGGGACACTGCCATCGTTCCCAATGTGTGGGTGATCTGTCCCTCTCTCAAAGACCCTGCAATCCTTCCCAATGTGTGGGTGATCTGCCCCTCTCTCAGGCACCCTGCCATCCTTCCCAATGTGTGAGTGATCTGCCCCCTCTCAGACACCCTGCCATCCTTCCCAATGTGTAGATGACCTGTCCCTCTCAGGCATTCTGCAATCCTTCCCAATGTGTGGGTGACCTGTCCCTCTCTCAGGGACCCTGCCATCCTTCCCAATGTGTGGGTGATCTGCCTCCTCTCACGGACCCTGCCATCCTTCCCAATGTGTAGTGGATCTGGCCCCTCTCAAGGACCCTGCCATCCTTCCTAATTTGTGGGTGATCTGTCCCTCTCAGGAGACTGCCATCCTTCCCAATGTGTATGTGAACTGTCGCCTTCATGGGATATGCCATCCTTCCAAATGTATTCGTGATCTTCCCCCTCCCAATGTCCCTGCCATCCTTCCCAATGTGTGGGTGATCGGCGACCTCTCAGGAACACTGCCATCCTTCCCAATGTGTGGATGATCAGCCCTCTGTCAGGGACACTGCCATCCTTCTGAAAGTGTGGGTGATCCGTCCCCTTTCAGTGACCCTGCCATCCTTCCCAAAGTGTGGTTAATCTGTCCCTTCTCTTCGACCCTTCCATCCTTCCCAATGTGTAGGTGATCTGCCTCCTCTCACGGACCCTGCGATTCTTCCCAATGTGTAGGTGATCTGTCCCCTCTCAGGGACACTGCCATTATTCCGAATGTGTGGGTGAACTATGTCCTCTCAGGGATCCTGCCATCCTTCACAATTTGTGGGTGATCTGTCCCTCTCTCAGGGACCCTGCCATCCTTCCCAATGTGTGAGTGATCTGTCACTCTTCCAGGGACCCTACCATCCTTCCCAATGTGTGGGTGATCTGTCCCTCTCTCAGGGATCCTGCTATCCTTCCCAATGTGTGGGTGATCTGTCCTTCTCTCAGGGACCCTGCCACTCTTCCCAATGAGTGGGTGAACTGTCACCTCTCAGAGACATTACCATCCTTCCCAATGTCTGGGTGATCTGTCTCCTCTGAGAGACCCTGCCATCCTTCCCAAGGTGTGTGTGATCTGCCCCTCTGAGGGGCCCAGCCATCTTTATCAATGTGTGGGTGATCTGTCCCTCTCTCAGGGACCCTTCCATCATTCCCAATGTGTGGGTGAACTGTCCCTCTCAGGGACTCTGCCATCCTTCCCAATGTTTGCGTGATCTGCCCGTTCTCAATGTCGCTGCCATCCTTCCCAATATGTGGGTGATCTGCCCCCTCTCAGGGACACTACCATCTTTCCCAATGTGTGGGTCATCCGTCCCTTCTCAGGGACCATGCCATCCTTCCCAACGTGTGGTTAATCTGTCCCCTCTCAGGGACCCTGCCATCCATCCCAATGTGTGGGTGATCTGCCTCCTCTCACGGACCCTGCCATCCTTCCCAATGTGTAGGGGATCTGGCCCCTGTCAGGGCCCCTGCCATCCTTCCTAATGTGTGGGTGATCTGTCCCTCTCAGGAGACTGCTATCCTTCCCAATGTGAATGTGAACTGTCGCCTTCATGGGTTCTGCCATCCTTCCAAATGTATTCGTGATCTTCCCCCCCTCAATGTCCCTGCCATATTTCACAATGTGTGGGTGATCTGTCCCTTCTCAGGTACCCTGCCATCTTTCACGATGTGTGCATGATCTGCCTCCTCTCACGGACCATGCCATCCTTCCCAATGTGTGGGTGATCTGCCCCCTCACAGGGATCCTGCCACCCTTCCCAATGTGTGGATGATCTGTCTCCTCTCGTGGATCCTGCAATCTTTCCCAATGTGTGGGCAATCTGTCCCCCTCTCAGGGACCCGGCCATCCTTCCCAATGAGTGGGTGATCTGCCCATGCTCAGGGAGCCTGCCATCATTCCGAATGTGTGGGTGATCTGTCCCTCTCTCAAAGACCCTGCAATCCTTCCCAATGTGTGGATGATCTGGCTCCTCTCGTGGATCCTGCCATCTTTCCCAATGTGAGGGTGATCTGTCCCCTCTCAGGGATCCTGCCATTATTCCGAATGTGTGGGTGATCTGTGTCCTCTCAGGGATCCTGGAATCCTTCACAATGTGTGGGTGATCTGCCCATTCTCAGGGACCCTGCCATCATTCCGAATGTGTGGGTGATCTGTCCCTCTCTCAAAGACCCTGCAATCCTTCCCAATGTGTGGATGATCTGGCTCCTCTCGTGGATCCTGCCATCTTTCCCAATGTGAGGGTGATCTGTCCCCTCTCAGGGATCCTGCCATTATTCCGAATGTGTGGGTGATCTGTGTCCTCTCAGGGATCCTGGAATCCTTCACAATGTGTGGGTGATCTGCCCATTCTCAGGGACCCTGCCATCATTCCCAATGTGTGGGTGATCTGTCCCTCTCTCGGGGACCCTCCCATTCTTCGCAATGTGTGGGTGGTCTGTCACTCTCTCAGGGACCCTGCCATCCTTCCCAATGGGTGTGTGATCTGCCCCCTCTCAGGACCCTACCATCCTTCCCAATGTGTGTGTGATCTGCCCCTCTGAGGGGCCCAGCCATCTTTCTCAATGTGTGGGTGATCTGCCCCCTATCAGGGACACTGCCATCTTTCCCAATGTGTGGGTGATCCGTCCCTTCTCAGAGACCATGCCATCCTTCGCAACGTGTGGTTAATCTGTCCCCTCTCAGGGACCCTGCCATCTTTCCCAATGTGTGGGTGATCTGCCTCCTCTCAAGGACGCTGCCATCCTTCCCAATGTGTAGGGTATCTGGCCCCTCTCAGGGACCCTGCCATCCTTCCTAATGTGTGGGTGATCTGTCCCTCTCAGGAGCCTGCCATCCTTCCCAATGTATAGGTGAACTATCGCCTTCATGGGATCTACCATCCTTCCAAATGTATTCGTGATCTTCCTCCTCTCAATGTCCCTGCCATCCTTCCCAATGTGTAGGTGATCAGCGCCCTCTCAGGAACACTGCCATCATTCCCAATGTGTAGTTTATCTGTCCCTACTCAGGGACCCTGCAATCTTTCACGATGTATGCATGATCTGCCTCCTCTCACGGACCTTGCCAATCTTCCCAATGTGTGGGTGATCTGCCCCCTCACAGGGATCCTGCCTTCTTCCCAATGTGTGCGTGATCTGTCTCCTCTCGTGGATCCTGCCATCTTTCCCCATGTGTGGGCGATCTGTCCCCTCTCAGGGATCCTGCCATCCTTGCCAATGAGTTGGTGAACTATCGCCTCTCAGCGACCTTGCCATCCTTCCCAATGTCTGGGTGATCAGTCTCCTCTTAGAGACCGTGCCATCCTTCCCAGTGTGTGTGTGATCTGCCCCTCTGAGGGGCCCAGCCATCTTTCTCAATGTGTGGGTGTACTGTCCCTCTCTCAGGGACCCTTCCATCATTCCCAATGTGTGGGTGAACTGTCCCTCTCAGGGACCTGCCATCCTTCCCAATATGTGCGTGATCTGGCCCCTCTCAATGTCCCTGCCATCCTTCCCAATGTGTGGGTGATCCGCCCCCTCTCAGGGACCATGCCATCCTTCCCAACGTGTGGTTAATCTGTCCCCTCTCAGGGACACTTCCATCCTTCCCAATGTGTGGGTGATCTGCCTCCTCTCACGTACCCTGCGATATATCCCAATGTGTAGGTGATCTGGCCCTTCTCAGGGACCCTGCCATCCTTCCTAATGTGTGGGTGATCTGTCCCTCTCAGGAGCCTGCCATCCTTCCCAATGTGTAGGTGAACTGTCGCCTTCATGCGATCTGCCATCCGACCAAATGCAATCGTGATCTTCCCCCTCTCAATGTCCCTGCCATCCTTCCCAATGTGTGGGTGATCGGCGCCCTCTGAGGAACACTGCCGTCTTTCCAAATGTGTGGGTGATCTGTCCCTTCTCAGGGACCCTGCCATCTTTCACGATGTGTGCATGATCTGCCTCCTCTCATGGACCTTGCCATCCTTCCCAATGTGTGGGTGATCTGTCTCCTCTCGTGGATCCTTTCATCTTTCCCAATGTGTGGGTGATCTGTCCCCCTCTCAGGGACCCTGCCATCCTTCCCAATGTGTGGGTGATATGTCCTTCTCAGGGACCCTGCCATCCTTCACAATTCGAAGATGCCGGTGTTGGACTGGCGTGTACAGAGTTAAAAATCACACAACACCAGGTTATAGTTCAACAGGTTTAATTGAAAGCACACGAGCTTTTGGGGCGATGCTCCGTCATCACGTGATTGTAGAGGGCTCGGTCGTTACATAGAATTTATAGCAAAAATTTGCAGTGTGATGTTCAACATATTGTCTTGCTATCACAATTGTTAACAGCTAACCCGAGAATGCAACTTTTAAATAAAGGGTTTTGTCATTTACACATGAAAGAAGTGAAACTATCAATGTGTTCCAACAGATGAAGGCTTAACAGATAATCAATCTTTCAATGTATAATTTCAGTTACAACACACTGCAAATTTTTGCTATAAATTCTGTGTTACGATCGAGCTCGCCACAATCACCTGATGAAGGAGCGTCGCTCCGAAAGCTAGTGTGCTTCCAATTAAACCTGTTGGACTGTAACCTGGTGTTGTATGATTTTTAACTTTGCTCATCCTTCCCAATGTGTGGGTGATCTGTGAACCTCTCAGGGACACTGCCATTCTTATCAATGTGTGGATGATTTGTCGTATCACTGTGTCCCTGCCATCCTTCCTAATGTATGATTGAACCGCCTCCTCTCAGGGATCATGCTATCCTTTCCAATGTGTGGGTGATATGCCTCCTCTCAGGGAAACTGCCATTGTTCCCAATGTATGGGTGATCTGTCCCTCTCAGTGACCTTGCCATTCTTCCCAATGTGTGTGTGATATGTCCCTCTCAGGGACACTGCCATCCTTCCCAATGTGTGGGTGATCTGTCCACCTCTCAGGGACACTGCCATTCTTCCCAATGTGTGGATGATCTGTCGTATCTCAGTGTCCTGCCATCCTTCCCAATGTATGGATTATCTGCCCCCTCTCAGGGGCCGTGCTATCCTTCCCAATGTGTGGGTGATCTGCCTCCTCTCAGGGACACTGCCATCCTTCCCAATGTGTGGGTGATCTGCCCCCTCGCAGCGTTTATGCCATCCTTCCCAATGTGTGGGTGATCTGTCTCCTCTCATGGATCCTGCCATCCTTCCCAATGTGTAGGTGATATGTCCCTCTCAGGGACCCTGCCATTCTTCCCAATGTGTGGATGATCTGTCGTATCTTAGTGTCCCTGCCATTCTTCCCAATGTATGGGTGATCTGTCCCCTCTCAAGGACCGTGCCATTCTTCCCATTGTGTGTCTGATCTGCCTCCTCTCAGGGACCCTGCCATTGTTCCCAATGTGTGGGTGATCTGTCCCCTCTCAGGGACCTTGCCATCCTTCCCAATATGTGTGATCTGTTCCTCTCTCAGTGACCCTGCCATCCTTCCTAATGTGTGGGTGAACTGTCACTGCTCAGGGACCCTGCTATCCTTCCAAATCTGTGGGTGATCCGCCCCCTCTCAGCGACCCTGCCATCCTTCCCAATGTGTGGGTGACCTGCCCCTTCTCAGGGACTCTGCCATCCTTCCCAATGTGTGGGTCATCTCCCCACTCTCAAAGACCGTTACATCCTTCCCAATGTGTGGGTGATCTGTCGTATCTTAGAGTCCCTGCCATCCTTCGATATGGGTGGGAGGTCTGCCCCCTCTCAGGGACTCTGCCATTCTTCCCAATGTGCGAGTGATCTGCCCCCTCTCACGACATTGACATCCTTCTCAATTTGTGAGTGATCTGCCCCCTGTCAGGGACCCTGCCATCCTTCCCAATATGATCGGGATCTGCCCCCTCTCAGGGACGCTGCCAGCCATCCTTGGTGATCCCTGGTTTGTACAAATCCAACTGCTTTGTGGTCCTGTGGGTGATGTATTGGAAGTGTAATCGACAGCAAAGAATGTTACTTCAGGTTACAAGAGGGTTTAGACCAGATCGGCCAATGGGGTGGGAATTGGCAGAAGGATTTTAATTCAGCTAAAAGTGACGTGCTGCATTTTGGGAAAGCAAACCTTAGCAGGAGATCTACACCTATTGTTAAGATCCTGGGGAGTGTTGCTGAACAAAGAGACATTGCAATGTATGTTCACAGCTCTTTGAAAGTGGAGTTTCAGGTATTTAGGATAGTGAATAAGATGCTTTGTGTGCTTTCTTTTATTGGTCCGAGTATTGAGTACAGCAGTTGGGAGGTCATGTTGCGGCTGTACAACATATTGATAAGGCCACGTTTAGAATATTGCGTGAAAATCTGGTCTCCTTCCTATCAGAAGGATGTTGTGGAACCTGAAAGAGTTCAGAAAAGATTTACAAGGATGTTGCCAGGGTTGGAGGATTTGAGCGACAGGGAGAGGCTGAACAGCCTGCGACTGTTTTCCCTGGAGTTTCAGAGGCTGAGGGTGAGCTTATAGAGGTTTATAAAATCGTGAGGGGCGTAGGTAGGATAAATAATCTTTTCCCTGGGGTCGGGGAGTCCAGAACTAGAGGGCATATGTTTAGGGTGAGAGGTGAAAGATATCAAAGAGACCATATGGCAAGTTTTTCACTCAGAGCTGCCAGAGGAAGTGGTGGAGGCTAGTACGATTGCAACTTTTAAAAGGCATCTGGATGTGTATATGAATAGGAACGATTTGGAGGGATATGGGCCAAGTGCTGGCAGGTGAGACTAGATTGGGTTGGGATATCTGGTCGGCATGGATGGGTTGGACCTAAGGGTCTGTTATTGTTCCATGTTATCATGCAGTAGCAGTAGCACAGTGACATCACCCACTCCCTGGGGATTTCCTGCGAACTTCCTCGAAATATCATTTATTTGAGACAGAGAGAAAGATGCTGAGCTGGTGGGAAAGGGAGAAAGGGGCTGCGGACTGTCTCCCCTCAGTAAAATTCAAGTAAGTGCATTTTTGTGTGGCCTGTTTTGTGTTCAGAATCCATCTTCACAGAGCAGTCCTGCAGAAAGGCTTTTGTGTCGGTTTCTTTGATGCAATCGGGCAGCAGTTAACATCTGAGCCCCAACAGTACCAGATGAAGAGACTCCGAGTGAAACCCTTAGTCAGTGAGAGCCATCCCCACAGCTCAGTGCTGTCGGAGTGCATGCATTCCATAGAGGAAGGGAGAGTTAAAAACGAGCCATTGTTTCTCCCTCAGCCGCTCTGTCCCAGAGACATGGAGACGAACAGCAATGACGTGGGACGTCAGCCACGTGCCGATAGAAGCCGTTTTGCCTATCGAGTCCACAGCAACTCTCCATTGCTTGCTTCTCTCTGAGGTTATTCATCATCGATGGTGTTTGTTCTAATAATGCGGAACTGTGTCTGTGTCAAAATGCTGTCTCCAATATGTTGATCCACATGTCATTCACGGCTTTTCATTTCACTGGAGGACCCTGCTGTGTGACACAGCGTGGGAATAACTGCAAGGCGTCATGTGCATGGGACATGCCGCAACTGATATTTCTCACCTTCACCAGTGTGTTCCCAGCTCAGGCAAGTGACTTTGTGAATCAGATCATAGAAGACTGACAGAGAACAGGAAAATATCTTCCAGATCTTCATAAGTGTGTTTCCTCAAATGTGTAAATTTGGCGGGTGTATCAATACGAGATATTTGTTTCAGATACCATTGAGTGACAGGACGCAGAAGGCTCATCAATATGTAATGCGAAGAACGGAGCACTGTTATAAAGGAACACTGGCAGGGCCAGTACACACACTGAAAGCTGGAATTGTCAATGAGCAGAGGATGCGTTTTATCCATTAATTTCTGGTTTATTGGCCTACCAGGCTCCAGCTGGGCCTCTCTGTTAGCGCTGACCACAGCAGTTTCCCGCAGTCTTCAGCTTTTTGTAGCATGTACCTTCGAGGATGACGTCAAAAGATCATCACTATTATTGTGTGATACACTGGCACAGATGTGCCCCGGTTTTGTCAATATAACCACTCTGTAACTTCCCAAATTTTGTTGATTTAATTGCAATTTCACTCATAATTACAAAATATGCCACACTGCATATTGAGGCCATGCAGCCCACCTTCACTGTGCTGGCTCCACACAATGACGAAATGACTCTGTTTTGATTGATTGATTGTCCCGTGGATGTAAGTACAGTGGAAAGCTTTGTTTGTGATTGGTAAAGGCAGATTATAGAATTAAGGACATGCAGATCACAGCGGGAGAAAATCAAAATTTGGAGAGACTCAGGAATTCAGGTTACTCCGTACAGGACGTCCGTTCAGCAAGATCCGCATTGGCAGGATCAGCATTATTTCCAGTTCGATAATCCATTTCTCAGAACAGTAACGGCCTTGAAGAAGCTGGACTTGAACTTGCTGGTGTGTGTTTTCAAGCTTTGGAATCTTGATCTGACCTTGATTTAATGAAAATCATACCTTCTCAGTCAAAAATGACGCAGTAAGCAAAGCTCCAGAGCTCATCCGGAATGTGAACCCGAGCCCTCTCGCACGTAAGTCACCCACCTGAGGCGATATTACACCCGAGACAAATGAGCCAGAACGGCGCCAGACGAAGAAACCAAAGTCCGGTGATTATTCTTGTAAGCTAAGGTTATTTCTGCTGTTTCGGTTTGAAAGCAGCACAGAGTTTTAATAACAGCTCCTTTCCATTCTGACTCGCTTCCCCCCGGAGGCTGTGCTAGCTGCTTCCCCCGGAACCGGACGGTCTCCGTTGATGACTGGACGAACTCATCTTCCATTGTCAGGCAGAGTTGGTGGAGAGTAGTATGACCGCCCTCTTCAGCTCCCTATCAAACATGAGTTTGTGGAGCCGGCGAGGGGGCTGGTGGGAGGGGAGCTATGGAAATTCTGGAAAGGTGTAGAAAAGGGAGATCGTGCATGCACAGGAACTCATATTCTTTTGGGAACCTTGTTCAAATAACGTCAGATAGAAATATGCACAACTGCTGGGTAAGCGAGAATCTCTCCCAGTCAACAGGAACAGTGTCTGTGTCCTTCTCGCAGTCACGGGAGGACTCTGCTGTCTGAATCAGCATGGCGTGTTACTGCAGTGAGTCCTCTCGCTCACACACAGTCCACTTGATGTGTATACATTTTACCATGTTAACACCAGCTCAGAGAGTAGGTTTCACAGCTCAGATCATCCCAGAGTAACACGGAACAGAAGGAAGTGATTCAGACCATCATCTTAACATCTGCTGGAGAGAAAGTGGATGTGGGAGGGCGGGCTGTCTCGACTAATTCCAGCATTTACAATCTTGGTCTGTGTGACATCAAAAGCGGGAGTCAGGAACTGTTTATCTTGCTTCTAAAAGGTGAATAAAGTTTGAAGAGCATAGATATTTTTTCCTGGTTTTCAGGAAATGATGAAGAGCAGAATACGGTTCCCTGAGTATGGTCTGACCTCGGGGTTATTGGCCCAGGGCACTCCCACTGTGAAATTCTGCTCATATGGTCTAACACATACAAAGAAATGACTCAATGACAAGATCTGCTGAATTGGCTTCAGTGAAGAACAGAAGCCGATGGAATGAAAAGAGGAATGAGAGTGGGAATGTAACATTATCTGTGAAGAAATTGTTTTCCAGACTCGAGGAGAGTGCACAGTGCTGTTTCCAGGTGTCAATATCTGGGGAGGTCGACTGAATCAGCGTTGGGTGTTATTGTACTGCATCTATTGTACAATGTTCCAAAAGAACGGACCATTTGCATAGAGGGGACAACTGCAAAATCATCAATGAGACAAAACGCACAAATGAAGTAAACGACAAAGCAACCACACAAACTGGTGAAACGTCATGGGGTAAACCCCCCGCGCCCCCTGCTCAAATTTATCGCTCTCTGTCAAATTCCTGAGTCTGAGATTCGAACAGTGAATGTTCTATGTTTATAAAAACTGCTCTGATCTCACAACTTCAGCATTTCATAGCCCATGTGTATATGGCTGAAAGTAGTAATTGATCGCTCACTGTGTTACTTCAGCACACGTAGAGAAGAAATAGATATAAGAACAACAGCCACTGAAGTGACTGGGATTTGACCCGATGCTGCTGCAATCGATTCATCTGTAATTGAAATTGCTTCCACATTTCCTGTAATAAGGTTACACAGCTTAGTGGTGAGTTTTTAAGCTTTGAATTAGACCCAGCATCCTTTCTCGGGTTCAAATTTACCGGGATATAAAGACATGATGAAATACACGGGCAGCGTTTACTGGACTATAAAGACATTAGGAATGACACGGCCAGATTTCACTTGATACAAAATCGATAGAAGCGATAGAAATGAGGTTTACTGGGAGGTAAAACTACTAGAAAAGAAGAGGGGATTAATGGGATGGTGCGATAGATAAAAAGTCATGCGGGCAGAATCAGGAAAGACTTCGTTGTGTCCGAATGGATGTTATCCAGCTCATGTGAAGTTGATAAGAGGGAAATTCCCTCGATTAGGTGAATGGAAACTAGAGGTTAGAACTTCAAAGCCAGTGGGAAATGATAAAGATGTTTGAACTAATCATTTTTTATTCTGAGAGTTATTGAAATCGGACATGAATTTTCAAAATAAAAACATTTTACGAGCTGATGCCAGAATATTTGAAAAGCGTGAGCAGACACACAGGGAGTGTATTTAATATCGACAGAGATTCTTGGCTGCCTGGATGGCAAGGCAAAAGGGGCATGCTCTCGAAATGGTTAACATTAATTGGAAAGAAATTTCATAACGCCTGCAACTGGAAATGTTAAATATAAGAAGAGCTGCTGGCGTTGAAAGGTGCAGCAGCTCATTTTAAATGAAACATTATAGATTGCAAATGCACTGAGCTGTTTGATTTAGTTCTACATTGAATGGAAGTCGGTTAGCTCAGTTCACTGCCGAACTGGTTTATGAGAAAATTGAGACCAACAGCGTGGGATTAATACTCTCACTGTCTCAGGTATCCACAAGGGGCATTATCTCCCCCGCTCTCCTGATCTGCAATACTATGGTGCCTCTAGTGAGCAAGATTTTGCTTGGCGATGTAAAACATGATTATCATTACCATCTGTTGCCTTGACCATTTGGTGACCATCACCGAAAAGGGGAGTGGGTCCATTTAATACTCCGATCGCTGCTTGAAAAATCCTGCAACGCAACTCGACATCATTCCAGTTTGAACCCTCTGTTCCTCGCAACAGCAAAACTACTTTTTATGCCTTTACCAGGTTTACTGGCAACAATCAAACTCCCCAAAGAGATAGATCTAATACTTTCGATTGGTTTAATGAGCTGTACGAGTTTGCAGGAATGATATGAAATGATATAAGCAGACTTTCCCAGAATATAATCCAGTGCAGGGTCAGCGATTTGAGAAAGGTCATCAAGCTAAAACATCACCTCTGTTTCTCTATCCACAGATGGATATTCACCTGGGGAATATTTGCAGCTTTTCAGTTAATAATTGACACCTTTCCCAAAGACAGAGCATTTCCCCAAATCAGAAACTGGAGATTTCAAATACTTTACTCAACATTGTTTTCAACTGCGTTTCAGTCTGATGCTCCAATATTCCCTGGTCAATGACAGTAACAGTATCTTAAGAAATGCATTGAACTTACAACCTTGACATTTTTCGCACTTTTACGTACCAGTCGCTGACAAATTGCGCTCCTGGAGCCGCAGACAGCAAAGATGTCACGTGTCCTACTCTTATCTTGGGAATTTTAACTCAACTGCTTTACTTTTGTGTGATGAGTAAAATCCCGAGCGTGTGGAAACAGGCCCTTCGGCCCAACAAGTCCGAAGAGTAACCCACTTAGAACCATTTCACCCTGACTAACTTGGACTGTGGGAGGAAACCCACTCAGATAGGGGGCGAATGTGTAAACTCCACACTGCTACCCGAGGCCAGAATCGAACCGCGGACACAGCTGCTGTGAGGCAGCAGTGCTAACCACTGTGCCACCATGATACCCCTGACGAGCTGAAACTGACATGAACCTGTGATTATTGAAGCATCAGGTTCAGGAAAGGGACACAAAAAATGTGCAAAATGGAATTCATTGAAAAATGGATATCTGTTGGTTCTGTTGTTTACACCCAATGTTACATTGCCGCTGTCGCAGGGCTTTTCCTTCAATCGGCTTCATTTCGGCACAGAATTCAAATCAATGAAAGTTCACCATCCTCTTTCTGAAAGTTTATGCAGGTAACACAAAACACATTGCATTCATCAATAACCTTCTGACATCCAAGAATACGTTGCATGGTTTCCATGAGTATTGAAGGTGCAAGAATGTTATGCAAGAATAAATTCAATTACAGTTTAAATTGTAAAGTAAGAAGAATGCACAGAAAGACTCAGCATGACAGAAATTCATGTGACTAGAACTGCAGCCAGCAGTGGGAAAATCTGTCCCTGAATCCCAATATCCACACGTTTGCTTGCTCCATGTACTCAGTTGGAATCCTTTGTAAAGGAGCCTGCAGTCTGACAGTGCGCCTGAGAGAATCTGATCTAAAGCTGCAATAGGAGCTATATATTCTGGCTGTGAGAGAGATGGTGTAAAGGGGAGGGGGGGTGGGGGGGTTTTGCTATTCCGTGGTATAGATTCACATTGCCCTCATCATGTTATTCTTGAAAACCTCTGTAAGAAACAGCACAGAAAGAGAGGGGCAGGAGGAAGCTATTCCAAACACCAATTCTACCCGCAATTTCATATCATCATGGCTGACCAAACACGTCAACGTCTTTCCCCAGCTCATCCACAACAACCTGTCGCACAACGGGATAAAGACATTCAAGGAATCCAAAATTTCTGTGCAACTTTGGGAGCGAAATGTGTTTACAGACAGTGGGCTTCTGCACGAAATTTGCAGATTTTGCGGGTGAGCATCTCATTCTGGTCTGATCATGTTTCAAACGATAGGATTCCGCCAAAACTCGCAACCAAGAAGGTAAGGAATTTCCTGTGGTCAGTAGCAGGGACGAGAACTCCAGACGACAGGAATTGGTGATGAATCAGCAGAGCAGTCAATGATTCAGCTGAAAACTGAACTAAACTCCAATTCTGGTGCAGTTTAAACCCACAAATATTGAATACCAATGTAACCAAAGTTGTAGAAATCTAATACGTTTTTCATTGCGCCACAGAGCTGCGCTCGCTACGATTTTACTGGAACCAAAGTTGTGGTTGTCGTGCAGATGCGGAGACTTTTTCAAGAAGTAGATCTTTTGTGTGCAAACACAAACCGTGACACTCAGAAAGCAAATTCTTGAATGCCTCCAAACCTCAGGGTGCGTGGCACTTCATACCTTTTCATTAATCATGTTTTGTTACCTTATCAGAATGCCCAACACTGTTAGCCAGAATTACCTCGCTCCAGCTATACAATAAACCGATAGTGTTAGATCCCATTATCGTTCTAGCTCTGCCAATATGCGTATTCCTATTTCTAGTTAATATTATTCTACTGCCACCTGTGCTTCAATGATCTTCCAACCCAGATCTGCCCCATCTATCGCAATGTTTTCCTGTCCTAACATGACTCTACTAACTACTGATTAGATATTTAATGTCATATTCTGCTACAAGCGTCTCAACCAGGCTGACTCTACTGTCAATTAATTATTTAAAGCCATGGCCTAAGTATTTAATGTCAAGCCTTGTCCCAACCTGCCATGATGATATTTAGTAGGCGAAGCTGACTTTACTAATTGTTATTATCTCAGCCTGCCAGAGCAACCTTTCAGCCCAGACTGACTCTGCTCATTGTTGTAGGAGTATTCCACCATTATTATCCCATCCTGCCACACTGACCTTATCTTGCCCCAGTGAACTTTTGACGAGTTAGCATTCTGCACACCCTTTGTAACAGACCGCACGCAGTTTCCATACCTTTACCCTTCCCATGCTTTCATGTTCTGTATTTTCTGTACAGTGTTTGGATCTTTCATCAGACATCTATTTATCTTCACCCAAGTTCTAGTACCTGGTCCTTATCCATGTGTGCTCTAGCTTCTCAAGTATTCGGCTAAATACTGCTGAAATATTTTGATGATTCATAGCTTTACCACACGTTCAAACAGTGAATTCCAAATAAACAACACTCTCAGAGTGAAAACATTCTTCCTATATCTCCTCTGAACATCCTCTCCATTGCTTTTAACGGAGATCCCTGGTTGTTAACTCTTCCTATTAGAAGTTTATTCCTATCACACATATCTATTCCCTTAATGTGCACCTTAAACACTTCCTCACTCAGCTTTCTCCGCTCTCAGATAAACACACTGAGCTGAGCTCATCTGTCTTTGCCATGGTGATCGTGTCGTGCTGGAACGGTATAGCAAGTCAGGCAGAATCCAAAGAGCGGGAGAATCGACATTTCTGACATAAGCCTTTCATCAGGAATGAGTGTTGTGGGTGGGGGCTGAGAGATAAATGGGAGGGTTTGGGGTTGGGTGCAAGGTAGCTGGGAAAGCGAATGCTGGATGGAGGCCGGGAGAAGGTGTTACTTCCAAGGGGGAGAGGTGAATGGGTCCAGAGGGTGGTGCTGAGTTGGATGCTTCAGACTGTGATAATGTCGGGGGAGGTGAAATGAGGAAGCCATTGAAATCCACGTTTATCCCGTGTGGTTGCAGGGTCCCAAGGGAGAATATGAGGTGTTTGCCTTCCAGGCATCAGGTGGTAATGGTTTGATTATGCCCGAAACGTCGATTGTCCTGTTTGCAATTCACATGACAGGAGAGATGTGAAAACCAAAGACAAAAAAAGGACAAAAACTTATAGATTCAGAGTTAATTAAATTAGACACAGTGCAGAGAGAAACTATTTGGTCAGTTGAGTCTGCACTGTGCCGTCGAAGAGATTCAGACTCTCCCACTTTATCTTTCTAAACCCGCATTTATGATCCACCTACAAAAATAGAAATTTCTCCAATTGCTCAGCGAGTCAGGCAGCATCAGTGGAGATAAATCACAGTTAACATTTCGAATTAAATACATTTCCGAGGAAGGGTCTGTTGATGCAAAATGGTCATTCCGTTTTCCCCGAATTGCAATTTTGACTTTTGTCTCTGATTTACAGCACTTACAGTCCATTCAGATTTTGTTTGCCATTTACCTGAATTGCACACCTTTGCAGTGTTGGAAGGAATCGGAGCAACCAGAGGAAACTCACACGGGAGAGGAAGAACAAGAGTGTGAAAATTCTACACAGTCAGTCACACAAGTCTGGAATCGAATGCGGGTTTCTGGTGCTGAAAGGCGCAGTTCTACGCACTGAGCCCTCCCAATATGCAAGTGCCCGTCCTGGAAGCGAATTGAACACGATCTCACGCAGTGACAGGTGGTGGTACTACCCAGGAATTCTATGCAAAAAGAAGCGTATTTGTTAATACTGGAAATAAATATTCGCCTAACTATCCGAACTCATTTTTAAATCACTTGGCCTATCGCCTTGCATGTCTTGGCATCACAAATTCACATCTTAATACTTGCGCAAGTTGTGAGGATTTCTGCCTCTCCAACCTGCACTGAGCTCCAGATTTCAACCAATCCCTGTTTCAAAACATTTGTCTGCGCATTCACTCAAATCTTTCCTCTTCTATGCTTAAATCTATGCCAACCTCCCCCCGCCCCTGTGATTGATCTCACCATCAAAGAGAAACGTTTATTTAAGTTTACACCATCCACATCCCTGATTATTTTGTACATCTCAATCATTACTCCTCTCATTTTCTTCTGCTCTTAGAAAAACGACTCCAGTCTATCCAATTTCTCTTCATAACTGAAACTGTTCTACCCAGATAATATCCTGGTAAATCTCTCATGCATCATTTCCAGTGCTAGCATATGCCGTGCTCTCATGCGAATTGCACAACTGCACACAATAGACTGGATAGAGCCAAATGAGCAAGTGAAATTAATGATGTAAAAGTCCACAGAAAGAGGTATTTTTGAATAAATTTTCTTTTCCTCGGTGCTGCCCTCTGTGCTTTTCCTGTGCCCGATGTTCCAATAATCTCTAGTCCATGTCATACATGAGAATTAATCTCACAACCACGAGAGATTGTTGTGAAATTGACTGGTTTGAAGGTCAGCACGTCGCTCTTCTATGATTGTACAGAGGCTCATGAAATGCCAAAGCTGGGAATGCTTCTGGTCAAAGGCGGGGAGGAAGAGCATATTTGCATTCATTTATTATATGATCAAGATACAACATCAGCATTAACCCTAAATGCAGATTGGCTCAGCTGAAGCGTGCTGGAGCCTTAAGTGAGAGGTCAATTAAGTGAAAGCATGTTCTAAAATGCTCCTGAGCAATGCGCTGTTTTGTTACTTTAACAGTAAGAGCTGTTTTTGATCACATCGTCTCCACATCTGCCTCTTGCTCCCAGTAAACACTCCAATCCAGCATACATCACTTTCATTCCGACACAGCCACATGTCATATTTTCATTACCTCTGTGATAATTGGAATTGACAATGTCATTCTTTGAGATGTAGCAATGTAGCATGAAGTTGGTAGTGTAGTGAACAAAGAACACAAAAACCTTACAGCCCAGGAACAGGCCCTTTCGACGTCGAAGGCTGAGCTGATCGAAATCCATTGTCTAAACTTATCACCCAATTCTTAAGCATCTGTATCCTTCTGCACCACACCTACTCATGCATCTGTCCAGGCGTACCTGTACCTGCCTCTACTACCTGTGCTGGCAAAACGTTCCAGGCACCTACCACCTTCTGTGTAAAATACTTCCAATGTCTATCTCTCTTAAACTTTTCACCTCTCACCTTGAACGCGTGACCTTTCAATATTGAATCCCTCACCTTGGGAAAAAGCTTATCTCTATCCAAACTGGCGATACCTTTCATGATTTTGTAGACGTCAATTAGGTCCCACTCAATCTCGTTTTTTTTTAATGAAAACAAACGTAACCTACTCAACCTCTTTTTAGAGCTAGCATCTTCCATACCAGGCAACATCCTCATAAACTTTCCCTTTACAATCTCCTAAACGTCCATATCGTTTTGGTAATTTGGCGACCAGAACTGTACACGGCATTCTAAAAGCGCTTGAACCAAATCTTGTTAAATTTTAGCATAACCTGCCAGCTCTTCTACTCAATGCCCCATCCAGTGAAAGCAAGCATTCCATATGCCTTCTTGTCCACTCGATCCACCTGTGCAGGGTACAAAGGACCTGAACTCCCAGATCTCACTGCTTATCAAATTTACCCAAGGCACTTCCGTTTACAGTACACTTGGCTATAGAATTAGACTTCCCAAAATGCATCACCTCACATTTGCCTGGATTCAAATCCATCTGCTATTTCTCCGCTCAACTCTCCTGTCTATCTATATTCTCCTTCATTCTTTGACAGTCCCCTATGCTTTCTGCTACTCGACCAATCTTAGTGTCATCTGCAAATGTATTGGAGATATTTGGGGGAACAACCCTTGGAGAATAGAGCATGGCAGCTGCTGGTAATTAGATTCGATGATTAAAATCTTTAATACAAACCCACTCAGAGGAAGAGCGACAAAAAGTTTTAATGTGCTGAAAACCCATTCATTCATGTCCCTTCAAAAGGGAAATCTGCCGTCCTTTACGAGACCTGCTTTCATATGACTCCAGACCCCCATACTACGATTCACCTATAAATTTCCTCTGACTCAGTTCAAGGAGAGTTAAGAATGAACAAGAAATGCTGTTCAGACTATGATGGCCTCACTCCAGGGGAGAATAAGGAAGGATAAAAAGATACATAGATGACCAGGAAAATTGAAAGTCGTCTCAGCATGGACTCAAATTCAACTGATTATCCAATCTAAATAGACACAAGGATACACACGCCGCCATGAAGTCAGGTAAATGGGGAATAGGATGGGTGTGGTTTGCAGGAAGGGATTCAATTACCCGCTGAAGTGTAAACTCCCTTGCTCAGTCACAATGTGGACAGGTCATCCACCACTCCCACATGTGAGAAGGAATTAGTCAGGAGGACAAACTGCAGAGTGGTCATCAGGTTTATAAATGTCAGCAAGGGTCCGATTCTGCTGTTATTGAAGGTGGTCACCCCATTAGGCAATGAACCATGTTTGGGTGCCTGTTTCTAGTGGAGTACCACTGTTTCCTGATGTAGATGAATAATTCAAACTTAGTTGTAGGAGTCATGTTTAGCCGTTTACAGACGATGCAACAATTGGTCGTGTAGTTGACTGTAATGAATAATATCAGGTACCACAGGGAAGAATCATTCAGGTAGTAAGGAAAAACCGCGAAAGGAATTGAGTCCAGACCAATAAGTGGCAATGAAATTTGGAAGTTGAAACAATAACAGTGAGGATTCTGAGTAGTGTACAGGAACAAAGAGTTCTTGGAGTGGACATTCAGAAATCTCTAAAGACTGTAGAACATTGAGATCAGTTGTTCGAGAGGGTTTTTGGATATTTTCTATTGTTGACCACAGGCTGAGGATGATATTCGATCTTTAGCAACCGCCAGGTTAGGAAACAACTAAAGGAATGAGCACAAGTCTGGTCAATGCAATAATCTACATTTTTTAAAAAATTGTAAGATAAAAGATGGAGGGCTGAAGTATAACTCTTTGCCCATTAAGACCGCTTCACCACTCAATGAATTTAGCACTAATTCCTCTCCAAGTCATTCTGGTATGTGCCTTGGATCATAATTTGCAAATGGCGACGTTTCAGTGCATCTTCAATCTTGTCCTTTTCGTCGGTAGAGTTTTTGAGCTTTGAAGGTTCTGTCAACAAAGCCTGGACGACTTACTCCAGGGAATCTTCTAGGAGGTGCACTCATCTGCAAGTGTGCCTTAGCAGTTAATGGAGTAAATATTCAGGTATTGAACAATGTACAGTTAAGTGACTGCATTGTCGTGGAGGGTGTCCAGTTCCTTCAGTGGTATTGAAGCTGCACCCACCGAGGCAAATGGAGAGAGTTCTGTTAAACATTTAATTTGTGCATTGTGGACGATGAAGGCTTCACGGAGACAGGAGTTGAGTTAATAATCAAACAAAATCGACCGACGGCCAGGTTTTTTTGTCGTCAACTTCTTTATATGGGCGGTCAGGTTCCATTTCTCCTAAATACTAGCTCCCAGGACGATTACACGGAGGAATCCGGTTACAATGAAGCCATTGAATGTCAATCGAAATATGATTAGACTCTCATTTCTCAGAGTTATCATTTCTGTATTTGATCCCTCTGTGGATCCTTCTGATTCCGATCGCTTTCAGATTTTAAGTTCCAATTCCCGTCTGCGCCTGAAATTTCAACATGTTTCCTCACCGAAATTTCTCCAGCTGTCTTAAAAAATGTAAGGACGCTGCAGGGGACAGCAGAGATTACAAGTGTGTTGCTAACTCTGTATAAAATGGAGCTTCATTGCACGATTGGTTAGCCTGGGATTATTCTCCTTGAAACAGGGGAAGTGGAGGGGAGCTCAATAATAACATAATAAAATTTATAAACGTTCAATATTCGTGGGATCTTGACAGGGTAGATACGGGCAAGTGGCTTGCCCTATGCTGTGAGAAGACCACCACACGACATGACTCAGAATTAGATATTGCCTATTTAATTCAGAAATGAGGACTAATTTCTTTGCTCAGGGGCCAGAGAGTCCGTGGCATTTTTGCGGTACCCACTGTTGAGTTTAAGTTGTTGGGTATTTTCAAACTCTGCCAGATAGTTAATCAGGAAGATGATGAAACTTTGTCGGGGTAAGTGAGCAGCAAGCAGTTGAAGACTAACAGATCAACCATGATTTCGTTGAATGTTGGGGCTGACTCACATCTTAGACGGTGGAAGGAAACCGGAGCAAACCCACAGAGGCACAGGAGGAATGTGCAAACCCCACCTGAGGCTGAAATCGAACCTGGGACGGTGGTGCTGTGAGGCAGCAGTGCCAACCACTGAGCCACGGGGCCATTTATAATGCTTTTAGTGGAATATTATAACAAATCTTTAAAAATCCAGAGTTTTGGAACTGAATCTTATTCAGCTGCACACGTTCACGAAATGTCTTTACATTTAAAGTCAACTAACTTAGACGTTGCTTCCCCGCGGCTTCCAACCAACTACACCCCACCCCTACACCTTTACCTAGCCACACGCTGTGTCTCTCCTGGTGAAAGTTATTCCTTGTATGTCACCAAATGTGCCTTTCCAAATATGTTGAAAAACAGATTCTTGGAGTGACAGGGATTCTGCTCTCATCATTTCTTTGTCTTTCAAAGGTTTTATAAAAGGTTTTGAATGCCTAATGTTAAGATCATTACTTGCTTGAAAGAGGAAATCTTCCACCTATTTACTCTGTCCAAACATTTCATAACGTGGAAAAACCTCCATTAAGTCTTCTCTGGTTCAGGGATAATTGTTCTAAATTTTCCAACAAAACAAGTGAATTAAATCTCATCGTCAGTTAACCCCGTCAGCATCGTCTTTAATCGCTTAACACCCCAGTGAACACCGTCATTATCCTCTCCGATAGAATCACAGAATCCTACAATGCAGAAAGAGCATTTCAGTCAATCGATCCAGTTTCCATTCTCGAAGAGCATCTCACCCAGACCTATCTAGTCTCCCTATTCCCTTATATTTCTCCTGAAGAAGGGGCATTCCTCCCCTATATGATGTCAAATAAACCTTTTGGACGATAACCTGGCTTCCTGTGATTTATGACCTCGTCCCCGCGTTACTCATGGCTAATTCACTTCACGTACTTAATTCACTCCCTGGAGACGAGAGGGCAATTTAACTTGGACAATCCTTAGACCGAACAGCCGTCCGAATTACTGAACCAATGTTCCATCACAGTGAGCAAAACCTGTTTCATTTTTAATGGCTTTATACCCTGGGAACTCAGCCTCATCAAAGCAAGCTGTGCCCATTAACCCAAATCCAATGTATTGAAACGCTACTCTGGGTTTTACAACCTGATACGTGATGCACGAAATGTTTCTGCACTCATATTTGAATGCTTTTACCCTGTTTCTTCCTCAGCTTCCTGCTTCCAGTAGACGCTTCAATCCGGACAAAAAGTCTGTGAAATGGTTTTCATTCCAATAAAAGATGCAGCTTGCAGACGTCACGTGTTTGCACTTTTACTGACACTCTGCCTCCCTGAGAGCTGCAGCCCTTCCCCAGCTTGATTCAGGCAGCACTGGCCTTCCTTTGTCATGCCTCATCGAGAATGGAAGGGCAAGTATCAATACCTGCACTTGGGAATGGAGCGTCAGTTTAAAAACATTTACACTGTTCCCAGTGGAGAATTGAGCCCTGTGACAGGCGGGGACACTACCGAAGACAACAGTGTCAATGAAGGTCCTTCAGCCAATTGTGGCCACACTTGTCAAAGACAACTGCTTAATGAACTGAATCCCATTACACAATGTTTATCCTACAGCCTGATTTGTCTTGGCATCACAAGTGCACATCTGAATATTTGTTCAGATCATAAGGGTTTCTGCCTCTCTGAACAATAAAGACAGTGTATTCCAAATTCCAACCCCCCGCTGGCTGATAAAGATTTTCCGCACATCTTCACAAATCATTCTGCCTTTCTCCTTAAATCTCTAGCCCCTGCTGATCGATCCCTCCATTAATGGGAAACTCGTTCAGTCAACCCTGTCTATACCTTAACTCAGTCATGTCTTCTCTACATCTCCTTTGCACTGCAACCAACAGTCCACTCTGTCCTGTCTTTCTTCCGAACTGAGACTCTTCAGCCCAAAAAATATCCTGGTAATTATCTCCTGCAATTTTCTCAATGTGATCATATCCCTGCTATAATGAGACTTGCAAAGCTGCACAACAACACCTTTGCTTGAGCCTAATGAGCATTTGTTTTAAAATTTCTGTATTAGTATGAAGGATATTCTGGCTAGGCAGAATTTATCACCCATTCCGAACTGCGCAGAGGACAGTTGAGACTCAACCATATTGCTATGAATCTGAAGTCACATGCACGCCAGACCAAATAAGGATAGCAGATTCCATCCAGAAATGCCATCAGTGAACCATATTTTCTTTCAGCAATTGTCAATGGATCTATAATAGTCAATATATTCTCATTGCAGATATTTATTGAATCCAATTTAAAAATCTTAGCCTGGTGGGATTAAAGCCCGAGTACCCAGACTATTACCTGGGATCTCTGAATTATCAATCCTATGAAATTGCCACGAGACCATCGCAGAATCCAGAAGAGCTGATGTTTTTGAATAAAATATCTTTCCCCCAAAACGTCCCTGGGTCTTTTCCATGAGCCTGACGCTCCAGTTGTCTCTGGCCTATGTCAGTATAAGCTGCTACATGGGGATTGATGTCACAACCGCAGTGTCCAAGTGCATCGACTTGTTTGGCGGTTTTGATGTGGGGTTGGGGCACATTCACCCAACAACAGTGACCGCAGCAGCAGCACAGACAGGACAGCATCAATGTGAAGGAGAGTGAAAGATTGTGCATTGACTCAGAGAAATGGGAGGAGGTATGGAAAGGAGGTTTAATGATCGTGGGAAGGAGAGTATTCTCCAACAAGGGGTGTGTTTGAATCCTGATATATAGAACATAGAACATAGAACAATACAGCACAGAACAGGCCCTTCGGCCCACGATGTTGTGCCGCACTTCTATCCTAGATTAAGCACCCATCCATGTACCTATCCAAATGCCACTTAAAGGTCGCCAATGAATCTGACTCTACCACTCCCTCGGGCAGCGCATTCCATGCCCCCACCACTCTCTGGGTAAAGAACCCACCCCTGACATCTCCCCTATACCTTCCACCCTTCACCTTAAATTCATGTCCCCTTGTAACACTCTGTTGTACCCGGGGAAAAAGTTTCTGACTGTCTACTCTATCTATTCCTCTGATCATCTTATAAACCTCTATCAAGTCACCCCTCATCCTTCGCCGTTCCAACGAGAAAAGGCCGAGAACTCTCAACCTATCCTCGTACGACCTACTCTCCATTCCAGGCAACATCCTGGTAAATCTTCTCTGCACCCTCTCCAAAGCTTCCACATCTTTCCTAAAGTGAGGCGACCAGAACTGCACACAGTACTCCAAATGTGGCCTAACCAAAGTCCTGTACAGCTGCAACATCACCTCACGACTCTTGAATTCAATCCCTCTGCTAATGAACGATAATACTCCATAGGCCTTCTTACAAACTCTATCCACCTGAGTGGCAACCTTCAAAGATCTGTGTACATAGACCCCAAGATCCCTCTGTTCCTCCACCTGACCAAGAACCCTACCATTAACCCTGTATTCCGCATTCTTATTTGTTCTTCCAAAATGGACAACCTCACACTTGGCAGTGTTGAACTCCATCTGCCACTCCTCAGCCCAGCTCTGCATCATATCTAAGTCCCTCTGCAGCCGACAACAGCCCTCCTCACTGTCCACAACTCCACCTATCTTTGTATCATCTGCAAATTTACTGACCCACCCTTCGACTCCCTCCTCTAAGTCATTAATAAAAATTACAAACAGCAGAGGACCCAGAACTGATCCCTGCGGAACTCCACTTGTAACTGGACTCCATGCTGAATATTTACCATCTACCACCACTCTCTGACTTCGACCGGTTAGCCAGTTTTCTATCCAATTGGCCAAATTTCCCTCTATCCCATGCCTCCTGACTTTCCGCATAAGCCTACCATGGGGAACCTTATCAAATGCCTTACTAAAATCCATGTACACTACATCCATTGCTCTACCCTCATCCACATGCTTGGTCACCTCCTCGAAGAATTCAATAAGACTTGTAAGGCAAGACCTACCCTTCACAAATCCGTGCTGGCTGTCCCTAATCAAGCAGTGTCTTTCCAGATACTCGTAAATCCTATCCCTCAGTACCCTTTCCATTACTTTGCCTACCACAGAAGTAAGACTAACTGGCCTGTAATTCCCGGGGTTATCCCTATTCCCTTTTTTGAACAGGGGCACAACATTCGCTACTCTCCAGTCCCCTGGTACCACCCCAGTTGCCAGTGAAGACGAGAAGATCATTGCCAACGGTACTGCAATTTCCTCTCTTGCTTCCCACATAATCCTAGGATATATCCCGTCAGGCCCGGGGGACTTGTCTATCCTCAAGTTGTTCAAAATGTCCAACACATCTTCCTTCCTAACAGGTATCTCTTCTAGCTTATCAGTCCGTTTCACACTCTCCTCTTCAACAATACGGTCCCTCTCGTTCGTAAATACTGAAGAGAAGTACTTGTTCAAGACCTCTCCTATCTCTTCCGACTCAATACACAGTCTCCCACCACTGTCCTTGATCGGACCTACCCTCGTTCTCGTCATTCTCAGGTTTCTCACATACGCATAGAATGCCTTGGAGTTATCCTTGATCCTATCCGCCAAGGATTTTTCATGCCCTCTCTTAGCTCTCCTAATCCCTTTCTTCAGGTCCCTTCTGGCTATCCTGTATCCATCCACTGCTCTGTCTGAACCTTGTTTCCTCAACCTTATGTAAGCCTCCTTCTTCCTCTTTACTAGACATTCAACCTCCCTCGTCAACCAAGGCTCCCTCACACGACCATTTCTTTCCTGCCTGATCGGTACATACATATCAAGGACACGTCGAAACGCAGAGATGTGAGCGAGCGGAATTTGAAGGCAAAAACAATTAATTTCTTACCACATGTCACAGAAAGGACAACAGAGTGAACACTTAGTCTCGTGATTTGGATTCGAACCGAGGTTACTGTGGTCACAATACAAACTACCGACAACTACGATTGCAGCAACCGCAGAACAGGATGCTTGCAAACAGCAATAAGTATACTAACAAAGGAAATATTCGGAAGAACACCAAATGTACAATATCAGTACACAGCGAACAGTGACAGACATGTGGGAACTGAGAATTATTTAAATCTTTAAGTTCGGTGTCCTCAGAGGCTGTGGAGGTCCCTTGAATGAGAATGTTGAAAACTGATATTGATAGAGTTCGACAAAACATGAAAGACTCGGGGTACAGTGCAGGATATTGTTGAAATGTATGCTTCAACAGCATTGTAGCTTAACATCGGCGATTTCACCAGCTTCCTCAAGGCAGTAACCAGTGTTGCAGATAAACACACATAATCCCAGTTCCCAGCCTCGGAATCAGAGAAACTGTGGCGCAGCCGCACAGATCCAACCGGAAATGGGGATGGGAACGAATGCACGGAGTTATTCTCTGTCTCCACTCTGCCCTATCTTTCTTCCTAACTGAGACTCTTCAGCCCAAACAATATCCCGGTAAATATCTCCTGCAATTTTCTCAGTGTGATCACATCTCTGCGATAATGTGACTGGCAAAACTGCACACAACACTTTTGCTTGAGCCTAATGAGCATTTGTTTTAACATTTCTGTATTAGTATGAGGGCGATTCTGGCTAGGCACAAACTGCACACACTCATTCACTGAAACAGACTGCACGTGTTAATTCAATGAATGGAGCTTTTCTCCTTTATTCAATCTTAACACTTATTTCAATTATTGATTCAATGAATCAAACGTTATTCATTGACTCAATGAAACTAGCTTAATTCATTTATTTAGAGAATCAAACAAATGAATAAAATCTCATCCTCAGTAAACCCCGTCAGCATCGTCTCTAAGGGCTTAACACCCCAGTGAACACCATCATTATCCTCTCCGATAGAATCACAGAATCCTCCAGTGCAGAAAGAGCATTTCAGTCAATTGATCCAGTTTCCATTCTCTGAAGAGCATCTCACTCAGACCTATATCCCCTCCCAATTCCCTTATATTTCACCTGAAAAAGGGGCATCCCTCCCCATTATGATGTCAAATAATCCTGTTGGACGACAACCTGGCGTACTGTGATTTATGACCTTGTCCCCACGTTACTCATGGCTAATTCACTTAACGTACTTAATTCACTCCCTGGAGACGAGAGGCCAATTTAACTTGGCCAATCAACCTAATCCTCAGACCGAGCAGCAGTCCGAATTACTGGGCCAATGTTCCATCACAGTGAGCAAAACCTGTTTCATTTTTAATGGCTTTATACCCTGGGAACTCAGCCTCATCAAAGCAAGCTGTGCCCATCAACCCAAATGCAATGCATCGAAACTCTAATCTGCACTTTACAATCTGATTCGTACTGCAGGAAATGTTTCTGCACTCATATTTAAATGCTTTTACCCTGTTTCTTGCTCAGTTTCCTGCTTCCAGTAGACACTTCAATTCGGAAAAAAAGTCTGTGAAATGGTTTTCATTCCAACAAAAGATGCAGCTTGCATACGTCACGTGTTTGCACTTTTACTGACACTCTGCCTCCCTGAGAGCTGCAGCCCTTCCCCAGCTTGATGCAGGCAGCACTGGCCTTCCTTTGTCATGCCCCATCGAGAATGGAAGGATAAGTATTAATACCTGCACTTGGGAATGGAGCGTCAGTTTAAAAAACATTTACAGTGTCCCCAGCGGAGAATTGAGCCCTGTGACAGGTGGAGACATGCAATAGGTGAGTGTGCGGTCCTTCTATGTTAGTATAGAGGTGCACCCAATGAAACAAATTTAACTCATTTACTGAGTGAATCCAACTGCATTCATTCATTCAATGAATCAAACTGCAAACATTCGTTCAAATAAACACACTGCACATGCTAATCCAATGATTACAGCTTTTGCCATTCATTCAACAAAACAAGCTGCAGGCAGTCATTCAGTGAAACTTACTGTATGCAATCATTCAATGATTAGGGCTGCACGTGATAATTCAATGAATAGAGCTTTTCTCATTCATTCAATCTTTCAAGCTTATGTCATTCATCCAATGAAACAACCTGCACGTATTAATTTAGTGAGTAAAGCTTCTTTCATTCTTTCCATGCCACGAGTTTAACGCAATCATTCAATCAAACTGCACACATTTAATCAATAAAAAAGACTGCACGTGTTAATTCAATGAGTAGAGGTTCTCTCATTTACTTAATGTTTTGAACTTTACACTTTAATTAGCGAAGGATTCTGCATTCATTCGATCATTAGAAAAAACTTCCATCATTGATTCAATGAAACAAACCATGTTCATTGATTCAATGAAACAAATTTAACTCATTTATTTTGTGAATTAAACTGCTATCATTCATTCATAGAAACACACTGCGCGTTTCATTGAATTGAAACGTGCAGTCAGTTTTATTGAGTAAATGCGTGCAGTTTGTTTCCTTTAATGAATTGCAAAAGGTCTCCTCATTGGATTAGCACATGCAGTGTGTTTCATTGAATGAATGAGGGCAGTTTGATTCATTGAATCAATGATTGAAGTTTGATTCAATGATTGAACGAATGCAGTTTTCTTTTCATTGAAATAATGGCAAAAGCTCTACTCATGGAATTAACACATGCATGGGGATTGATTTCACAATCGTGGTATCCAATTGGATCGACTTGTTTAGAGGTCCCGATGGTGGGGTTCGAGCACATTCACCCAATAACAGTGACCACAGCAGCAGCACAGACAGAACAGTATGAACGTGAAAGCGAGTGACAGATTGTGCATTGCCTCAGAGAAATGGGAGGAGGGACCCAAAGAGGTGTAATGATCGTGGGAAGGAGAGAAATCTGCAACAACGGGTTTGTTTGAATCCTGATATATGAAACGCAGAGATATGAGAGAGCGGAAAATGAAGGTAAAAGCAATTAATTTATCACCATGTGTCACGAAAAGGACAACGGAGTGCACACTTAGTGTCGTGATTTGCTTTCAAATCGAGGTTGCTGTGGTCACAATGCAAAATATAGACAACTACGATCATAGCAACCACAGAATACATGTTTGCATGCAGCCAAACGTATACTAGCAGAGGAAAAGTACTGAAGAACAGCGGACATGTGGGAACTAAGAATGAGCTAAATCTTTAACTTTGATGTTCTCAGAGACTGTGGAGATGCCTTGAATGAGAATGCTGAAAACTGAGATTGACGGATATCGACAAAGCATCAAAGACTCGGGGGACAGTACAGGATATTGTTGAAATCTGTGCTTCAATAACATTGCAGTTTAACATCGGCAACTTCACCAGATTCCCCACTGAAGGCAGTAACCAGTGCTGCAGGTAATCACACATAATCCCAGTTCCAAGTAGCGGATTCAGAGAAACTATGGCATAGCCGCCCAGAAATGGGCATGGGAATGTGTGCGCGGAGTTACTCTCTGGCTCCCATGATGCAATAGGTGAGCGTGCGGTCCTTCTATGATGGTATAGAGGCGCAAGAAATTTCGAGGTTGAGAGCGCTCCTGATCAAAGGAATGGTTGTCCCAATTTATACTATTATGGCGATCTACAGTGCATCTTGCTAAGACAGCTGAGTGGCACAACTGGAGCGTGTTGAGCCCTTAACTTTGTAGTGGTAGATTTAAAAGCTGATTTTGTTATTTGGATCTGTGTTCCCGACACTGGCGGTGGCAGCTGTTTTTTTGCTTGCACCAGCTCGGAATCAGTTTCTTCCACACAGTAAAGACTTCAACCTGGAGAAGGTGGTGTTGGGCTGATAGTTTAAACGAGTCATCCTTGGCGAGTGGGAGACGGAAACGGTGATGTTTAAGTTCGACGAATACAACCTGGAATGCAAGCCTGACCTCAGGAACAGAGATAATAACTTTAATTTCCTGAAATCGCATTCATTCATGTCCCTTATGCAGAGGATTCTACCATCTTTACCCAGTCCTGCCTACGAGATACTCCAAGATCACAGAAACATGAGCGGACCCTTAATTCAAGAATGCCCACCATGTGGGGAAGCAGGGTAGTCGGCCCTTCCTGTCCACACGGTCCCTCCGAAGCGCATCCCACCAGACCCCACGCTATTCCCTATCCCATAAGCCTGCATTTACCACTGCTGATCCTTGTAACTGGCTCATCTTTGGTCAGAGGGAGGAATAAAAACGCAAACACACAGGAATGTGCAGACTACCCACAGACAGATACCCCAGGCTGGGATCACACCCGGGTTTGTGGTGCAGCCAGACAGCAATGAACAAGGGGCGAAGAATAAATGTTGTCCGGACAAGTGATACTCACAAACTGTGGCGGAATGAGAAAGAATTAAAACACATTCATAACATGGACAACAGAATTTGTATCTGTGTGGACACAATTTGAAAGAATTGTTCACCCTGGGTAGAAAAAACGACGCTGATACCACAGAGAAAGCAGGGCAATGTAGGAACTGCTGTAAGGGATTCAATTAACCACAATAATGGAAACTCATTTAATCAGTAACACTGCGGAGATGACGTTCACCGGTCCCGTGTGTGGGAAGGTATCACTGAGCAAAACAACCTCCGGAGAAGCCAGCAGGATTACATATCAGGTGTTTGATTATGCTGTCAATGCTGCTGTTAATCCCAACCAGCTATTTGTTCCATAGCGTCAGTAATAGAGTCATACAGCATGAAAACCGGTCCGTCAGTCTAACCATCCATGCTGAACATACTGCCAAACTAATCCATTCCCGTCTGCCTCCTCCTGTACTCGCTGAGTGGTGATAATACCATTGTAGTTTTATTACTGTGTTGTTAATCCAAAAACCCAGGTTATATTTTGGGGACAAAGCGTTCAGGTCCTGGCATGACAGATGGTGGAGTTTGAATTCAATAAGTACCTAGAATTGAAGACTGCAATGATGACCTGAATCAGTTGTGTGGAAAATCCCATCAGATTCACATGCCAGTTCAGGAAGCACACTGCCATATTCATCTGCTCTGGCCCACACGAGACTGCAGATGCATAATATCGTGGTTGACTCTTAACTGTCCTCTGGGAAATAACTTAGAACATAGAACATAGAAAAATACAGCGCAGTACAGGCCCTTCGGCCCTCGATGTTGTGCCGACCGAAGCCTACCTAACTTACACTAGCCCAATAACGCCTATATGCTGCTCCAATGCCCGCTTAAATGACCATAAAGAGGGAGAGTCCACCACTGCTACTGACAGGGCATTCCATGAACTTACAACCCGCTGAGTAAAAAATCTGAATCTACTGATGTACTAGGCATGAATGAATAGATTTTATTTTAAAATCCCACTTTCCCATTCATGTAAGGATCCAATTGTCCTTTGAATGTTGCAACTATACCCTCATCTATCACTTCCTCAGCAAGTTAATTGCACATGTAAAACACACTCTCTAAAAAATGCCTCCCTTGTCTTTTTTAACAATCTCTGTCTTTTCCTCTTAAACATATGCCCTCTCGTCTTGAAGTCCCCCTCCTGGGAAAAGGCAGCTATCGTTAACTCTAACTTACCTCTCAATAATTCAAAAACTTCTTTCAGGTCGCCGCTCAAACCCAAAACAGTCTCTACTAGGATAAAGTGAGATCTGCAGATGAGAGATCTGAGTCGAGAGTGTTGTCTTGGAAAAGCCGAGCAGGTCAGGCAACAGCTGAGGAGCAGGGGAATCGAAGTTTCGGGCATGAGCCTGATGAACTACACTTGGGTGAAAAGTTGATTCTCCTGCTCCTCGCATGCTGCTTTACCTGTTGTGGCTGTTCATCACCCCAATCTCCAATCTGAAAATGGTCTCAGCCTATCCAGCCTTTCATTATAACTCAAACTTTCCAACCACGGCAACATTCATGTCTACCTTTTCTGAACCTGCTCCAGCTGAATAATATCATTCAGACAACTGAGTGACCAGAACTGAACTCAATATTCCAGAAGAGGCCTCATCAATGTCCTGCAAAACGTCAACATAACGTCCCAACTCTTATGCACAAAGTCTGAGCAATGAAGGGACGTATATCAAACACCTTTGAACCATCTCGTCTGTATTTGATGCAAACTACAAAGAATTATGTACCTGCACTCCTCGCTTCCGTGTTCCCCAACACTACACAAAGCCCTTATCACTAACTATACAAGCCCTACTCTTTTTGTTGTACCAAAATGCAATAGCTTCCATTTATCCAGATTGAACTCCATGCTACATTTTTTAGTCCAACGATTTATTGGATTAAGATCCTTTTGAATCTTAGATAATCTTCCCCACTGTCTACAATTCTGGCGTTGCCTGCAAACCGACGAAGCATGCCTGCTGTGAGTTCTACTGTTTTCTCAGAAAGATCAACGATTCATATTTACTTGTAGTGGCCGTGATTTAGCAGTGCACAGATCAGTCATGCAATTCACAATGAGGAAGAAAGCCGCAGACTGCAGGAAGGCATCAAACCGTTGGAAAGAAAAATGGTGAAAGCAATTCATTCCAGGGACGTGAATCAAAATCAAACTTCAAACCAGCCGCCCACTCTCCAGTTGTGGCACTCAGCTGTCTCAGCAAGATGCACTGTAGATTGCTATGTCATTATAAACGAGAACAAATTTTCCCTTCTGTCCCGCCTTTGACCAGGAGCACTCCCAACTTCAGAATTGCTTGCGCATCTAAACAGTCATAGAAGTACCGTGCATTCACCGGTTGTGTCACTGGAGCTGTCGAGTAGCTCTGCGACCTCATTTCCATCCCGATTTCTAGTTGGATATTCGCGACTGCGTCACTCAGTTCCTCTGATTCTGGGGCCGGGAACTGGGACTATGTGGCAGCAGTGGTTACTGCCTTGTGTGGGGGGAACCGGTGAAGAAGCAGATGTTAAACTGCATTGCTATTGCAGCATACATTTCAACAAAACCTGCGCTGTCCCCGGAGTCTTTGATGTTTTGGAGAAATCTATTTATCTGGGACTTCATCATATTAATGATGGAATCTCCACAGTCTCTGAAGGAACCAATGTTAAACGGTCAGCCAATTCTGAGTTTCCACATATCTGCTACTGTTCGCTAAGCAATGATATTGTGCATTTGGTGCTCTGCCTAATATTTCCTATGCTACTGTACATATTGTGCACTGTTAGTGTGCTCATCTGTGGGATGCTGTGACCGTATAGTGGTTGGTACTCTGCGTTGTGACCACAGCAGCATCGGCTCGAATCGGAGTGACGGCAGCAATTAGTTATCTGCCCCAGTTTTTGTGGAACACAAAGGAATCAATTGTTTTATCATAGTCATTTTCTCCAAGGTGATGATTTGTTTTCCTTCAAATTCTGCTCGCTGCTTCTGTGTTTCACACGTCAGAATTCAGTCCACCCATTTTCTGAGCCTTCTTCCCAGCTACGATCACTAACCCAACTTTCCGTCCCACACCCCAATTTCATTAATTTGGAGATGCTGTGTTGGACTATGGTGTACAAAGTTAATAATCACACAACACCAGGTTAGAGTCGAACAGGTTTAACTGAGCACTAGCTTTCGGAGCGCTGCTCTTTCATCATGTGGTTGTGGAGTCATTTCCTATTTTATTAAGGCACTGCAGACTCTAACACTGACTCTCACATTGATGTCATTCAGTCTGTGCTGCTGCGGTCACTGTTGATGAGGGGAAAGTCCCCCAAACCCACGTACGGGGCCTGCAGACTATTTGATCCACTTGGTTACCGCTGTTGTAGGATCAATACTCATGTAGCATCTTTTACTGACATGGATCCGAAATTATTGGGGGGTCAAGCTCAGGAAAATGACACAGGACAGTATCGGGGAAAAGCGACTTCATTGGGAAAGATCAGTTCATCGGTTTTTTTGCAATGGCCGAGGGCTATTACCATTGGACTGTTAATTCAGATACCAAGCTGATGAACCAGGGATCCGGGTTTGACTCCAACCATGTCAGGTGTTGGAATTAAGATTCAATAAATATCTGGAATTACGAATCTAATAACACCTATAAATCCATGGTCAATTGTTGAAAAAACAAAACCATCGGGTTCACTGACGTCCTTTAAGGAAGGAAACTGCCATTCATACCTGGTCGGGCCTCGATGTGACTCCAGACTCACTGCAATATGGTTGAGTCTCAACTGCCCGCTTTGCAATTAGGGATAGCAATAAACACTGCCGAGCCAGCGACGCCCTCATACTTACCAGAATAGAAAAAAAAAGTTCATTCAGCTCTAGCTGGAGTACTGTGTGCAGTTCTGCAATTCACAGTACAGCATGGATGTGATCACACTGGGAACGTTGCAGGAGAGATTCACTGGGATATTATCTGGGCTGAAGAGTTTCAGTTATGAGGAGAATTGGACAGACTGGGGTTGTTTGTCGCCGAGCAGCGGAGATTGGAGAAGACATGACTGAGATGTACAAAATAATGAGGGTTATGGATCAGATAGACTGAAAGAAGCGTTTTTTTTATTGGTGGAGGGATCGAACACCGGGGCCAAGAGATTTGGGGAAAAGGAAGAAAGACTTGAGTAGATGTGCAGAAAGGGTCAGAAAGGCGGAAATCTTTTTAATCTGAAAAAAATTCAGATGTGAATTTGCGATGACAAGACATATAAACGATGGAAAACTTTATTCAGGTCGTTAAGCAGTTGTGTTGGACAAGTGTGGCCACAACAGGCTGAAGGGCCTCCTTCAATGTTGTTGTCCTCCACAGTATCGTGGTTAGTGTCGCCGCCTGTCACAAGGTTCAGTTCTCCGCTGGGGTAGTCATAAATGTGTTAAACCTGTCGCTCTGTTCCCAGTGACGGTTGTCAATGCCTGGCCTTCCATTCTTGATGGAACATGTCACAGGAAGGACAGTGCTATCTCAATCCGCATGGGGAAGGACTGCAGCTCCCGGTGAAACAGAGTGTCAGTGAAAATGCAAACATGTAACTTCTGCAAACTGCACGTTGTGTTTGTGTTGCAATGATGACCATTATATAGAGTTGCTCCTAACTGATATGTTTATTTAAAGCAGGAATCTGAGGAAGAAAATAGTGTAAACCCATTCAGATCTGAGTGCAGGAACATTTCCAACAGCACTAATGAGGTTGTACAGCGTAGAACCGCATTTGAATGCATTGAATTCGGGTTGATGGGCGGAGCTTGCTTTCACTAGGCGGAGTTACCAGTGTATAAAGCCATTAAACATGCTACAGTTGCTGTTCAGAGTGTCCCTACAGACTCGATTGGCTGAATTGTAATTTCTGCATTGTAGGGAATCTGTGATTCTATCAGAGAGGACACTGCCAGCGTTGACTGGGGTGCTGAGACATTAGAGACGATGCTGACGGCGTTTACTGGGGATGGGATTTTATTTATTTGTGGTTGAAAATTTGAAACTGAACCAAAGAAAACCGAATGTAAGTTTTAACCGAATAGGTTGTAAATTCTCTCTTTCAAGTTGGTAAATTTCTGAACGTCACACTTTCAAACCATCAATGTAGGACATAGAAATGATGGAAACAGAATTTTTGTCACTCAGAGAATCCGTTTCCAAAATACTTGGAAGGCACATTTAGAGACACACAAGCTGTGAGTTTCACGAGGAGAGACACAGGCTGTGGCCAGGTAAAAGTGGAAAAGTGGGGTGTGGCAGATGGATGGTGCGAGGAATCAATGTCTAATTTGGATTACTTTAATGTAAAGAAATAGCGGAAACGTATTCAGCTGAATAAGATTCAGCAAAAAAACCTCAGAGTTTTGAAAGTTTTCCATTACTATCCCACATGAAGCATTATAAATGGAACTGAGCAGATTTCGTGTATTGTGAAGGAAAGATATTCCAGAATGAATAGGAAGTGACCCGTCTCTCGGAAATCGATTTCCTGCTTTAATCCCATGCCTTAAAGATGGGAGGACAATCACCATGATGTTGGGTTCATTTGATACCCACTGAAATCTGGCAAAGTAACTGAGCATCAAAACTGGCATCTTGTTTTGTAGTTCAACCTTCTGTTTTTCTCATCACCATTTTCTTTAAACTAAAATAAATTCGGAGCAAAATTGAATACAACATTAAACGCTCCAATGATAGAAATCCAATTCACTTCCGATCATTGCAATGAACAGATTGAGTTTGCAGCAAAATTAATAAATTGAAACGAACAAAACATGCATTTCAGGGAATTTTACCTCGTTTCGGTTCAGCCATATGAGAAAGACCATCGAGATAATACATCACCTTCACTTCTCTCTCCATATATACTTCTTTGCGTGAGACAGAAATTGTCTGAAGAAATTATAAGTCTAGGCTAAATGTGCGTTTGACTGTGACGGGAATTTCTTGTTTGCTGATTCATTCTGAGACAGTTCCGAAGCAGAATGAATCAAGGACAGGTATTCTTTCCAAGGACGAGGTCAAATCCTTGAATTTTCCTGGTACTGTTATTCCGCTGAAAGCAGAAACATGATGATGTGGATTCGATTCCGCTCAGGGAATTTCTTATCCTCTCAGTGCACCATATGTAATCTTGATATGGTCACCTGTGAGCCCCTTTGCCGTGGGCTGAAGTGACCCAGAGGTTAAGGCGATGGGTTGGTCTTTCATTGTGCATGTGTGGATTTAAATCCTACTTTGGCTGTTACTTATATCAAACACAGCTGTAGTTTTCCTTTGTGCCTCGCATCGGTATAATACATTGGATGGAGAATCTTGCTCCTGCCCTTCATTGCACTGGAGATTTGTGATAAATCGATACCACATCAAAGTCGAAATAAAGCAATTTGATTCTGTTGTAAGTTAAATTGGGATTTAACTTTAAATTGGGATCCTTTCATTCCATCTTGACTTTCTCTGAATTTACATTGTATGAAAGAGAAACAAATAAGGAGAGATCGAGAGCAATAGTTTATCCAGTGGGATTGTGAATGAATATTTTGGTATAACATTTCCACACAAAGGTCTGATCAATATTTCAAATAGTCAATTGGAATTGGAATATCAGAAAACTTCTCACATGAAACAAACCTTTCATTCTTTCACAAACTATTGCTGTGTGAATCACACCGCGAGCCATCATCCAGGATGATCACCAAGTTGCCAACAACATTAGGTCCACCAATCTTCTTTAGCAATCACAACTTCTGCACCTACCCATCTGTGGTGTGCCCAGTGCCATTTGTTATCTACAGACCACAGCACATTTCTTGTTCGCGAGATTATGAGCCTAGTTCCTGACTCGTCTGATAAGTTTGAGAAACCTTTGTCTATCACTTCATCCCATCCCCTCAGAATTCTAAACTTATCAATAAAATAATGTGTTAGACCAAATGATATAGGATTCGACGTCGGCCATTCAGCTCATCGAGTCTGCTCAACCATTCAACGCTGATCTGATAATCCTCAACTCCATTCTCCTGCCTTACCTCGACAGAGCTTCATCGTCTTTCTGATTAAATACCTGTCTGGCACAGTTTGAAAATACACGACAACTCAGCCTCAACAACAGTTTCGGTAGAGTTCAACCGATTCATTGGCCCCTGAGCAAAGAAATTACTCCTCATTTCTGAATTAAATAGGCAAGTGGAACTTGAAATCAGCTAGCGATTGGAATCAGATTGGTCCACACAAGGACGAAATACAGTAATGATAATTCTGACAAATGAGAATCTAATCATACCCCATTGATATTTAATGGCTTTACTGTCACCTAATTCCCCTGAGTAATCGTCCACGGAGCTAGTATTTAGGTAAAACGGATTGACACTGGCTATATAAACAATTTGACGACAAAAACGTGTCTGTTGGTAGACAGTTTTTGCTTATAAACTCAACTCATTGCTCCGTGGATCCAACATCGTTTGCAAGGCACAAATGAGATGTGGAACAGAACTCTCTCCATTTGCCTCGATGGGTGTAACTTCAATAGCACTTAAGGAACTGGACACCATCGACGACAAAGCAGACACTTGATTGTACCCTATTTGATACATGAATATTTATTCCTTTCACCGCTGAGGCACAGTTGCAGCAGAGTGCACTAAATACACGATGCACTGGAGTAAGTTATCCGGCCATTTTTGACAGAACCTACAAAGATCAACAGCAGTACTGACTAGAAGGACAAGGTTGGAAGATGCAACGAAACACCACCATTTGCAAATTCCCCTCCAAGGCTCATAGCATCCTGTCTTGGAAATGAATCAGTGGTAAACTCATTGAGTGGTGAAGCAGTCTTGATGGGCACAGTTTCATACCTCAGGTCCCCATCTTTTATCTTAAATTTAATAAATGCTGATTTATGCTGTGACCAGACTAGGGCTCAGTCCTTCAGCTATTCCCTAAACTGGTGATTGCTGAAGTTCTACTATCATCCACAGCCTCTGGTCAACAATAGATAATATCCAAACATCCTCTGAATCAACTGATTCCCCTCAAGATGAAAGTGGTGCTGGAGAAGCACAGTAGGTCTGGCATCAGCTGAGGAAAAATCAAAGATTCGGGCAATAGGCCTTCATCAGGAATGAGACTCGGAGCCTATGGGGCGGGGAGATAAATGGGAGGTGGGTGGATCTAGGGAGAATGTAGCTGAAGTGGAGTAATGGATGGAGGAGGGGGTGAAGGGGATATGTCAGAGCGGAGGGTGGAGCGGATAGGTGGGAATGAAAATACTCATTGGGACAGGTCAGGAGACGGTGCTGAGCTGGAAGGTTAGAACTGGAGTTTGACGAAAGAGTGGGAATGAGGAAACTAATGATGTCCACATTGAGGCCATGGGGTTAAAGGGTCCTGAGGAAGAAGATGAGGCTTTCTTCCTCCAGGCTTCGGGTGATAAGGGAGTGGCGATGGAGGTGTCCCAGGCCCTCCATTTCCTCGGGAGAGTGGGGGGGGGAATTGAAATCTTTGACCATGGGGCAGTGAAGTTGATTCTTACAGGTGACCTGAATATCTTCTCTGAGGTTCTCTGTCAGAAGACATCCGGTCTCCCCAATTTAGAGGAGACCGCATCTGGAGCAGCCGATACAACAAATGACATGTGTGGAACTGCAGGTGGACCTTTGATGCATATGGAAGGCTCCATTGGAGCCTTGGACAGAGGTGAGGGGGAAAATGTGGGCTCAGATTTTGCATTTCCTGTGGTGGCAGAGGAAGGTGCCGGGAGGGAATGGACGTCCATTGGAGGGCGTGGACTTGACTAGGTAGTCACGGAGGGAAAGGTCTTTGATGAAAGTGGATAGGTTTGAGGAGGGAAATATATCCCTGGTGGTGGGGTCAATTTAGAGGTGGTGAAACTGTCGGCGGATGATGTGATTTATGCGGAGGTGGGTGGAATGGAAGGTGAGGACCTTCCTCTCTCCTTGTTCTGCCGTTGTTGTGTTTGGAGGTGTGGGGTTCATGGATAGAGGTGCAGGACATGGATGAGATGCGTTAGAGGGCATCTTCAACCACATGGGAAAGGAAGTTCCGGTCTTTCAAGAAGGAGGCCATCTGGTGTGATCTGTGGTGGAACTGGTCCTCTGGGAGCAGATGCGGCACAGGCGGAAGAGTTGGGAACACAGGATAGCATTTGTGCAGGAGGTGGGGTGGGAGAAGGTGTAATCCAGATAGCTGTGGGAATCAGTGGGCTTTTAAAAAAAATATCTGTAACACAGACCTCCAGGGATATTTTTCCCTCCCCACCTCTATCCACTTTCCCCAAAAACCGTTCCCTCCACGACAACCGAGTTAAGTCCACGCCCTCCAATGACCAACACTGCCCTCCCGACACCTTCCTCTGCCAACACAGGAATTGCAAAACCTGCGCCCACACCCCCCACCTCCGCCCAATGCCGCAAAGAAACCTTCCACATCCATCAAAGTTTCACCTGCACTTCCACCCATGACATTTATTGCATCAGCTTCTTCCGATGCAGTTTCCTCTACAGTGGGGCCACTGGACACTTTCTCATAGAGCGCATCAGAGAACATCTCCAGGACATCGGCAACAATCAACGGCCCGTGGCTGAACACTTCAACTCCCCCTGCCACTCTCCAGAGGACATGCAGGTCCGGGGCCTCCTCCACCGCCACTCTATCATCACCCGACGCTTGGAGGAAGAACTTCTCATCTTCTACCTCATGACAAGTCATCCCCATGCCATCAATGTGGATTTCACCAGTTTCCTCATTTCCCCTCCCCCCCCCCACCTTACCCGAGTTCCAACCTTCCAGCTTGGCTCCGTCGTACTGACCTGACCCACCTGTCTATATTCCTTCCCACTTATCTACTCCACCCTCTTCTCCGACCTAACACTCTTATCTCCACCTCCATCCACCTATTGCACTCTCAGCTGAATTCTTCCAATCCCCACCCCTTCTACTCATCTCTCCAACCTCGAGGCTCCCATCCTTAATCCTGATGAAGGCATTTTTCCCAAAACATCATTATTTTCCTGCAACTCGAATGCTGCCTGACTTGCTATGGTTCTTCAACATCGTCCTAATCTTGACTCTGATCGCCAACATTAACAGTACGCACTTCCATCCAACTGATTCCCCTGTCCATTGATCTTCAGTGATCATGAATGTCCACTCCCAGATCTCTTTGTCTGTCTACATGACATAGAATATTCACTGCTGTTGTTTCTTCTCCCCAATTTCCTTAACGTTCATTGATCTGGATTCAATTCCATTCAGCATTTTACCTTTCCACCTAATTGATGCATCCCTGCTGTCCCTAGCATTCTTCATCATAGTCAACTACACGACCAATTGTTACATCATCAGCAAACTTCTGCATCATGGCAATTACAACTCAGTCTAAATCATTGGTCGACATCAGAAAACAGCGGAACTCCACTGGAAACATGCATCCAGACATGGTTCATTGCTGGTTGGGATTAACAGCTTCAATAACAGCAGAATAGAACTCCTGATGTCATTTGTAAACTTGCTGGTGACTCTGTCAGTTGGTGTCCTGAGTGAACACTTCTCACATATGGGAGTGGTGAATGACCTGTGCGCATTTTGACTGAGCAAGTGAGTTTACACCTAAGCGGGTAAGTGAATCCCTTCCTGCAGTCACCCCATGGCCCTGCCTTCTTGGCCCTGCGGTTATCCTTTTGACTATTTAGTTTTATAATCAGTTGAATTCGAGTCCACACAGACACGATTCCCACTTTCCCCTTTGTCCATGTAATTTTTTATTCTTCCTGATTCTCCCGTGGAATGTTGTTATCATTGGTCTGAAGAGAATTTGTTGATCATTATAATCCACCTTGAACTGAGTGAGAGGGCATTCATGGTTGAACCACATAGTTGTGGATCTGGAGTCACATGTTGACAGGACTCATTACGGTCAGCAGATTTCCCTTTCAAAGGGACAGGAATGAATGAGTTTTCAACAAAATAAAGTTATTGTTTTTGTTCCTGAGATTGGGTTTATTTTCCAGATTTTATTCATCGAATTTAAATAACAGCAGCTGCCACGTTCCAGTCTCCAAGGATTACGAGCCCAATAGAATGCTGCTGCACTAACCCCCTACTGCATTTCTCCATTCAAAGAATGACATTGTCGATTCAGATTATTCCAGATGGAGAGAGAATAGGACGCATTTCTGTGTTGGAATGGAAGCAATATACGCTGGATTGGAGAGTTTACTGGAGCAAGAGACTGATGTGGAGACGATGTGAGCAAAAGAAATTCTTATTGTCAAAATAACAAAATATCGTTTTGTTAAGGAAGCTGTCTTAGAATGCTTTCAATACATCGACCTCTCACTTTAGGCTCCAGCACGCCTCCTCTGAGCAAATCCTCAGTGCGGGTTAATGCTGCTGCTGAATATTAATAATATAATAAATTGAGACCAGTATACCCATCCACCTCGAGTTTGACAAGAAGCACTCCCAATCTCAGCATTTCACGTTCTTGGATCAATGGACAAAGTCTTTTCCCTGGGGTCGGGGAGTCCAGAAATAGAGGGCATAGATTTAGGTTGAGAATGCAAAGATATAAAGGAGATGTAAGGGGTAACTTTTTCATACAGAGGGTGAGGCATGTATGGAATAAGTTGCCAGAGGAAGTGTTGGAGGCTGGTACAATTGCAACATTTCAAAGGCATTTGAATGGGTAAATGAATAGGAAGGGTTTGGACGGATATCGGCCGGGTGCTGGCAAGTGGTATTGGATTGGGTTGGGATATCTGATCAGCATGGACGGGTTGGACCGAAGAGTCTTTTTCCATGCTGTACATCTCTATAACTCTATGATTCTATGACCGCACCTTTACCAGTCATGTCACTGGTGCCACAAAATACCTTCTTGTGCTCATTTCCACCGCCACTTCCGGTTTGGTATTCGCGGCTGCGCCAGAAAGTTTGTCTGATTCTGGTTCTAGTAACTGGGGTTATGTGACTGACTGCAGCAATGGGCACTTCTTTGTGTGGGGAAGTTGGTGAAGAAACTGTTATTAACACATTGTTATTGAAACATACATTGCACCAATATACCACGCCATCCCCTGAAATCTTTCAAACTCAGTCTTCAACATGCAGTACTCAATTGAACCACCACAGAGTCTGGGGATATCTAATTTTAAAATTCAGCTAATTATAAATTCCCACAAGTCTGCTATCGCTCGCCTAATATTCCTGTTGTGCATCTGCTACTCTTCCTAGTATCTCCTCTGTCACTGTAATTATTACTGTTTTTAAACGCATGCATGACTCAATGATGGTTTGAATGTTAAAATATTCTGCATTGTGGCCGCAGTAAGCTCGTTCGAATCCGAGTGACTGCATTTTACTCCTTGTGACTCATGCTGCAGAAACACAGAAAGGAATTAGTTGATTTTGCATGAAAGCATTCCCAGAGATTATTAATTTTTTTCCATCAAACCCCTCTCACTCTCACATCTCTGCGAGTCATATATCAGGATTCAGACTCACCCATTCTCGGAGAATTCCCTCCCTCCCGCAATCACTTACCTCCTTTAAGTTCCTCCTCCCATTTCCCTTACAATCACTTTCACATTGACCTCGTTCAGTATGTGCTGCTGTGCTCATTGCTGCTGGGTGACCATGCCCAAGTCTCACCATCGGGACCTTCAAACCAGGTGATCCATTTCGATACCACGGTCGTGAGATCAATCCTCATATCACAGCTTTTACTGACATGGACCAGGGATTATTAAAACATAAGGCTCAGGAAAAGGGCACAGGGAAGCATTGAGGAAAAGAAACTTTGTTCAAAAAACATAATTTTCTGACGACTTCCGCATCATTGACTTCACTTGTACATTCAGCTCTAGTGAGACTATTGTGTGCAGTTATGCAATTCACATTATAGCAGGGATAGGATAGCACTGGAAACGATGCAGGGGAAATTTGCCAGGATATTGTTTGGGATGATGAAGAGAGATTAAGATGCATAAAGTACTGAGGGATATGAATAGCATAGACTGAAATACCTGTTTCGCTTTGATGGAGATTTCGATCATGGGAGGCTATCGATTTAAGGTCAGAGGCAGAAAGATTATAGTGAATGCGTGGAAAAACATTTTCAAACAGTGGGTGGTTGAAATCTCAATCAGAGTGTATGCAAGGAACGGAGAGGCAGAAATCCACATAACTTTCCGAAGTATTCAGTTGTGAATTTGTGATGACAAGACATACAAGGTTATGGGTCAAGTGATTTAAAAAGGATTTAGGATAATTATTCGATTGATATTGATCAATACAGATACTCCGATCCAAGTAATACCTGTCCTTCCATTCTCGAAGGGAAATGTCACATCAAGAACTGTGCTGTCTGAATCAGCGTGGGGGAGTACTACTGCTCCCTGGGAGACAGAGTGACAGTGACAGTGCAAACACGTGACTTATGCAAGCTGTACCTAGTGTCGGTGTTGGAATGAAAACCATGAAATACTTTTGCTCGGTAGTGCGAAGTTTATTTACAGCAGGTCGCTCAGGAAGATGTACATTCTACTGTCCATTCCCCAAGAGCTCACAACACTGAATACCGGCATTATGCAGGACAATTTCATTCTATACACACTTGTCCAATCCTCCTTGACCCCGAGCACTTCCCTATATGTCACCATGACACGAAATCCCAGAAGGTGTAATGCTGCCCGTTGACGATGTCTCCCCTCACTGTGGAAGGTTCCAGTGATTTATCTGCCCATCACTCAATTTAGCAAACTGCGTTTCCTGCTCATAATGTGATATCGTCTAGACTGGGGAGGGAAAGACAGAGATGGTATCAAACGTGTGTACACCTACGTTCTGTCTGCAAGCAACAAAAGACACTGAGCTTCCAGGTCCCTGTCACTGAAACATCCCACTGTGTTCCCATGCCTCCATTTCAGTTTGGTCTGCTGCAGAGCTCCCGCATCGCACAGCGCGAGTTGGAAGAGCGATACGTCATTTCCTACTGAGAGGTCGTGCGATCTTCAGTGCCCAACATCGAGTTCACTCATTTTAGACCGTGTCCACCTTCTCTGACGTTCCTTCCAAAGGCGGATCGTTTGGCTCGAAAGTCTCTCCCCAGATGCACTAGACCTGCTGGTTGTGTACAGATATTTCTGCTTTTCTTTGGATAATTTTGTTCTGTTCTGATCGCCAGCCTTCAGGAAACATGTGTTTGCACGGGAGAATGGTCAGAGGAGATTTACCAAGGTGGTTCCTGAGCTCGAACATCCTCCTGTGAAGATAAGCAAAAAGTGAGGGCTGCAGGTGCTGGAGCTCAGATTCGAGAATGCAGTGCTGGAAAAGCCCAGCACGTCAGACAGCATCTGAGGACCAGGAGAATTTATGCTTCGGGCACAAGCCAAGGCCATTCCATTACCAGCCGGTGTCTGGAGGAAGAACGTCTCATATTTCACCTTAAGACACTGAAACCACACGGGATAAATGTGTATTTCAACAGTTTCCTTTCTTAACCTCCCCCTACATTAGGTAAAAACAATGACTGCAGATGCTGGAAACCAGATTCTGGATTAGTGGTGCTGGAAGAGCACAGCAGTTCAGGCAGCATCCAAGGAGCAGCAAAATCGTCGTTTCGGGCAAAAGCCCTTCATCAGGAATAAAGGCAGAGAGCCTGAAGCGTTGAGAGATAAGCTCGAGGAGGGTGGGGGTGGGGAAAAAGTAGCATGGGTAAAATAGGTGAGTAGGGGAGGGGATGAAGGTGATAGGTCGGGGGGAGGGTGGAGTCGATTGATGAAAAAGAAGATTGGCAGGTAGGAAAAGTCACGACAAGTCACTGGGACAGTGCTGAGCTGGAAGTTTGGAACTAGGATGAGGTGGGGGAAGGGGAAATGAGGAATCTTTTGAAGTCCACATTGATGACCTGGGGTTGAAGAGTTCCGAGGCAGAAGATGAGACATTCTTCCTCCAGGCGTCTGGTGGTGAGGGAGCAGCGGTGAAGGAGGCCCAGGACCTCCATGTCCTCGGCAGAGTAGGATGGGGAGTTGAAATGGTTGGCCACAGGGCGGTGTGGTTGATTGGTGCGGGTTTCCCGGAGATGTTCCCTAAAGCGCTCTGCTCGGAGGCGTCCAGTCTCCCCAATGTAGAGGAGACCACATCGGGAGTAACGGATGCAATAAATTATATAAGTGCATGTGCAGATAAAACTTTGATGGATGTGGAAGGCTCATTTAGGGCCTTGGATGGAGGTGAGGGAGGAGGAGTGGGCGCAGGTTTTGCAGTTCCTGCGGTGGCAGGGGAAAGTGCCAGGATGGGAGGGAGGGTCGTTGGGGGCGTGGACCTGACCAGGTACTCACGGAGAGAACGGTCTTTGTGGAAGGCATAAAGGGGTCGGGAGGGAAATATATCCCTGGTGCTGGGGTCTGTTGGAGGTGGCGGAAATGTCAGCGGATGATTTGGTTTATGCAAAGGTTGGTAGAGCAGAAGGTGAGGGTTCTGTCCTTGTTACAGTTGGAGGGGTGGGGTCTGAGGGCGGAGGTGAGGGATGTGGACCAGATGCATTAGAGGGCATCTTTAACCACGTAGGAAGGGAAAGTGCAGTCTCTAAAGAAGGAGGCCATCTGGTGTGTTCTGTGGTGGAACTGGTCCTCTTGGGAGCAGATCCGGCGGAGGCGGAGGAATTGGAAATACCGGATGGCATTATTGCAAGAGGTAGGGTGAGAAGAGGTGTAATCCAGGTAGCTGTGGGAGTCAGTGGGTTTGTAAAAAATGTCAGTATTAAGTCGGTCGTTGTTAATGGAGATGGAGAGGTCCAGGAAGGGGAGGGTGGTGTCAGAGATGGGCCAGGTAATTTTAAGGTCAGGGTGGAATGTGTTGGTAATGTTGATGAATTGCTCAACCTCCTCGAGGGAGCATGAGGTGGCGCAAATGCAGCGGAGGAAGAGGTGCATGTGGTGCCAGTGTAATTATGGAAGATCGACTGTTCTTCATAGCCAACAAAGAGACAGGCATACCTGGGGCCCATGCGTGTGCCCATGGCTACCCCTTTGGTCTGGAGGAAGTGGGAGCATTCGAAGGAGAAATTGTTAAGGGTGAGGACCAGTTCGGCCAAACGAATGAGACTGTGGGTGGAAGGGTACTGTTGGGGACGTCGGTAGAGGAAAAAACGGAGGGCTTGGAGGCCCTGGTCATGGCGGATGGAGGTGTAGTGGGATTGGATATCCATGGTGAAGAAGAGGCATGGGGCCAGGGAAACGGAAGTATTGGAGGAGGTGGAGAGCTTGGGTGGTGTCTCGAACCTAGGTGGGGAGTTCCTGGACTGCGGGGGTTGGGCAGTTTCGAGGTAGGTAGAGGTGAGTTCAGTGGAGCAGGAGCATGCTGAGACAATGTGTCGGCCAGGGTGGTCAGGGTTGTGGATCTTGGGAAGGAGGTAGAACTGGGCAGTGCGGGTTTCCTGGACTATGAGGTTGGAATCTGTGGGTGGGAGGTCTCCTGAGGTGATGAGGTTCTGGATGGTCTGGAAGATGATGGTTTGGTGATGGGGTTGGGGTCATGGTCGAGGGGGCGGTAGAAAGAGGTGTCCTCGAGTTGGCATTTGGTTTCAGCGGTGTAGAGGTTATTGCGCCAGATGACCACTATGCCCACTTTATCTGCTGTCTTGATAGTGAGGTTGGGATTGGAGCAATGGGATTTGAGGGCTGCGCGTTGTGAGGGTGAGTGGTTGGAGTGGGGAGGGGGATAGACAGGTTGAGGCGGTTAATGTCCTGGCAGCAGTTGGAAATGAAGAGGTCGAGGGTGGGTAATAGGCCAGCGCGGGGTGTCCAGGTGGATGCAATGTTTTGGAGGTGGGTGAAAGGGTCCTCGGAAGGTGGGCGGGAGTCCTGATTGTGAAAGTAAGCTCGGAGGCGGAGGTGGCAGAAGAAGTGTTCGACATCACGGCGTGTATTAAATTCATTGATGCGTGGACGGAGGGGTATGAAGCTGAGTCCTTTGCTGAGGACTGATCGTTTGTCCTCAGTGAGGGGAAGGTCTGGAGCGATGGTGAAAACTCGGCAGGGCTGAGAGCTGCGATCTGGTGTGGGTGTGGGTGTGGAGCTGGGAGTGGGGGTTGAGCCAGTAACTGGAGTGAGTGTGATGGTGTGGGGAATGGGGGTGGAGTCTTGAGCAGGGGTGGTGCTGCCCCTACATTATCCTAGTGCAAAGCCTCCAACTAGGCACTGCTCTCTAGACCCGGCTATCACCCCCCCCCCCCCGTCTGAACTACCACCTTCTCCCTCTCCTTCATCCATCTATCGCTTTCCCAGCTCCCTGGCCATCAACCCCATTCCCCTCCCTCAACCCCGACTCAAAATTTTCATTCCTGATGAAGGGTTTATGCCCGAGACATCGATTCTTCTGCTCCTCGGATGCTGCCTGCCCTGCTGTGCTTTGAAACCACGACAATCTCGCCACTGCAAAGATAAATGAGCTGGACTGGGGCTCTTTATCTGAGAGCAGAGAAATCTGAGAGAGAAATTGATTAACGTGCACAGAAAGGGGATAGATATGTGTGACTGGAATGAACTTCTTATCTGAAGAGTTAATAATTACGGATATAGATGAAACACTAGAGAGAGGATGTTCAGAGAAGAATGTTTACATCCTGAGAGTGTTGTTTGTAGAGAACTCACTGTTTGAACATGTGGCAACTTCAGGAGTATTTAGCCAAACACTTGAGGAGCGAGAGCATGCACGGATAAGGACCAGGTACTGAAAAGTGGAGAGAGGATAAACAGATGTTTGATGAATGACTTGAACACCGTAAATTTGGGTGCAGTAAAATGGAGGCTAACGCAGCTCGGCAGCACAATGAGAGACGTGTTGGACATCTACTGCATTGTTAAAATTACGATTCAAAGTTTGCGGGTTTGAGTCCTACCAGAATCGGAGTCTCGTTCAGATTTCAGCTGAATCAATGATTTTTTTTTGCTGATTCATCATCAGTTTCCATCGTCTGGAGTTCTTGTCCCTGCTACTGACCAGAAAAGGTTCCTCACTTTCTTGGTGGTGAGTTTTGAGGGAATCATATCATTTGAAACATGATCAGCCCAGAATCGGCTGCTCATTCACAAAACCCACTGCAGAAGCCCACTGTCTCTAAACACATTTCCCTCCCACAGTTGCACAGAGTTTTTCGATTTATCCAGTGTCTTTTTCCCTTTGGGCGACGGGTTGATGGGGATGCACTGGGAAAAGACATTGACGTGTCCAGTCAGCCATAATGATACCAAACGGCGGGGTAGCGCTGGCGGGTGAAATGGCCCCTTCTTATTCCTTTCTGTCTGTGCTGTTTCTAACAGAGAGTTTTAAACAATAACATGATGAGGGCAATGTGAATCTACACCACAGAATTCCAAGGTATCTCACCGCTCTCACAGCTGGAATACACAGCTCCTGTTGCAACTTTAGATCAGACAGTGGAGGATTCTCCCAGGCGCTCTATCAGACTGCATGCTCCTTCACACAGGTTTCCAACTAGACACATGGACCAAACGGCCGTGTGGATAGTGGGGTTTCAGGGACAGAATTCCCCTTTTCCTGCCTAGACTTCTGGCTATGGTAATAAACATGAATTTTGGACATTCAGTATCTTACTCTTGATTCTCGTCACTTTACAATTTAAACTGCAATTCAGTTTACTCTTGCGTAACATTCTTATATCTTCAGTCATTCACGAAAACTGTGCAACATGTCCTTGGATGTAGCCATGGTGAAGATTGATGATTAGATTACTTTACAGTGTGGAAATGATGAGTGCAGTATGTTTCATGTTGTCTGTAGCAACTTGCAGAAGGAAGTTTGTGAAGTGTCGTTGAATCGAATTCTGTGCCAAATTTAAGCTGACTGAATGAGAAGCCCTGTGACAGCGATAATATAACATTGTCTGTAAACAACGCAGCAACCCACGGAAAACCAGTTTTCAATCAAGTCTATTTTACGCAACATTTTTCTCTGTCCCATTTCCTGAACGTGATACTCGAAAAGTCATAGGTCCATATCAGTTCCTCCTCCTCTGTCTTAGCTTTACTTTCAGAACCACAGCAAAAGTAGAACAGGCAGGTCGAAGATCCCAGAGGTACGAGTAGGGCACGTTATAGGCTTGCTGCCGGCGGCTCCAGTGGATCAACTGATCAGCGCTTGGTACCTAACACCGTGTAAAAATGCCGCAGTTGTATCCTTAATCCTTATCTAAAGCTGCTTTTACTGAGGTTGATCAGGAATTATTGGAGCATCAGACTGAAGAGTAGTTGAAGAATAATGTCAAATAAAGCAGAATCTATTCTGAAACTCCAGTTTCTGATTTCTGGGATTGTTCTGTCTTTGGTAAATGTATCAATTATTAACTGTAAATCTGCACATACTCCCCAGGTGATTATCCATCTGTGTATCGAGAAACAGAGGTTATATTTTATCGTGATGATCACTTTCAAATCTCTGACAGTGCGCTGGTTACATTCTTGAAAAGGCTGTTAAACTCGTTTCACTTTGTCCTATTTGCTGCAAACTCAAACAGCTCATTACACCTTTCGAATGTAATTAGATTTATCTCTTTGGGTAGATTGAATGTTGTCAACAAATCTGGTAAAGTCATCACAAATAGTTTTGCTGCTGTGTGGAACAGAGTGTTCAAACAGAAATAAGGATGAGTCTTGTCATTGAATTTTTTGGGCGGAGATCATTGAGTATTAAAAGGACATAGTCCCCGTTCCTAGTCATTGTGACCAAATGTTCAAGGCAAAAGATGGCAATGATAATGATGCTTGACATCGACAGGTCCATTCCTACTCACTGGAGTCACCATTGTATTACAGATCACGTGAGCAGAGGAGATGATGATCCTCATGGCAACGTGAGACAGTGCGATAATTAATCCCATGTTGTTACACTCACTCTATACCATAAACCAGTTAGCCAGCGGACTGAGCTAACCAGCTTCCATTTAATGCAAAGCGAAAACAAACAGCTCAGCACATTAGCAATTTACAGTAGATCACGTAGAACCAGCTGCTACACCTTTCAACACCACCAGATCGTCTTACACTTAACATGTTCAGTTGCAGGTATGTAGCAATTTCTTTCCGATGAACGCTGAACAATTCGCGAGTGCGTCACTATTGCGTCCCCATCCAGGCAGCCCAGAATCCTGTCCTTGTTAAATTCGCTCCTTGTGTGACTTTTCATCTATTCTGGAATCATCTTCTAAAATGTTTTATTCTTTCTCAAAAATAAATTCCGATGCATGGATACAGAAAACAAATTCCAATTTGGCCGATCATTTTAAATTATGCCCCAATTAAGTTTGAATTTGGCATTTGTACAATGTTAAAACCAATGAAAAGATCGGATGTTTTGTGGGACAAATATCGGACATTTTGAATAGTTACCCAGAGCGGCAAAGAACAGCAAAGAGAGCAAGTAAAGGACCAACAGATGTAGAAAGTAAGTAAAATCTCCAAGAGGTGCCTATCTGGAGAAATATATTGCATAGAAAAACAGCATCAACACCGATCTGGAGAAAAAATCTACAAAGGAAGATACAAAGAGAAGATTCGACAAGTCGCTGGTTTTTAAAATTGAATTTTTTTGTAAATGACAATGGGGTCGGGGTTGGGGAAGGTATTGTAGAGCGGAAGATTAAAAACCGTTTTAGCAAAAGTAGTTGTAAGTAGTTGCCTCTGTGGGCGGCACGGTGGCACAGTGGTTAGCACTGCTGCCTCACAGTGCCTCAGACCCGGGCTCAATTCCCGCCTGTGCGGAGTTTGCACATTCTCCCCGTGTCTGCGTGGGTTTCCTCCGGTTTACTCCCGCAGGCCAGGTGAATTGGCCATGCTAAATTGCCCGTAGTGTTTGGTAAGGGGTAAATTTAGGGGCATGGGGGGGGGGGTTGGTGTGGACTTGTTGGGCCAAAGGGCTTGTTTCCACGCTGTAATGCAATCTGATCTTATTGTAAGTTGAATATTCTCTGTCAAATGTTAAAAAAAAGTAAAGTTGTTATTTTTAACTTTAAATTGTGATTTTTGGGATAGTTATTTGCCTGTTGAATTTTAACAGAATACAGCACGGGGTGAATCCTTTCTGTTTTGCTGGTTTACAATAGCAGAGGGGTTTACCCCGTCATGTAACACCAGTTTCTGGGGTTGCGTTATTGTTTCGCTTATTTGTTGTGCATTATGCCTCATTAACGATTTTGAAGTTGTCCCCTCCATAGAAAAGGTCCGTGATTTTGCGTCATTGTCCTAAGGTGCAGTGTGTCTTAGTGACAGGGCTCCCTAAGATAACATTCGACGCTGTTTTAATCTATCTATCCGGATATTGACCCATGGAAACAGTACTGCGCACTCTCATCGATTCTGGAACAGAGTGGTTGATGGTGAAACAATGTCTCATTATTAACCCTAGCGTCTGCGTTCGACAGTCTGCAGCCTCGCGGCTAAGGGACATGGGGATGGATCTCAGTGAGTGAGGGTTTCACTCAGATTGTCAACATCTGGTACAGTTGGGGCTCAGATGATTACTGCTGACCGATTGTAGCAAAGAAGCTGATGTTAGTATTACAAAAGCCTTTCTGCAGGATTGTTGTGTGAAGATGGATTCTGAACAGCAAACAGGCTGCACAAAAATGCCCTCGCAAGAATTTACCTGAGGGTATAGAGTGCGGAGTACATTTCCGTCCTTTCCGTCAGCTCAACATGTTTATCACTGTGTCAGATAAATGATATTTGCAGGGTGGGGGTGGGGAGAAGGTAGCATAGAGTACAATAAGTGAGTGGGGGAGGGGATGAAAGTGATAGGTCGGGGCGAGGGTGGAGTGGATAGGTGGAAAAGAAGATACGCAGATAGGATAAGTCAAGGGGACAGTGCTGAGCTGGAAGTTTGGAACTGGGGTGAGGTGGGGAAGGGGAAATTGGTTAGGGTCTGTAAACCGCTGCCTGACGTTGACAAAGACGTCGTTTCAATCAAGTAGTTTAAAAACTAATTCGATGTTTGTGTTGGAAGTAAAAATATGTAGAGTTACAGGGAGAAGGCAAGAGAATGATACCAAAAGAGAATCACATTTATCTCTGTAGAGAGCCAGCACAGCTAAGGTGGTTTGTGATACATTTGTGATTCTGACTGGAATCACAGTTCGACCAACAGAATGTAGGGAGTTAGACCACGGTGATATTGGCAAAGCCGGGACACGTCTACGCAACAGAATATTATCCAGCACGTACATGTCACAGGGAGGATGGCGCTGTCTGAAAATCCTGCAGGGATTCCTGCGGATCAAACACAGCACACTTCACTATTGAGGTAAAGTTAGCGCTCTGTTGGGTGGCCAAACGACCTAAGGGGCTGGATTTCGATTCCAATCTCGTAGGTTCACATCGCACCGCTGCAATTTCTGTGGCTGCAGCGTGTTCAAAGCCCCAAAGGAAAAAGCAGAACCGTGGGTTTGCTCCTTAGAGAACCAGCTAGGATATGGTCTGTATCATGATCGTGTTCGCCTCCCACACAGTAAATCGCGGGCTCAAGCAGCTCTACTGCTGCAGCTTTGTTCGAGGCAAGTTGAGTTTTCACCGGAATCGAAGAGAGACCGTTGTTTCATCGCTGTTGTGGAACAAAGTCCTGAGGTGACTCTACTCGTCACTATTTGGTTTTCTGGCGAATGGGAAAATAATTCCAATGAATTGCGATGTCATATGTTATTAAATTTCTCCTATTTCCTTCATTTCTGTCCTGGAGACGGCGGAAAGCAAAGGTAATCTAATCGAGACTGTGATTGGTAAAATTCACTTTTTATGGCCCATTCTTATTGTGTTCTTTCTTTCTTTCTTTTCAGCACTTTCTGGGAAGTGGTGGTGGCACTAAGGCTCCAGTATTTTTGAAAGAGTAGTTTGGAATTTAACTGCTGTTAATTGTGAGATTAGTTCATGGCTCATGCCCTCGGACTGTCTCACATTCAGCATTCATGTTTCTCTGTGTCTGAAAATGCATTTGGTTTGTCATTTTTGTTTGTGTTCCCTGTTAGATGCTGCCTGTTTTGCCATTCTATAAATACATTACGAGATAACACGGTTTGTGAGGTAATTTTCAGCAGTAAAAATCCTCAACTGAAGATCCGAGAATATTTGACAGAGTATGGTCAGTCTGGGCAAAAGTAAGGAAGTATTTTGGTTCTTCAGTGTTTCACAATGCTATCTTTCCAGTGAACCGCCACAGAGAGCGATGGCAAGCCACGCTAAAAGTAATCCTTTCAAGTCGGTGTAAGCAACACAACGTTATTAGGGTACCCAGCATGGAAACAGAGTCTTCAGTGGATCTCGTCCATGCTGACCACATAGCCAAAATTAAACAAGTCCCATTTCCCAGCATTTTGTCCCATCCCTCGAAACCCTTCCAATCCAGAAACTCATCCGGTTACTTTTGCAATCTTCTGAGTGTACTAGCCTCCTCCACTTCCTCTGGTAGCCTATTCCATACACCCTCAGCCTTCTGTGTGGGAAATATGCCTCAGGTTCGTTTTAAATTTCAGCCCACTCACCTTAAACCAATGCTCTCCAGTTCTCAACTCGCGCCAGCTTGGGTAAGAAATGTAAATACTCCGTTTACAAACCTTCCATAACATCATGCCCCAGCTGCTACGCTGCAGGTAAAGTTGTCCCAGCCTATTCTGCCTCGCCCTACAGTCCAAACATTGACGACATTCTTGTCTATAATTTGTAAGCAATTTTACATGGTTTCTTATCTTTTCGATTATGCCAATTACGCTGGACAACAACGAGCTATTGGAAACGGAAAGGTGAAGCATAGAATTGCTGCAAATATCAGTATTGCACGCCAGGGAGCAGTGGCAGGCCTTGTTTCTGTAATGTAATGGTTATCACATTCGCTTTAAATGCGAAAGTTCCTCAGTTCGAAACAGCGCCGTTCCCAACGGCAGCCTTTTAGACGGGCGGGAACGGAGCTTTCGTGCTTGCGTTACCATCAGCAAACCTAGCATTATGTTTGCTTGCGCACATCTGCTCTCATGGTGAAAAGTAATGCAATTCCATTTAATTGCTGTGTGAAACATTGTTAAGATTTTCTCCAACCTGGTTATGAACGTGCGCCATTCTGTTGAAGCGTGTAGATTCCGTGTTCTCATCCTTCCACGAAAAGCAGCACCACATTTGCATTCCTTGTATAGGCAGCCCGGTTCAAAGACAAGGAGAACGCTGATGTGAATCAGGGCTTCCTAAAGTATCCTCACTGTCAAATGTATCCCAAAGTAATCTTTGAAAGGCCTCATTTGGAGGGTGGCTGTCGTTATTCAATGTGCGAGAATTAGCACCAGAAATCCTGAATCATCTTTTGCATCATTTTGGACATTAGTGGCTCATTCAATGAGTAAAAACAATGAATGAATTTACATCTCAGATGAACCTCTGGACTTCTGCTGTCAAAGCATCACTCATATTATTGTGTGCCGTGAGATCTAAGCCATGTTGGAACTGAAACTTTGGTAATGACAGACAGGCTACTGAATGACATTGCATCCATTTGGCTTTCTTGAAATCACAGATGAGCAGGAAAATGTAAACGGGGAAGGGGGAGTGGGCAAGGGGAATATCATAGTAAGGCAGTTGCAGCTCTGCTGCAACTCCTTCTTTGTGATTCATTCAGCAACAAGAGACGTGAAAGTGACTCAGGCGGGACAGCTCCTCACATCGAGAACAAAGAGTCCTCAAGTACAGTTATTCTTTGACATCTTCAGGAGTGAGGGGTGGGGTAATCACCTTTTGACTTCTGTTAATATGTTCAGAAACTGCCTTTTACATTGACCTGATCAGTAACTGCATCGATAATAACTACCATAGAATTTAGTAAAATTTACTGAGTCGCTACTCATCGATTCCCACACAGGGTTCCACCTCAGGTGGCAGCCATGTGGCTCATGTCCTGGTGTGGACATTCTGCAGCAATGATTAAGGTAAGAGACAAGGAAAGTGCCAACTCGTACTGGCACCGAGGTTTGATCATCCTCACAATGTGATCTGCATTCTCGGATTGTCCTGCTACCTCCGCCTTTCAGGTGGAGAACATTCTTTGGGACGCTTATTCTGCAAAACAGACAGTAACTGTAAGTATGCTGCACGGTATGATGTGGAACACGCCTGCTCAGCTTTGTGCATTTCCCCTGTAGTCCGGTGTGTTTCGAGTTCCATGTAAACGTGAAAGTTGTTCTGTTTTGAGCAAAGGACGAAATCATTTACCAAGGCAAGAATCAAAATAGCAGTAATGTCATGGAGCTCATGGTTTCTTTGTCAAGGGGGCATAGCTTTAAATTAAGGGGTGGTAGGTATAGGACAAATGTTAGGGGTAGATTCTTTACTCAGCGAGTCGTGAGTTCATGGAATGCCCTGCCAGTAGCAGTGGTGGACTCTCCCATTTTATGGGCATTTAAACGGGCATTGGATAGGCATATGGAGGATAGTGGGCAAGTGTAGGTTAGGTGGGCTTGGATCGGCGCAACATCGAGGGCCAAAGGGCCTGTACTGCGCTGTAATTTTCTATGTTCTATGTTCTATGAATCATAACCGAATATCCATTCTCTCATACAGACATTACATTTGTGGCTTAAGCGAATCTCAGAAGTTTAATTGCAGCTTTCCAATGATTTTTGCCTGGATTGAAAGTTTGTTGCGAGATTGATATTGCAGTCGGGCATATCCCTCCAGCTGTGCGAGCAGGAGATTGATCGCAGAACTGTTTCCCTGTGACTTTGTTTCTAATGTTTCGCAGGAGCACTATGGAAGGTGTAAGAAAACATGCTGCATTTGTGGCTGGTTTCGTGGCCGAGTGGTCGAAGGCACCGTTTTCCCACTCTAAGGTGGCGTGTGTTCAGATCCGACCTATGCCCTTTTTGTGTGTGTTGCTGTGTTTAAATTCCAACACAAACATGCGGTTTTGCTTCTTGGAAATGTACCTGTGTTTTGGGAGAGCGCAGACTCTCCATCCTGTCAATGTTGATGCTGTTATGATCACCTTTGCGTCCCACATGAAATGTCCCGGTCTCAAGCGGTTCCATTGCTGCATCATGTTCCGGCCAAGTTGTGTTGTTCACTGTTTTCACTGAAACCTAATTTCATCGCTGTTGTGAAACAAATTCCTGCAGTGACTGTACTTCTCATTATTTGGTGTTCTGGCGAATGGGAAAATAATTCCAGTGAATTGTGATGTCATATGGTCTGAAATTTCTTTTATTTCCTTCACTTCTGTCCTGGAGACGCGGGCTGCAGGCACTGCTGCATGTTGATCGGATGGGCAAATTAATCTAACCGAGATTGTGTTTGGGAATCTTCACTTTTCATGGCCCATTCATATTCAGTTCTTTCTTTTCCCTCATTTCGGAGCATTTCGGGAGGTGGTGGTGCACTAAGTTTCCAATACATTTTGGGAGTGCTGTTTGGAATTGCTCTGAAGGATCTGGGAGTCGTTTATGGCTGATTGCCCTTAGAGTGTCCCCAGAGCAGCATTCATGCTTCAATTTCTCTGAAAGTGCATTTTAAACAAACTCCCATTTCCCAGTATTTGGCCGCTATCCCTCTAAACTCTTCCTACCCAGAAACTCATCCGGTTGCCTTTGAAATCTTCTGAGTGTACTAGCCTCTTCCACTTCCTCTGGTAGCTGATTCCATACACTTACAACCTTCTGCGTGGGAAAGCTGCCTGAAGTCCCTTTTATATTTTCCCCATCTCACCTTAAACCTATGTTCTCAAGTTTTCAACTTGCCCCACATTGAGGAAAACAAAAACTGAAATATTCTGTTGACAAAGCTTCCTTAAGGTCATGCCCGACGATGAAGGGAAAGTTGTCTCAGCATGTTCAGAATTGCCCTACATTCCAAATTGTGCACCTCTGACAGCATTCTTGTCTATATTTTGTGAACAATTTCACGTGATGTTCATAATTTTTCAATGATGTCAATTACGCTGGAGAATAACCAGCTCCTGGAAACAGAAAGGTGAAACTTTGAACGGCTATAAATTTTAGTGCTGGCCGACTCTGAACACCAGCTGCTCGCGGTGATGCTTCTTGTAGTACAGTGGCTTTTGGAGTCACTTCATTCACAAAAACTCCCCACTTCAAACTCCCCGCTTCAAAATCCGGCAAGAATAGCTTTATTCCCGATGGCAGCCTTTCAGACTGACATGAGCAGAGCAGAGTTTTGTAACTTGCTGTTCACATCAGCAAACCTGGCTTTGAATTTGCTCGCTCAAACGTGCTCTCGTCGTGAAAACGAATGTAATCCCGTTTCATTACTGTGCGAAACATTGTTACGGTTTTCTCCAACCTGGTTCTGAATATGTACAGATGTGTACAGCATTGGTGGTCATTCTGTTTCAGAGTGGAGTTACCGTGCTCTGATCCTTCCACTAAAAGCAGACCACATTTGCTTTCCTTGGGCAGGCGACAGGTTCAAAGCCAAGGAGCAAAGGTTCCCAGCAAAAATCCTCAACTGAGGACCTGGGCATGTTTCATGGGGAATGGTCAGTGGGGGCAACATCGTGGAAGTCCTCGCTTCTGCAATGTTTCTAAACACTAAATTCAAGCGTGATTGGATTTTAGTGTTCTGAGGCATAATGTAAATTGATTGGTAAAATAGGAATTGTTTCCTAATTAGCAACCAACTCAGGTTTGTTTCACAGCCAAATGTTAATCTTTCCAATTTTCCAGGACACGCTGAGACTGCTAGCCGGCCATCACAGGTATTTGTCAGCTCTCAGTTCTGAACAGCATTCACTCTCATTTAAAGGTGGAGGGTACGCCTTCAAAATCATAGCAATGTTCTCATCACAAAATCCTGCAGCTTCTAGTCTTGGGGACAGGGGTTGGAATGCAGACAAACTGCATTGAATGTAAAGATTTTCACAAGGGAAGTGCCGTTCATGAGGTGAGAGTTTCTGTAATCCGTGTCCCAGGGCTCTGCAGAGAGCTGCAGCGGCCACTTTCTGTTCACAGCGGGTGTCTGGAGAGAACAGTGTTTGTCCCTATCGCACTACATGTGGGTTCAGGGAACACAGAGTCATCAATGGTTTGTGCTGCAATTCAACCTTGCCATAGATTTACCGGTTTAAATTGAGGTAGGGTGGTATTCCCATAGTCTGATCTGGAACAACCAAAGCTCCATACCTGGATGGTCTCAAACTCCTAACCTTTATGTTGCAGCCTGATGTTGATCATTTGAGCCACACAGCCTATCACGAAACAGGCGTGCCGATTTCCTGTAAGCAGGAAGGTTAGCTGGGATCTGAAGAACGGAGCCCTCACCGTTTTCAGTCTGTCACCATTTTTCCTGTTTTCATCACTGAGAGTGTCAGAGAGCTTGAGTGGTTCTCAGACACCCAAAGGGAAAGGAACCATCACAAACTGGAAGATACCCAGGCCCATAGATGTGACTGCCTGAGCTACATCACTATGAATCTGGTACTGGGATAATTCAAGCCCACGGCTTGACAGAAACTAAAGATTAAATACAGCGCTTCAGGATACTCAGTGCAACTGTATACCATTGAGATACAGTGGGTATTGAATCCCTTCTGTTTCACCACTTCATCAAAGCCTACCGGTCAAGCTATCCAAAATCTTAATTTTTGTATCTCATCGTCGATTTCCCCCAGCTAATGTGAACATCTTGTTTTCATCTTCCTTATCTACACTAATTGTAAACCAATAAGTTCTGTGGCATCTCGCTTCAACTCCAGTTGCTCCATTGCATCTTAAATAACTCCTGAAACTTTCTGGTAAATGAATGAGCCTATCCCCTCTCTGGACCCTCCTATCCTTCACAATGTATGATGATCGCTGTTGTGAGTATACTGATCACCCTTGGCCAGGAGGAGGGAAATTATAGAGAGAGTGCTCAAGGAACACAATAGGACTGGCACATTTTGGGAGAGAGAAATAATGTTCTTGTTTAGAGACAATTTCTTACTTTATTTTGATTATTCTTTTCTTTCTGCCTTAATAGTCATGGATTTTGGAAGCTTCTTTCTCTGAGGATTGCAAGGAAGGATATACACACAAAAACATCAAAGAAAGGGAATTATTTGTCTGTCTGATTTCTCACTTGGACTCACACTGTCTTTATTAAACTTCTTTGAATATTTGAAGAAGATTCACAGACAGGACACAACAAACAAACATTTAATCAAAATCTGATCGATTCATCAGAAACTGAAAATTATTGTCGTTTGAGTAAGTGTTGCATCCTCAGTCATTACCAATCACTGCATATAATTTCTCCACCATATCCGCCCTGACGATCTGAACCACAGTCTTAGGTGATTGTTGGTTTGTCCCATACATCGGGTAGGTGTGTTCCAGGTCGAGGAAGCTGGTAGATGACTGGATGAACTGGGGTTGGGGAGGAGATGGGTTTTGAGTGACAGACCTTGCGAGTATTTGAACTGAGCTCAATCAGCCATTACCCTCACGCCATGCCAGCTGACCGGGGGAGTATCTAACTGTTATTGTCTCTGTCTGTCTGTGACAGAGTGTGGGCTAGGGGTCACTTTTTCCCTTTTTGCCTTTCTATCGCTCTCTCTCGCTCTCTCTTTCTCTTCTCTCTACTCTCTCTCTCTCCTTCTCTCGTTTTCTCTCTCACTCTCATTCTCCTGCCCTCCCTTCTCCACCTCTTCTCCACCTCTCTTCTGCCCCAATCCCCCTCTTCTCCCCCTCTTTTAACCGTCTCTCTCATCCCCTTCTCCTCCTCCCTCTCTCTCCTTCCCCCTCTCTTCTCTCTCCCAATTCTCCTCTCTCCTCCCCCTCTTTTCTCTCTCTCCCCTCTCTCTTCTCTCTCCCCTCTTTCTCTTCTCTCTCCCCTCTCTCCTCTCTTTACCCCCGCTCTCTCTCACTCTCTCGTTAGGGTGGCACGGTGGCTCAGTGATTACCACTGCTGCCTTTACAGTGCCAGAGACCCGTTTCATTTCCTATCCGAAACGACTGTCTGTGTAGAGTGTGTACATTCTCCCCAGTATCTGTGTGGGTTTCCTCACACAGTGTGCAGGTCAGGGTGGATTGGTCATGGGGGAGTTACCTATCGCATTAATTGAACTGGTCAGACGGAGAAAGGTCTGGGCGGGTTATACTCCTACCCATCTTCCCACCCCCTCTTTTACTGTCCTCCCCTGCACCCCCACCCCTCTGTTCTCCCCCTCCTCCCTACACCCGCCTTCCTCCTCCCTCCTCACCCCCCACTCCTCAGCACTCCACTCCTCACACATACTCCTCACCCCCTCGCCTCACCCCCATTCCTCACCCCCACACCTCACCCCCACTCCTCACCCCACTCCAACATGCCCACTCCTCACCACCGCACTCCTCACAGCCCCCACTCCTAACCCACCCCCTCTTTTCTTCACCCTGTGTCCTCCCTTTGTCTCCTCTGCTGTCTCCTCCCCTCCTTCCGCCCTCTCTCCACCCCATATCCTCCTACCCATTCCTCCCTCTCTCTTATCACACCCTTTCCAAACCCCTCTTCTGCCTCTCGTCATCCCTCTCTTGCTCCTACACTCCGTCTCGTCCACCCCTCGCTCTTCCTCCTTTCTCTCCTCTGCCCCTTTCCCTTTCCCCACCTCTCCACCCCTCTCCAACACCCTCTCCTCCTCCTGTCATCCCCGTATCTGTGTCCTAACCCCCTCAGGTCCACCGCTCTCTCCTCGCTCTTCCCCCCTCCATCCCTTTCCCTTTCCCCGTCTGTCCTCCGCCTCTCCTTGCCACTCTCCTCGCCTCCTCCTGCTTCGCTGCTCCCCTTCTCCCTTCCATCCGTCCACATTCCTCTCCTACCCCTCTCCTTCGCATCTCTCTCCCTCTCCTTCCCCCTCTCCTCTCTCTTCTCCTCCTCCCACTTCCTCCTCCCCTCCTCCCCCGTCTCCCCAATATCTGCTTCCCCACTCCCGTCTATTCCCTCCCCGCACGCCGCAACACACTCTTCTATCCCCTTTCCCCTCTCTGCTCTGCCTTCTCTCCTCTCCCCTCTCTCCTCTCCCCTCTACCCTCTCCCCTCTGCCACTCTCCTCTCTCCTCTCTCCTCTCCCCTCTCCCCTCTTTCTTCTCCCTTCTCCCCTCTCTCCTCATCACCTCTCCCCTCACTGTCTCCTCTCCCCTGCTCCCACTCCCCTCCCCCTCCCCTCACCATTCTCTCCTCTCGCATCTCCCCTCTCCCCGCTCTCCTCTCCCATCACCCCCTCCAATATCACCTCGTTCCATTTCTCTCACTCCTCACCACTCTCTCCTCTCTCCTCACCCCTCTCTCATCTCTCTTCACATCTCTCCCCTCGCTCCTCTCCCCCTCCCCTCTCTGCTTATCCCCTTGCCCCTCTCCTCGCTCCCCTATCCTCTCTCCTCTCCCCTCTCCTCTCTCCCCTTTCCCTTCTTTCCTCTCCCTCTCCCCTCTCTCATCATCTCCTCTCCCCTCTCCCCCTCTCCTCTCGCCTCTCTCCTCTCTCCTCTCCTCTCACTCCTCACCACTCTCTCCTCTCCCCTCTCCTCCTCCCCTCTCTCCTCATCTCCTCTCTACTCTCTCCTCTCCCCTCTCCCCTTTCCATTCTTTCATCTCCCTTTCCCCTCTCTTATCATCTCCTTTCCTCTCTCTCCCTCTCCTCTCACCTCTATCCTCTTTCCTTTCCTCTCACACCTCACCACTCTCTCTTCTCCCCTCCCTCCCCCTCTTTTCTCTCCTCTCTCCTCTCTCTCGTTATCCCCTCTCCCCTCTCCACCTCTCCTCTCTTCTCTCTGCTCGCTCCTCTCCCCTCTCCCCTCTCCCCGCATCACCTCCCCTTACACCCTCTCCTCTCTCCTCTCTCCCCTCTACCCTGTCCCCTCTCCCCCTCTCCTCTACCGTTTCCTCTCTCCTCTCACTCATCAGCATGCTCTCCTCTCCCCTCTACCGACTCTGTTCTCTGCCCTTTCCTCTCCCATCTCCCCCTCTCCTCTCTCCCCTCTCCACTCTCACCTCTCATCTCACTCCTCACCATTCTCTCCCCTCCCCTCCTCCCCTCCTCTCTCCTCACTCCTCTTTCCTCTCCCCTCTCATGTCTCCCCTCTCCCCTCTCCCCCACTCCTCTCACCTCTCCCGTCTACGCTCTCCACTCTCCTCTCTCCTCTCTCCTCTCCCCCTCTGCTCTCTGATCTCCCTTCTCTCATCACCAATCTCTCCTCTCCCCGCTCACCACTCCCCTCTCCGCTCTCCCCACTCCCCCTCCTTCCTCTCCCCCACCCCCTCCCCTCTTCTCCCCTTCCCCTCTCCTCTCACACCTTATCACGCTCTCCTCTCCCCTCTCCCCTCTCTGCTCTCTGCTCTTAATTCTCTCCTCTCCCCTCGCCTCTTTCCTCTCTCCTCTTCCCTCTCTCCTCATCCCCTCCCCACTCTCCTCTCTCCTCTTCCCTCTCTCCTCTCCCCTCTCCTCTCTCTCCTTATCTCCTCTCCCCTCTCCCCCTCTCCTCTCTCCTCCCTCCTCTACCCTTTCCCCCTCCCCTCTCCCCTCTCTCCTCTCCCCTCTACCCTCTCCCCTCACTTCTCACCACTCTCTCCTATCCCCTCTACCCCACCCCTCTCCCTCTCTACTATCTCATCTCCCCTCTCTCCTCTCCCCTCTCCCCCTCACCTCGACCATCTCTCCTCTAGCCTTTAGCCTCTCCCCTCACGCCTCACCACTCTCTCCTGTCCCCTCTTCCCTACCCCCACTCCTCTCTCCTCTCCCCTCTATCCTTTCTCCTCTCCTCTCTTTGCTCTCTCTTCTCCCCTTTCCCCTCTCCCGTCTTCCATCTCTGCTCTTTCCTCTCCCCTACCCCCTCCCCTCTCTCCTATTTCTCCTCTCCCCTCTCGCTTCCCCCCTCCTCTCCCTTCTCCCCTCTATCCTCTCTCCTCTCCTCTCTTCGTGCTCTCCTCTCTTATTTCCCCTCTCCCGTCTCCCGTCTTCCCTTTCTCCTATTCCCTCTCCCCTCTCCCCCCACCTCGCCCCACTCCTCTCACTTCCCACCACTCTCTCCTCTCTCCTCTAACCTCTCCCCTCTCCCCTCTACCTTCTCCCCTCTCCCCCTCCTCTCTCCTCTCCCCTCACCGCTCTTTCCTCTCCCTTCTCCCCTCTCTCCTCATCTCGTCTCCCCTCTGCCCCTCCCCTTCTCTTCTCTCCTGTCTCCTCTCCTTCTCCTCTCACTCCTCGCCACTCTCCCCCTACCGTCTCCCCTCTCCCACTCTCCTCTCTCCTCTCCCATCTCCCCTCTTTCCTCTCCATTCTCCCCTCTCTCCTCATCCCCTCTCCCCTCACCACTGTCTCCTTTCCCCTGCTCCCACACCCCTCTCCCCCTCCCCTCACCGTTCTCTCCTCTCGCCTCTACCCTCTCCCCGCTCTCCTCTCCCATCACCCCCTCTAATATCACCTCGTTCCATTTCTCTCACTTCTCACCACTCTCTCCTCTCCCCTCGCACCTCTCCTCTCTCCTCTCCCCCTCCCATCTCTGCTTCTCCCCTTGCCCCTCTCCTCGCTCCCCTTTCGTCTCTCCTCTCCTCTCTCCTCTTTCCCTTCTTTCCTCTCCCTCTCCCCTCTCTCCTCATCTCCTCTCTACTCTCTCCTCTCCCCTCTCCCCTTTCCCTTCTTTCATCTCCCTCTCCCCTCTCTTATCATCTCCTCTCCCCTCTCCCCCTCTCCTCTTGCCTCTATCCTCTTTACTTTCCTCTCACTCCTCACCAGTCTCTCTTCTCCCCTCTCTCCCCCTCTTTTCTCGCCTCTCTCCTCTCTCTCGTTATCCCCTCTCCCCTCTCCACCTCTCCTCTCTGCTCTCTCCTCTCTCCTCTCCCCTCTCCCCGCTATCACGTCCCCTCACACCCTCCCCTCTCTCCTCGCTCGTCTCCCCTCACCCTTCTCTTCTCTCGCCTCTCCCCTCTCCCCGCTCACCTCTCCCATTACACCCTCCAATCTCACCTCGCTTCACTTCTCTCACTCCTCACCACTCTCTCCTCTTCCCTTGACCCTCTCTCGTCTCTCATCGCACCTCTCCCCTCCTCTTCCTCTCCCCTCTCTGCTTATCCCCTCTCCCCTCTTCCCTTCTCCTCGCTCTTCTCCCCTCTCTCCTCTCCCCTCTCCCCCTGCTCTCGCCTCTCTTCTCTTTCCTCTCCGCTCACTCCTCTCTCCTCTCTCTCCTTATCCACTCTCCACCACTCCTCTCTGCTCTCTCCACTCCCCTCTCCCCGCTATCTTCTCTCCTCACACCGTCGTCTCTCTTCTCTCTCCTCTCCCCTCTCTGCTCTCTCCTTTCCCCCTCCCCTTCTCCTCTCCTCTCCCCTCACCCTTTTCACCTCTCCCTCCACCTCTCCCCGCTCTGCTCCCCGCTCTCCTCTCCCCTGTCTCCTCTCCCCTCTCTCCTTTACCCTCTCCCTTCTACCCATTCCCCTCTACCCTGTCTCCTCTCCCCTCTTTCCTCTCCCCTCTCCTCATCCCCTTACTCCTCTCTGCTCTTCCCTCTCCTCTCTCCCCTCTCCCCTCTCTCAGCTCCCCATTCCCCTCTCCCGTCTCTCCTCTCCCCTCTCTCCTCTTCCCTCTCAAATCCCCTCTCTTACCTTTCTCCTCATCCCGTCTCCCCTCTCTACCTCCCCTCTCACTGATTAGTTCTCAGAGCATTCCGCGTCCATTTCTTTTCATTAAACTTCTGGCTTGAGGTGTTTTTATCGGCGGTTTGTACTGGAGACATTTTGGCAATACCCATTTTCTTAAACATTCATGCAGGAAGTACAGCTGTTTGCGGGTGGAACTCTCTCGGATGGCATTCCTTTCCCATCTTCGAGCAAGCTGTAGCATGTAGCGCCCATAGGTTTTTGCGAGGTTTGTGAAGGTTTGTAGCTCAGGTTGAGGTTTAGGGTGTAGGTTTGCTCGCTGAGCTGTCGGTTTGATATCCAGATGTTTCATTACCTTTCTGCTCTCTTCTTTCTCCTCAATCCTCTCTGCTCTCTGCTCTCGCCTCTCCAGTCTCTCCTCTCCCCACTCCCCCTCCCCCTCTCCTCTCCCCTCTCCAATCTCTCCTCATCCCCTCTTCCCTCTCCGCTTTCTCCTCTCCACTCTCTCCTCTTCACTCTCCCCTCTCCGCCTCCCCTCTCTCCTCTCTCCTCTCCCCTCCCTAGTTTCCGTTCTCCTCTCTTTCCTCTCTCCTCTCCCCTATTTCCTCTCCCCTCTCTCCCTCCTCTCGCTCCTCACCACTCTCTGCTCTATCTCTCTCCGCTCTCTTCTCTCCTCTCCCCTCACTCCCCTCCCCTCTCCCCTCTCTCCACTCCCCATCTCCTCTCCCCTCTCCCCTCCTATCACTCATCACCACTATCTCCTCTCACTCCTCACCACTCTCTGTTCTCTCCCTCCCCTCTCTTCTCTCCCCTCTCCCCTCTATCCTTGTGGGGTTAATTTGTACTTGCAGGATTACATTGTACTTTGCTCAAAACCTGCATGGATTCATGTCGAATTCTGAGCTCAAAAACTGCATGAATTTATGTAAAACTCCGTTATCTCACTTTTTAAGATTAGAATCAATCTAAACATCATGGCATAGACAGAGAACACAGTGGGCCAACCTTCAACATGTTGTCTAGCTATCACCATTGTTAACAGCTAACCCGAGAATGCACCTTTTTTTTAAAATAAGGTTTTGTGATTAAAGCTTAACAGACAATCGATTTTTCAATGTATAGTTTCAGTTACATCACACTGTAATTTTTTTCTATTAATTCTGTGTTAGGACTGCGCCCTCCACTATCACCTGATGAAGGAGCGTCGCTCCGAAAGCTAGTGTGCTTCCAATTAAACCTGTTGCACTATAACCTGGTGTTGTGTGATTTTTAACTTGGTACACCCCAGTCCAACACCGGCATCTCCAGATCAAGAAATTAGGGAGGTGATCACATTGAAAGATGAGGCATACAAAGTGGTCAAAAACAGTATGAAACTGGAAGATTGGGAAAGCTTTAAAGGTCAAAAGAAAGCCACAAAAAGAGGGATAAAGAACCGTAAGAAAATCCAGCAGAGAAAAGATGTATCACTGAATTTAATGACAGATAGTAGAAGTTTCTATGAAAACTTTAAATGAAAAAGAGTGGCTAAGGTAAATGTTGGTCCTTCAGAGGATGAGAAGGGGCATTTAGTTATGGGATGTGATGAAATGGCTGAGGCACTGAACAGGTGCTTTGTATTGGTCTTCACAATGGAGGGCGCTAATAACACGCCAGTGATTTGACAAAGATATGGAATCAGTGAGGATCTGGAAATAAATATTATTACAGAACACTAGTGTTGGGCAAGCACATGGAGCTAAGTATAGACAAGTCACCTCGTCCTGGTGTAATGCATCCCAGGGTGCTAAAAGAGATAGCGGGGGATAGAACAGGTGCACTGTCAGTAATTTCCCTAATTTGCTGGACTCTGGGGCAATTCCAGCAGATTGGAAAACAGTAAATGTGGCGCCAGTGTTTAAAAAAGGAAGGTGAACAAAAGATGGGGAATTTTAGATCCATTCGCGTAAGCTCTGTAGTGGGGAAAATGCTTCAGACTCTTATCAAGGAAGAAAGAGCAAGGCATTGCTGGATCCCCAAGTGAATAGCGCTGAAAATGTGTTGCTGGAAAAGCACAGCAGGTCAGGTAGCATCCAAGGAGCAGGAGAATCAACGTTTCGGGCATGAGGCCTTCTTCAGGAGCCCCAAGTGAATACCTTCCCACACATGGACCAGCTGAATGATGTCTCCTCCATGTGCACAGGGTGATGTTAAATAAAGACCATTGAATTTAAGACCTTTAAGTTATTTTTCCCCACAGTTAGGGGAAAGGTCTCTTGTCAGTGTAAAGCCACTGGTGTGACATGAAGCAGAATGACAAAATAAATCTCTTCCCACACATAGAGCAGGTGAACGGTCTCTCCCCGGAATGTCTGTGTCGATGAGTCTCCAGCTGGTCTGCGAATTTGCAATTCTTCTCACAATCGAAGCATTTCCATGGTGCTGATCTCCTCACATATCTCCAAGTTGGATGATCTGGTGAATCATTTCCCATAGACACAACATATTTATGGCTTCTCTGTCTGTGAATTTTTTTTTAGATTGTTAACTGGATAATGTTAAATAATTTCTGCAGTCAGTTCACTGGAACACTCACTCTCTTATATATGTGCGTGTGTGTGCGCGTGTCTATCTGTCTGTGTTGGTGCTTTACCACACACAAAGTTCTTTGAAACCTTTGCTAACTGATATACCTGATAAACATGTTCCCTTTATATCCAAATGAATTTAGTGACTCTGTTGGATCTTTATATCATGTTTGATTTGTCTCCCTGATCTTCAGTTCTTTCAAATTATTTCTCTGTGAAATGATTTTCAAATATTATCGTGGTCCACACAATGTAAAATCTTAGATCAAACAAATCCAATTTCATAAAGACATCCATTCTCGATTCCACCCTCCTCCCAAACAAATTGTCCAATCATCTTGACAGATGCAAAAAGCACCATCAAATGCAAAAACGAACCTGAGACATTGTGAATCCTGAGATGCAAACCTATTGCAGAATATACATCACAAATTGATGGATAGCACAGCCCCCTCACAGAAGGATGTTACACAAGAGATGATAGTCTTTGCTGCTATTGGACATCAATGGCGAAGGTTGTTGACAATCGAAAGTGCTGTTTTGCCCCAGATGTTGACAAGCTCAGATGACTTACCGTGTGGAAACAACCGACCTGCAACACAACCCGGCCCACTTCCCTACATTTACGCCATTACCAAACACTACGGGCAATTTAGCATGGCCAATTCACGCAACCTGCACAATTTTGGATTGTGGGAGGAAACCGGAGCACCCAGAGGGAACCCAAACAGACACGGCGAGAATGTGCAAACTCCACACATAGAGTCACCTGAGGTGGGAATTGAACCTTGATCTCTGGTGCTGTTAGGCAGCAGTGCTAACCACTGTGTCACCATGCCAGTTCTTGTGTTGCTGAAGCAGCATTCAACCAGTCAAGTGGAGAGGATTCCGTACTACACCTGACTTACATCTTGTAAGGTGGGGAGGCAGGAGGTGAGTTGAGCAGTCATCCTCACTGCCTCAGTCTAATTTCCCATTCTGTCTGTTTCTCTCTATCCTGTAGATTATCAGGATGTTCCTGACTTAGCCGAATTCCTAATTCTCGTCCATTACCACATTGAAAACAATTGGTCTGCCAGAGAGAGATGGGGAATGAAATCTGGAGCCTTCAGTAAATCCTGCAGCCGGTAAGATCACTCACAGTAAACAGCACAGGGAGGAGTTAGTGGCCTTCTGTATTCAGACCCGGAAGACAGGACATAGACACAGTGCTGGGCAAGGAACATCAACATTCTAGACTTCATTCCCACCATCTTGTGAGAGTCGTGCTCTCACCTCTGCTGTACTGGTCCTCACTGAGACAGCACAGAGGATCTCAGCCATCAATCCTGGCCCATGCTGTTTTAGTGATCTCTGTAATATCCTCCAGTCCCAATAATCCTCTCTCTGTTTGGAATTTCCTCTAATCCCTACATTCTTCTAGTAGATGCTAAATTCCTTCATCCCTGTAAACCCAGACAGTGCTGTTTATCCCTGTAAGCTCCACCTACCAACACCACGCTCCATGTCAATGGATTTGTCTTTGACTTCTTCATCTGTCCCTGTCTGTGCAAACTTCTCCAGCTCCTACAATCCTTCCTTAGCTGTGAAAAAATTGTATTCTCCTTATCCTTCTCCAATTCTTCGAACTTAATCTATGTAAACTTCACCCTCAGCACCCCCACCCCCACCAACCCTCCCGACAACCGAACCTCTTTCAGTTTGTGCAATCGTCCCCATCTATGTAACTGTCTCCAACCCAGCAACCTGGCATTGTCCCATGTTTTCCTGTCTACATCGCCTCTAGAGCCTAGAAGTCCACTTACATCTTTGAACGTCTTCAGTCACTAATATCTTCCATATCCCTGATATTATATACAATACTCTTCTCTCTGAAACACCCTGAACCTCCCAGACAACTATAGACCAGTGAGCCTGATGTCAGTGGTGGGCAAGTTGTTGGAGGGAATTCTGAGGGACAGGTTGTAAAAGGCAAGGACTGATTCGGGATAGTCAACATGGCTATTTGGTGTGGGAAATCATGTCTCACAAACTTGGTTGAGTTTTTTGAGGAAGTAAGAAAGGGGATGGATGAGGGCAGAGCGGTAGATGTGATCCACATGGATTTCAGTAAGGCGTTCGACAAGGTTCCCCATGGGAGAATGATTAGCAAGGTTCGATCTCATGGAATACAGGAAGAACTAGCCACTGGATACAGAGCTTGCTCGAAGGTAGAAGACAGAAGATAGTGGTGGAGAGTTGTTTTTCAGACTGCAGGCCTATGACCAATGAAGTGCCACAAGGATCATTTACATAAATGATTTGGATGCAAGCATTAGAGTTACAGTTAGTAAGTTTGTAGATTATTCCAAAATTAGAGGTGTAGTGGACAGCGAAGAAGGTCACCTCAGCTTACAACAGGATCTTGACCAGATGGGTCAATGGGCTGAGAAGTGGCAGATGGAGTTTATTTCAGTTAAATGTGAGCTGCTGCATTTTGGAAAGCAAATCTTTGCAAGAATTATACACTTCATGGTAAGATCCGAGGGAGAGTTGCTGAAGAAAGAGACCTTGAGGTGCAGGTTCATTGCACCTTGAAAGTGGAGTCGCAGGTAGATAGGATAGTGAAGAAGGCGTTTGGTACGCTTTTGTTTATTGGTCAGAGTATTGAGTACAGGAGGTGGGAGGTCATGTTGTGTACAGGACATTGGTTCGGACACTATTGGAATATTGCTTGCAATTCTGGTCTCCTACCTACCGGAAAAATGTGGTGAAACTTGAAAGGTTCAGAAAAGATTTACAAAGATATTTCCAGGGTTGGAGTACTTGATCTATAGGGAGAGGCTGAAGAGGCTGGGGCTGTTTTCCTTGGACCGTTGGAGGCTGAGGGGTGACCTTATTAGATGTTTACAAAATTTTGAGGGGCATGGACAGGGTACATGGACAAAGTCTTTTCCCTGGGATCGGGGATTGCAGAACTAGAGAGCAAAGGTTTAGGGTGAAATTGGAAATATATAAAAGAGACTTAAGGGACATTTTTTTCACAAAGAAGGTGGTACGTGTATGGAATGAGTTTCCAGAGGAAGTTGTGGAGGTTGGTACAATTGCAACATTTAAGAAGCATTTGAATGGGTATTATGAATTGGAGGCGTTTGGAGGGATATGTGCCAGGCGCTGGTAGGTCGGACGAGATTGGGTTGGGGTATTTGTCCATTATGGACGGGTTGGACCGAATGGTCTGTTTCCATTCTGACATTTCTATGACTCTATGACTATGCCTCGATGATTATCTGTCGGTGCCTATCAGTCTGCCTGCCTCTAACATATACCTTTCCCTATCCCTATCTCCAGAATCTAACCCAGCTCCCTCTCTCTCTGTAAATTCCTCCAATCACCAAACCCCTTTGTCCCACTGACGTTCTTGACCACTTGTAACTCTGTTTAACTCGAACATGCCTCTGTCACCGCTATCCATCTGTTCAACCTCCCACTACTGAGGAATGACTCCCTGCATTCGCTATAAAGGAGATGGAATGACAGTGAACAGATCTGATCGAACTGTCATTCCGGAGATGTTGCTGCAGAATGGCCATCGCAGGGAAGTGAATACTGAACGGTTTTGTGGGATCGAGCCAGGCTAGGCAAAAAGCTAACAAGAAGAAAAGATTAGATGAACGCAGTAATGAGACATAAATGTGGAAGTGAAGATCAAAATTTGGAGTCTTATTTGAGTGGAGCTGAGAATAAGCAAGCAGCAGCTGCCCTGAGCGGGAATTATTTTGTAGGAACCAACCAGTGATAGTAATGTCATTATGGTTACAGTCAGGACACTGAATGTACTTGTAGCAAGGGCAGTACAGTAAATGTGTGTGAAAGTGGTCTCCATCCCGACTGGATAACTAATGAGTATCAGGGCCGTAATGGATGGAATCCTGGATTATATACAAGATTTTTTTTATAACATCACATCAAGGATCCATCAACAAAATTGTCTTTTGTAGATCAAAAGCTATGTAAGAATAAATATCTAATAATCCCATTATAAAGATGTTTTGTGAACCGAGCCCCATAATTTTATGCAGGACATATTGAGTTTGAGTTCCGACCATGAGATGAAGGAGCGGAATTAGGCCATTTGGCCCAATGCATATGCTCTGTCCTTCAGACAGATCATGGTTGATCTTATGATCTTCCTCTCTTTTTACCTGCCCTTTCCACAAAACCCTTCTTTTCCTGATTAATTAAAATCTGACCATCTCTACTGGAAATGTTCTTAATGACCCAGCCTTGAAAGCCCCTTGCAGTCAGGAATTCCCACAAACTCACTACCCTCTGAATGAAGACATTCCCCCTCATCTCCATCTTAAATGGGTGAGCCCTTGCTGGGATTTTCTGCCCTCTGGTTGTAGATTCTCACACCATTGAAACGAAAGGAAGTGACAGAGATCATTATTGCAGATGACATGAAATTTGATGGAGTTGGGGTTAATTTGCAAGGAGATCAAAGGTCGCAGGAGGTTACAGATCAGTTGGAAAGATGGTCAGAGAAATGACAAATAGAGTTTAAGCTGGACAGGTCTGAGGTCATGTCAAATTCAAGAAGAAAGTTAGCATCCTGAGGGACATTGATATACAGAAGGATCTTGGTGCAAGTCAGTAACTCCCTGAAAATGGCAACAGAAGTGTTTCAGATGGGAAAGAAAGCAAATGGAGCCTGGCCTTCATCGGTCACAATGTTGGGTATAGTGGTTTGCATCTGACGTTATAATTGTACAAAATGTTTGTTTGTCCACATTTGGAGTACTGTGTACAATTCTCATCTCCACACAATAGAAAGGATGTGGAGGCTTTGGAGAGGGTACAAAAGAGGATTATAAAAATGTTGCCCGTGTTAGGTTTTTGAAGAGAGTGTTAAGCATAAGACCAAATTAAACAACGTTGGATTGTTTTGTGAGAGTATCAGAAGCTGACAGGTGACCAGGTACAGGAAAATAAAATTAGGACAGGGGCAGATTATGTGGATAGTCGTAATCTCTTTCCCAATGTGTAAGTTTCAAATAGTAGATCACATACATTTAAGGTGAGAAAGAGGAAGTTTAAATGAGATGTGTAAGGCACATTTTTCTAACGTAGGAGTGGAAGTTATTGAAGGACGTTGCAGAAGCAGAAATATGAGCAAAGCATTGAAGTGGCATTTAGACAGAAACATGAACAGGGCAGAGAATAGAGAGATATGGACCATGTGCAGGTTGATGGGACTAGTTTAGAATAGCAACATGGACAGCACAGCCATGGTAAGCCGAAGAGCCTATTACTGTGCTGTACTGTTCTGTTTTCTAACTTCCCAGCATCTAACCTGTCAAAGCCTTCCAGAATCTTGAATGTTTCATTGAATTTCTCTCTCATGTTTTCTGAATGTCAATGGGTTCAACCTCAGTCTACTCCACCTCTTCCCAGTAGAAAATCCCCCCATTCGCAGGATCAGCCGAGTGACCATTCTCTGGCCTGCCTCCAATGTGACAATGTTGTTCTTTAGGGCACTCAGACTGCTCATAATATTCTAGGTGTGGTCTGATTGTACCTTACTCTAGATCTCCCTCTTTTTAGACTCTATTCCTTTTGTAATAAATGCCAGCATTTGATTTGCCTTCTCTATTACCTGATGACCCTGTAAGCTACTTTTTTCACTTCGATAAGCAAGAACTCCCACAACCTTTTCTGCTGTCAGTCAGAAACCAAATAGTGTTAGCCTGACAGTAAGTCAGGAGCTGAAATGTGTTAGAAAGGATATGTCAATAAACAATAACAGGACCCTCAGAAACACATTATACAGAAAATGTGTTAGTGAGCCTGTTGGATTTTATTTGTTGGTGTGAATATAAATGGCAGAGTAGATAAGGGTGTCGGAGATGTGTGGTGGTACCGAGGTTATTGATTATTTGAATTTTCAGAAACCTTTGCACAAGTTTTAAGAAGGGCTAAAGAGTAACTTGGTCGACAATAGGGCCCGTTAAGGATCAATGAAGTCACCTATGTGTGGAACCAGAGGAGATGGGTGAGATATTAGACAAAATAGTGTTGTCAGAATTTACTGTGGAGAAAGACACGAAAGCTCAGGAACGTGGGGAAATAAATAGTGATGTCTTCGAAAGAATCCTCACCAGAGAAGTGAAAGTGCTGGAGTCTTAAAACAAATAAAGGTCGATCAATCCTCAGGAGCTCATTAGGTCGATCATAGAACATTGTGGGAAGCTAGGCAAGAGATTGCAGTGTCCCTAACAGAGATATTACATTTCAACAGACACAGTGAGGTACTGGAAAACTGGAGGGCGGCAAGTGTTGTTCCATCACTTCAAGCTGCAGGGAAAAGCCTGGAAATTTCAGCCCAGTGATGGGTAGGTTGTTGGACTAGCTTCTGAGAGAAAGGAGCTAAGTATATTCGGAAGGGCAAGGGCTGGTTGGAGATAGTCAGCATGGCTTTGTGAGTGGATAACAGTGTTTCTCAAACCGGATTGACTTTTCAAGGAGGTGGAGACAGTGAGGTCTGCAGATGCTGGAGATCAGACTTGAGAGGGTGTTGCTGGAAACGCGCAGCAGGTCAAGCAGCCTCTGAGGAGCAGGAAAATCTACATTTCAGGCCGGAGCCCTTCATCAGGAATGAGGAGGTTGCCAAGAGACAGATGAAGGCAGAGCAGTCAATTGTGTCCAATATGGACTTCAACAAAATATTTGACAAGGTTCCAAGGGATATAGAACGTCTAGTCAAGAGGAAGAAGGAAAGTGACTTAAGGTTGAGGAAGCAAGAATCAAATAGAACTCTAGAAGGTTACATGGGGCAGCACGGTGTCTCCGTGGTTAACACTGCTGCCTCATAGCACCAGGGACCTGATTTTAATTCCAGCCCCCGGTGACCGTATGTGGAGTTTGCACGTTCTCCCATTGTCTGCGTGTGTTTCCTCCCGGTGCTCGGCTTTCCACCGACAGCCCAAAGATGTGCAGGTTAAATGAATCTGCCATGCTAAATTACCCATAGTGTTCAAGGATGTGTAGGTTTAGCATTTTAGTCAGGGAAAATGTAGAGTCATATGGTGGGGACATGTGTCTGGGTGGGATACTCTTTGGAAGGTTGGTATGGAGTTGTTGCGCCAAATCGCCTGTTTACACACTGTAGAGATTCTCTGAAGGTACCAGGGAAAGTACTTAGGACAGCTTGAAGGGGGCATGAAACACCTTTGTTGGGAAGGATTCAGGAAAACTGTAAGGCATTCTCCACTTACATGCAGAACAAGAGGGTGGCCAGAGTGAGGGTAGGGCTAATTAGGGATAGTGGATGGAACTTGTGTCTGGAATTGGAGGAGGTAGACGAGGTCCTTAATAATTAATATGTCTCAGTACTTACTACTGAGAGGGACCTTGTTATTTGTGAGGACAGCATGAAAAGGATTGATGCATATTTACAGGTTGATGTTTAGAAGGAGCATGTGCTTCAGAATAGATAAAACTGTTGCACCCAAATGGATATGTCCAAAGTTACTACAGGAAGCGATGGAAGAGATTGTTGCGCCTTTGGCGATGACCTTTGCACTCTCACTGTCCACTGGAGTCACACCAGATGATTGGAAAGTGGCAAATTTTATTCCCTTGTTCAGGATAGGTAATTTGGATAATCTTGGGATTTACAGACCTGTCAGTCTTATGTCTGTGGTGTGCAGATTATTGAGAAGGACTCTGAGAGACATGATTTATGATTCATAGTTTGATTAGAGATAGTCAGCATGGCTTTGTAAGGGGCCGGTCATACCTCACAAATTTTATTGAATCTTTCGAGAATGTGACAAAACATGTTTATGGCTCATTCAGAAATTACAGAGGCATGGGGTACAGGAAAACCTGTCTGTCTGGATACAGAATTCCTGGCTCATAGAAGATAGAGGGTGATGCAAGATAGAAAGCATTTAGCATGGAGCTTGGTGACCAGCGGTGTTCTGCAGGAATCCATTCCGGGAACTCTGCTGTTTGTGATTTTTATAAATGACTTGGATGTGAGTGTGGAAGAGTGGGTGAGTAAGTTTTCCAATATCACGAAGGTTGGTGGAGTGGTGGATCGTGTGGAGGTCTGTTGTAGGTTGCAATGGGACATTGACAGGACGCATAGCTGGGCTGAGAATTGGCATTTGGAGTGCGGTCTGGAAAAACGTGAAGTGATTCATTTTGGAAGTTCGAATTTGCTTTTAGATTACAGGGTTACAAGATTACAGGGTTGACAATGTAGAGGAACAGAGGAATCTTGGGTTCCATGTCCATAGATCCCTCAACATTGCCACCCAAGCTGATAGGCTTTTTAAGGACTGTGTTGTGTTGACTTTCATCAGCTGGGGGATTTAGGTTTAAAGCCGTGAGGTTATGCTGCAGCTCTATAGAGCCCTGGTTCGACCCCACTTGGGTTATTGTGTTCAGTTCAGGTTCCCTCATTACAGGAAGGATGTGGAAGCTGCAGAGATGGTAAAGAGGAGATTTACCAGGATGCTGTCTTTCTAGGAGAGCATGTCTTATGAAGAAAGGTTGAGGGAGCTAAGGCTTTTCTCACTGATGTGAAGAGGGGTTGGGGCAACTTGGTCCAGGTGAACAAGATAGTGTGAGGCGTAGACAGTGAATAGTGCGAGACTTCTTTTTCACATGGCATAAATGTCTATTAGTAGGGGGAATAATTTCAAGGTGATTGGAGGATGTTTAAGGGCAGATGTCAGAGGTAGGTTCTTTACATAGATTGGCATGTAGGTGGAATGCACTGCCAGCTGTGGTAGTAAAATTAGATACATGAGGGACATTTAGTACACTCTTGGATAGGCAGATGGATGATCATAAAAAGAAGGGTACATAGTTAGTTTGATCTTACAGGCGTATAATGATTGGCATGACATCTTGGCCGAAGGGTCTTGTGCTGTACTGTTCTGTGTTCTACCTTCCATGTGGTAAGCTCAGATCAATGCAAAAGGATACGGCATTCAGCAGGAGCTAGTCAACTGTATATAAAATTGGCTTGATGGTAGGAGACAGAGTGTGTTGGGAGACATGTTGTTTTTCTGACTGGAGGCATGTGACCAGCAGCGTAGTGGGCCCACTGTTCTTTGTCATTTGGATAAATGGTTGGAAGTGAATACTCGTTTCTTGATAAGTAAGTTATTTGAGTGACACTGAAATTGGTGGTAAAGTGGGCTGTGAAGAAGGTTATCTATGATACAACAGGAGAACAGTACTGCTGGGATAGTGGACTGAAGAATAGCAAATTGAGTTTAATTAGATAAATGTGAAGTGCTCCATTTTGGTGAAACAAACCAGGGTGGGACTTGTACAGTTAATGTTCGGGCCCTGGGTCGTGTGGTCAATCAGGGATGCAGGGACACAGTCTTTTTGAAAATGATGTCACAGGTAGACATACTGGTGAAGCAGGCGTATGGGATGGTCACCTTCATTGAAGCAGAGCATTGAGAGTAAGGAGTTGGGATGTCATGTTGTGGATCTGTTACTCCTGATTCGGTCTCCTCTACATTGGGGAGACTGGACGCCTCCAAGAACGCTTTAGAGAGCATCACTGGGACACCCGAACCAATCAACCATACCGCCCTGTGGCCCAACGTTTCAACTCCCCCTACCACACTGCCAAGGACATGGAGGTCCTGGGCCTCATTCACCGCCACTTCCTCACCACCAAACGCCTGGAGGAAGAACGCCTCATCTTCCACCTCGGAACACTTCAACCCCAGGGCATCAATGTGGACTTCAACAGTTTCCTCATTTCCTCTTCCCCACCTCACCGCAATTCCAAACTTCAAGCTCAGCACTGTCTCCATGACTTGTCCTACCTGCCTATCTTCTTTTCCACCTATCCACTCCACCCTCCCCCACGACTTAGAGCCTTCATCCCACTCCCACTCACCTATTTTACTCTATGCCACTTTCTCCCCACCCCCACCCTCCTCTCACTTATCTCTCCACTCTTCAGGCTCTCTGCCTGTATTCCTGATGAAAGACTTTTGCCAGAAACGTAGATTTTACTGCTCCTCGGATGCTACCTAAACTGCTGCGCTTTTCCAGCACCACTCTAATCTAAACTCTGGTTTTCAGCATCTGCAGTCATTGTTTTTACCTAAGACATTGGTGAGGCCACCATAAAAGCATTGTTGATCAGTCGAATGAACTCATTGGGTTCACTTACCTCCTTTAGGGAAGGGCATCTGATATTCTAACCTGGTCTGGCCTACATGTGACTCCAGACCCAAAGCAATATGGCTACGTCTGAGCAGCCCTCTGGGCAATTATCAGTTGGGGCAAAGAATGCTGGTCAAGGTAGTGATACCCACATCCCACGAATGAATAAATAAAAATACATATGTCCCTCCCGACCTCTGCAAACTCCTCCTGCTGCAGCTGTTTGTCCTGGTTTTGTAATACCGTTCAGGACATGACCACTCTCTGTAACACTCTCACCACCTCCAGCACCTTCACCACTCCCTGTTCCTATCGTGTCATTAAACCCTGACAATGATTCCCCTTCCCACTACCCTCCTCCTGCTAGCAAACCCTTTGCAATTCTTTTAAAACTGCTAAAACACTCTCTCACTTTAGGATTTTAAGAACTTTTGGTGAACTTCTCAGCCTGATAATCTAATATGATCCATTTGTCCTGAATGAGGGCCGGGTGGGAATTCCTTGCTGAGGTTTTGTCTGTTTCAATATCCTTTCGTTGAGTGATTTACACTGTTCCTTCAAATGTTTTCCACTGTACATTTACATGTTTCAGTCTGTTACGCCTGTTTACCTTGGTCAGTCCTCATCTCAAACCCGTGTAATTGACTGTTTTTAGTTCTAGTTGTAGCTTGTCCTTTCTGTGATTCACTTGAAAACTTTATATTTCTTTAAACTGCACTTTATCATAATTTCCCTGAGGATCTCTCCACGTGCCATTACTCATTCACTAAGTTTTATCGCACAATGGTCAATCTGAGATAGTTACATCCCTAGCCAGTTGCACAATGAGTTATTCAAAGAAACACAAAAAAAATTCTCCGAACTCCTCTTCCAATATCACTCTTATCAGTGTGACTGTCCCAGCTTATGCGAATATTGAAATATCCCAAAATTATCACATCGCCTTTGTTAAAAATTCCAATGAATTCTTGCTTAATGCTGTGATGAGCAATGAAATACTGTTCAGTGGCCTAAAATTGAACTGCTGCTTGTGTCCTTGGCAAGTCGTAGCCAGAATTTACATTCAGACTGACTCTACTTCATGATCTGAGGCCAAATACTTCCTCTGTAATACCTTTGTTATCCATTATTGTTAGCGTTGTCCATTTTGCCTGAATTTCTGCAATTTTGTGAAGCATTGAATATTAATGTTCGACCTTTTGTTCGCCCTGTAAACATGTCTCCCTGGTGCCTAACTCTTTCTTCTGTGTCACAAATCCATCTACCTTATTGCAGAGATTATGTGCATTCCAAAAAAAAACATGATTTATTCTTTCCCACAATCTCCTGTCACAAACCTATTCACTGATATACAGTTTTATTTAAACTCTGCCCCTTCCTGTTCCTTTCTGCTTGACATCAGACACATTCCCATGTTGTTCCAATGCTTCACCTTTTCTCTTTGGATTTGGAAAGCTCCTTTCACCTGATCCCAGTACCTGCATACGCTATGTTAGTTTAGAGCCCTCTCCATAAACCTATCGACATGATTGGCCAGGACATCGTTCACATCACAGTTACATTCGGGCCCAGTGCAATGGGATTGTTTTTATTCACTCGGGGGATGTGGGTGTCTCTGGCTGACCAGCCTTTCTTGCCCAGCCTTAATTTGCCCTTGAACTGAGTAGCTTGCTCAGCCATTTCAGAGGGTAATTGAGAGGCAAACATGTTGCTGTGGTTATGTCGTGCAGACCACGTGAGAATGGCAGATGTCCTTCTCAAAAGGACAGGTGTTTGGAATTTTTGTACATCAGCAATAGTTTCATATTATTTATGGATTATTAATTATTATGTTTCAAATTATTGATTTCAAATTCCACCATTTCAGATGATGGGATTCAAACCTGCCTCCCCTGAACATCAGCTGAGGTTTGGAATACATGCTGTTGCAATAATACCACGAGGCCTTCACTTCACCTGCTCACTGGTTGCTCATTCCTAAGCACTGATACCAAGGCATCATGAAGTGGAACCCCTTCTTCCCACACAATTGTTTGAGCCTGATACCTTTCAGCACTCTGGTGATATCACTGAGTCTCTCTCCATGTGGTATCCCTCACTGTGTGGGTCTAATTGCTGCCTCTGTCAGCACTTCTCGCTACTCCAGATCCTGAGCCAACAGAATTCTACACTCCAGAGAGACGAGGCAGCACAGGTCAGGGATGGAGCCTGGGGATTTTTCCAGATTACTATGGGAGTCAGGGCCATTTGACATGTGTATCCCTCACTGCATCAGTTTAAGTTCCCATTCTGTCTATTTCTCTGCCTCCTGTAGGTATTTAGAAAGTTCCCTGACTCAGTATATTTCCCAGCTTCTGGGTGTCTCGTTCCTCACCTTATTGAAGATGGTTGGTCACCCAGAGAGACAAAGGGGAGGGAGATCTGGAGCCTTCAATAAATCCTACAGTGAGGTAACATCACTCACAGTGCACAGAGCAGAGAGCAATGTGATGGCTCCAAACATACACTAACAAGGCATGGCATAGATCCAGTGCTGGACGGGGAGAACATTACAGACACACCCCAGTTTCAGTCACCGCCCATCATGTAAGTTTTGTTGTACTGAGACTGCTTCGGAAGTACAGAGTAATGAATCCAGGCCTGTGCTGTCTTAGTGCGCATCAGTACAACAGAGGGGAAAGCAGGCCTCCCATCAGAAGGTGGGAATGCTGTCTGGCATCTTTCTGCTCTGTCTTCTCCCTCCAACACTGTATCTATGGCATGTCTCGTGGTCCGATGACTTCAATAATTTGTAACTCCTATAAAAGTTCCTGTCCCTGGGACCTTCTCCATTCCCTATTGTCTCTCCACGTGTTTGAAATCGACTGCATCCCAGACTAAGATCCCGATCTCTGTAACTTGCTTCAGTCTCAACAAGATGCCTTATCTCAGTAGGCCCCTCCTCCAATGACAGAACCGAATCAGAACCTTTGGTTTGATCTAACTAGTCCATGCTGACCAGTGTCCCTGAAAGAGTTGCTTTTGCCTGAATTTGACCCATATCCCTTCAAACCTTCTCCTCTCCTTGTACGTGACCAAGTGTCTTTCACGTGTTTTAATGTACTTTTCTCTGCCATTTCCCCTGGCAGTTCATTCAATATGTGCACCATCTTCTGTGTGAGAAACGTTCTCCTCCGGTCCCTTTTAACTCTTTCCTCTCCCACCCCACATTTATGCCCTTTAGGTATGGACTCCTGGGGTAAAGATCTTGGTTAATTCAGCTTATGTATACCCCTCATGGTTTTATAAACCTTCATCAGGTCATCCCTCAGGCACCTAAACCCAATGGAAATATGAAGGATAATGATACAAATACATCTGCCATGGTAACTTTGCTACAATGTGCTGGGATACACTTGTTCAGGACCTCGGTTTTTAACTACCTTTGTGTTTTAAGACGTCTAACACCACCTCTTCTGTAATGGGGAACTCTTTTCAAGACATCACTGTTTCTTTCCCTTTGTTTCCTAGTCTTTATACACAATGTGATTTGACATGAAATATTCATTTTGGATCTCAAACATCTCCTGTGGTTCCACACATGTGGGGCCCTATTGTCTCTCTCGTTGCTTTTTTTTGTATTTGTGTGCTGTAGGATCTCTTTGGATTCTCCTTAACATTTTCTGAGAAACCATATCTTCCCCCCGTTTTGCTCTCCAACTTATCTAGCCCCTCCTTGTAAGTCACACCCTCCAGAATCAGTAACTCCTCGTCAATCTTTGCTCCATTTACAGTTTCAGAAAATGCTTCCTAAATTGGGATGATCCGAATTCTACACAGTACTCCAACTGGGGACAAATCAATGTCTGATATAGCCGTATCATGGTGTCCCAACTCATGTACTCATTGCTCTAACCACTGAGGACAGGTGAGCCTAATGCTGCATTCACCACCCTGTCCACCTGTGATACCACATCCAAGGAACAATGTAACTGCACCCCTTGGTCTCTCTATGTTTGACAACACTGCCCAGGGCCCTACCATTAACTGTGTTAGTCCTCCCTCGTTTGTCTTACCTGAATCCAACACCTGAATTAAACGCCATCATTTATTCTATGTCCCACTGTCCCTGTTATTCAAGAGCCCCTTTGATAACTGTATTCCCTGCCCAATATAACACGGATATTATTACCACAAACCTACTAACAATGACTCCTATATTCTGTCTATCTTCTTGGTCAACTCTTCAGCAAATTCAATTCATTTGTGAGACATGACATCGTATGTATAAAGCTGTGCTGACAATCAGTAATCAATCCTTACTTACTGAAATACATGTATCTCCTGTCCCACGGAATCACTTCCAACAACATTCGCACGACTGACATCGAGCTAATTGGTCTTTAGATCTCTGCCTTTTCCTTGTAGCCTTTCCTAAATACATGCACAACATTAGCTACCCTCCAAGCTCCAAGCTTATCACCTTTGGCTATCAGTGATAGAAATATCTCTGTGAGGGACTCTTTAGTTTCGTTCCTAACTTCCTCCAATATCCGGGGCAAACTTGATTAGTTCCCAGAAATTGTATTTATTAATGGATTTTAAAGGCTCCAGCACCTCCTGCTTTGTAATGTGGACACTTTTGAAGATATCACTGTTTATTTCCCTGACTTTCCTAGCCTTTGTCCACAGTAAGTTGTAATGTAATTCTTTTGTTTAAGATGTCACCCATTTCCTGTGATTCCACACATTGATGGAGCTATTGATCTTTAAGGGGCCACATTTTGTCCCGAGTTAATCTTTTTTTAATTAATATTCTTGTAGAATATCTATGGATTTTCCTGAACCTGTTTGCCAAAGCTTTCTCTGGTCCCCTTTGAGGCCTCCTGATTTCCCTCTTAAGTGTATTAATCCAACCGCAATATTCTTCAAGAGACTCCCATAATGCAGCTGGCTATATATGACCTGTGCCCCATTTTTCTTGACCATAACCTCAATATTCCCGGTCATGCAGTGTTTCCGACTTGTGTCGGCATTGTGTTTCACACTAACAGGAATATCCTGGCCCTGAACTCTCATTTTCTCTCTTTTGAAAGCTTCCCACGTGTCTGAGGACCCTTTACATGCAAATAGCCTCCAAATATCAACTTCTAAAATCTCTTGACTAACACCTTCTAGATTGGGGCAAGGCAAATTGTGATCTTTAACTTGTAGACCAGGCCTATCAGTTTTCCATAGCTGTTTTCAAACTAATGCATTTGTGGTTACTTTACCAAAATGATCCCCCACTAACACCTCAAGCATTTTTCCCTACCTTGCTTCCCAAGGGGAGGTCAGATTTTATCCCTTTCTCCAGTCGGGTCATTTACATATTGACGGAGAAAGTTTTATTGAACGTACTGAACAAATCCCTCCCCTCGGAGCTCAGAACGCTTTTGCAGTCTCAGTCTCGGTTTAGAAAGTTAAAATCCCTATCATTCTTACAGATATCTGAGATGTCCTGACAAATTTGCTGCTTAATTTCCCGCTGACTATTGGGGGCCTGAAGTACAATCATATCAAACTGATGACCCATTCTCATTTCTCAGTTCCACTCATATATCTTCCCTGAGCGATCTCCAGGAATATCTTCTCTAAGTGTTGCGGTTATGTTTTCAGGAATCTAAACCTCCACTTCCCCTCCTCACTTGCTTCCCCTTTTATCCTCCCTGTCGCTACTGTACCCTGGAACATTGAGCTGCCAGTCCTGGCCCTCCCTCAGCTGTATTTATCACATGCCTATGGTATCTAAGTCCCATGCATGCATTGAGTTCATGTGCTTTCCCTGTCCGGTCTTTTACAGCAAAATAAATGCAGTTTAATTGATCAGTATTCCCTCATTGTCTGCTGTGCTCTTGCCTGCCTTGTCGATTGAAATGACTCTCTTGATATTCTGTCCTAGCTTCAACTTTCAAACTGTCGCATGGGACCATCCCTCTCACTGTCAACAACACCCTCACATTCCATGTCATCTGCAAACCTGATAATGATACCTTCTGCATTTACATCCAACTCATTAATGTACGTAATAAACAGCGATGGTTCCTGCACAGATACATCCGCTAGTGAAAGGCTTCTCATCACAGAAACAACCCTCCACCAATTTTTGATCCAATTTGCCAACTTGCCTTGGATCCCATAGGCTCTTCCCTTTTGGACCAGCTTCCACGTGGAACCTTGTCGAAGGCCTTAATGACCGCCATGTAAACCACATCATCTGCACTGCACTCATCAATATTTTCAGACACCATTTAAAATAGCTAAACTGAATTCCTCAGACAGTATCTTCCTCTACCAAATTGGTGATGACTTTCCCAAATCGATTCCTACCTTTCCAAATATTGTTACATCTTGTCCCTCAGAATTGTTTCCAAAAACACTCTCCTACTGCTGTCAGACTATCTGCTCTGCCGTTACCTGGCCTGCCCCAGCTACCCTTCTTGAACAAAGGAACCACATTAGCTATCCTCCAGTCATTCTGCACTGCACCTGTGGCCAGCAAAGTATTAAATATCTCCACCAGGGCTCCAGCAATCTCCTCCCTTACCTCCCACAGGAGCCTGGGATACATTTCATTGGGCAGTGGGGTTTTCCCCACCTTTATGCCTGTGAAAGCATTTAGTACCTCCTCCTTATGGATCTTCACATGTTCGAGAACCTCACCATCCCGACTGAAACGCCCAGCAACAATTTCTTTCTCTTTTGTGAATACAAATGGGAAGTATTCATTGAAGGCCTCTCTTACTTCCTCTGGCTCCATGTACAGTTTATCCCTTTCGTTTCTCACAAGTCCCACTCTTTCCCCAGTAATCCTCTTACTCTAGCTGTATGGTAAAATACCTTATGGCTTTTCCTTAACACTATCTGCCAAGGATATTTCAGAACCATTGTTTGACCCTCATTTTTAAGGACCTTCTTGCGCTCTCCATATTTCTGAAGTGCTTCATCTGGTTTTATTGCACTGTATTTTCTTTACCACATTCACAATATTGCTTGATCAGTATTCGCTGAATTTGCTGCCTTTGTCATTCCAACCTCATGAACACACTTACCTTGAATTTTCACTGTATCACTTTAAAATGCTCCCATTTTTCAAAAATAGACCCAAACGCAGATGGTTCTTCCCAGCCTATGTTTGCCACATCCTGTCCAATAATCGTGATACTGATAGGAGACCTAGTTGTGAGGGGGATAGACAGGAGACTGTGTGGCTGCAGAAGAGCCCCCAGGATGGTGTGTTGCCTCCCATGTGTCAAGGTCAAGGATGTCTCTGAACAGTTGCAGAACATTCGGAACGGAGAGCGTGAACAGCAAGAGGCCATTGTGCACATTGGTACGATTGACCAAGGTAGTCAAAGGGATGGGGTCCTGTGAAATTAGTACAGGGAGTTGAATAAGAATTTAAAAAGCAGGACCTCAAGGGTAGTGATCTCTGGATTACACCCAGTGCCACGTGCAAGTGAGGATAGTCATACGAAGTTAAGCCAGATAGATATGTGGTGAGGAACTGGTGGAAGGGGTAGGGTTTTCAGTTCTTGGATCATTGGGATCTCTTCTGGGGTAGAGGTGATCTGGAAAAAAGGGATGGGTTGGACTTGAACCAGAGGGGCACCAGTATCACTGCGGGGAGATTTGCTAGTGTTACCCCGGAAGGGTGTAAAATAGTTTGGCAGGAGTTTGGGACTATCAATAAGAGAGGGACGATCGACCAGTCAGGAGAAGATACATCAGCCACCAAGTTCAGGTTTCACATTCAGGATATCCAGGAATACAGTCAAGGGAGGGAAAAAATTTCTGGTTTAACGGGCATTTATTTCAACGCATGAGAACTGACTGGAAAGGCAGATGGCCTGAGAGCATGGATTAGCTCTGGGGACTGGGATATTATAGCCATAACAAAAACATGGCTGAGACAAAGGCAAGACTGGCAGAAGCTACAGGCGTGACAGAAGCATAAGTAAGTGAGGAGGGGGAATTGCCCTTTTGATAAGGGAGCATATAACAACAGTGTTTAGTGAGGATACTCTTAAGGGATATTCAAATAAGGCCATATGTTTGGAAGTGATAAACCAAAAGGGGATGGTCAAACTGTTGGTATTGTGTTTTGACCCTCAAACAGCCAGCGGGTACGAGAGGAGCCGATGTGTTGAGAGATTGGTGATAACATAAGGAATAATAGAGTAGTCTTAGATTAGATTACTTACAGTGTGGAAACAGGTCCTTCAGCCCAACAAGTCCACACCGAACTGCCGAAGCGCAACCCACCCAGACCCATTCCCCTACATTTACCCCTTCACCTAACACTAAGGGCAATTTAGCATAGCCAATTCACTGAACCTGCATATTTTTGGATTGTGGGAGGAAACCGGAGCAAACCCATGCAGTCACTGGAAGAATTTGCAAACTCCACACAGAGAGTCGCCTAAGATGGGAATTGAACCCAGATCTCTGACACTGTGAGACAGCAGTGCTAACCACTGTGCCAACGTGCTGCCCTAAAGGTGTGCGCAACTATCATTTTCAGAACTCCCTATTTATTGTTTAGACTAGATTCCCTACAGTGTGGAAACAGGCCCTTCAGCCCAACAAGTCCACACTGACCCACCGAAGGATAACCCACCCAGACCCATTTCCTCTGACTAATACACCTAACACTATGGGCAAATTAGCATGGTCAATTCACATACACCTGAACCTGAGGGGCACCAGTATCCTTGGGGGGAGGTTTGCTAGTGCTGTTTGGGAGGGTTGAAACTAACTCTGCAGGGGCATGGGAACCTGGACTGCAGCTTTAGGGTACAGGACCTTGAGTGGAGGGAGGTTAGGAACATGGCATCGATCTCGAAGGAGGGTGCCTGTAAACAGGAAGATGGCTTGAACTGTGTATACTTCAATGCCAGATGTATAAGAAATAAGGTAGGTGAGCTTGCAGCATGGGTTGGTACCTGGGACTTTAATGTTGTGGTCACGACAGAGACGTGGGTAGAACAGGGACAGGAATGGCTGTTGCAGTTTCCAGGGTTTAAATGTTTTAGTAGGGTCAGAGATGGGGGTAAAAGAGGGGGAGCTGTGGCATTGCTTGTCAAGGATAGTATTACAGCAGTAGAAAGGGTGATGGAGAAAGACTTGCCATCCGAGGTAGTGTGGGCGGAGGTTAGAAATAGGAAAGGTGAGGTCACCCTGTTAGGAGTTTTCTACAGGCCTCCTAATAGTCCGAGAGAAGTAGAGGAAAGTATTGCGAGGATGATTCAGGAGAAGAGTGAAAGTAGCAGAATGGTTGTTATGGGGGACTTTAACTTCCCAGATATTGACTGGGAAAGCTATAGCTCGAGTTCATTAGATGGGTCGGTGTTTGTCCAATGTGTGCAGGAGGGTTTCCTGACACAATATGTAGACAGGCCAACAAGAGGTGAGGCTATACTGGATTTGGTTCTAGGTAATGAACCAGGCCAGGTGTTAGACTTGGAGGTAGGTGAGCACTTCGGGGGCAGTGACCACAACTTGGTGACTTTTACTCTAGTGATGGAGAGGGATAAGTGTGCTCTGCAGGGCAACAGTTATAGCTGGGGGCAGGGAAATTATGATGCAGTGAGGCATGACTTAGGATGTGTGGATTGGAAAAATAGGCTTCAAGGGAAGAACACAAATGATATGTGGAGATTGTTCAAGGAACAGCTAATGGGTGTCCTTGATAAGTATGTACCAGTCAGGCAGGGAGTAAAGGGTCTTGTGAGGGAGCCGTGGTTTAATAAGGAATTGGAATCCCTTGTGAAAGGGAAGAGGGTGGCCTATGTAAAGATGAGGCGTGAAGGTTCAGTTGGGGCGATTGAGAGTTATAAGGTAGCCAGGAAGGATCTAAAGAGAGAGCTAAGAGCAGCGAGAAGGGGACATGAAAAGTCCTTAGTTGGTAGGATTAGGGAAAACCCAAAGGCTTTCTATAGGTATGTCAGGAATAAAAGGATGACTAGGGTAGGTATCGGTCCAGTCAAGGATAGTAGTGGGAAGTTGTGTGTGGAGGCGGAGGAGATTGGTGAGACACTAAATCAATACTTTTCGTCAGTATTCACTCAGTAACAGGACACTGTTGCTGATGTGACTATTGAGTCACAAGTGATTAGAATGGATGGCCTTGAGGTACGTAGGGAAGAGGTCAGGGGAATACTGGAAAGGATGAAAATAGATAAGTCCCCTGGTCCTGATGGCATTTATCCTAGGATCCTCTGGGAAGCTAGGGAGGAGATAGCGGAGCCATTGACCTTGACTTTTATGTCGTCATTGTCTACGGGAATAGTGCCAGAAGACTGGAGGATAGCGAATGTGGTCCCCTTGTTCAAGAAGGGGAGCAGGGATAGCCCGAGTAACTATAGGCCAGTGAGTCTTAATTCTGTTGTGGACAAAGTCTTAGAGAGAATTGTAAGCGATAGGATTTATGAACATCTGGATAGGAATAATGTGATCAAATAAAGTCAGCATGGTTTTGTGAAGGGCAGGTCGTGCCTCACAAACCTTATTGAATTCTTTGAGAAGGTGACCAAGGAAGTGGACGAGGGTAAAGCAGTAGATGTGGTGTATATGGATTTTAGCAAGGCGTTCGATAAGGTACCCCATGGCAGGCTAATGCAAAAACTATGGAGGTATGGCATTGAGGGTGCATTAGAGGTTTGGATTAGGAATTGGCTGGCTGGAAGGAGACAGAGGGTAGTAGTTGATGGAAAAGGTTCATCTTGGAGCGCAGTTACTAGCGGTGTTCCACAAGAATCTGTTTTGGGACCATTGCTGTTTGTTATTTTTATAAATGACCTGGAGGAGGGGCTTGAAGGCTGGGTGAGCAAGTTTGCGGATGACACGGAAGTCGGTGGAGTTGTGGACAGCGAAGAAGGATGTGGCAGGTTACAGCGTGATATAGATAAGTTGCAGAGCTGGGCAGTAAGGTGGCAAATGGAATTCAATGTAGCTAAGTGTGAAGTCATTCACTTTGGTAGGAGTAACAAGAAGATGGATTACTGGGCTAATGGTAGACTACTTGGTAGTGTGGATGAGCAGAGGGATCTTGGTGTCCATGTGCACAGATCTTTGAAAGTTGCCACCCAGGTAAATAGTGCTGTGAAGAAGGCATATGGTGTACTGGGCTTTATTGGTAGAGGAATTGAGTTCCGGAGTCCTGAAGTCATGTACTGCGCTGTATTTTTCTATGTTCTATTTCTATGTTCTATCTGCTCCTAAATCACTCCTTGTCTGTGTAAACCACTCCATCCTCCCGACATCCTTATGTTTGTAAACTGCTCCTTCCCTCCCAGCCTCCCCAGCTCCATAAACACCTGTCGGCCCTACAGCTCTCCACATTTCTGTAACCTCCTATGGCTCTGCGGTCCTCCTTCCTGGTGAAGCCAAGTCAAATCCCCAGAACCCTCGGATCCTGCGTCATCTGGTCCTGACCAGGCCATTGCTTCTCTGTTACCACTGACATTCCTAGCAACCCATCCTATTTGTGTCCGTTCCTCCATATCTCATCCTCTCCAGCTTTCTGAAACATCAGTGTGCCATTGTAACCCTTCTCAGAGAGAATAGTAGAGCACACGACATGCCCTTTGGCCCTTTTACCCTACTCTGTGATCAAACTATAATCTACAGACCCTACATTTTATTGTCATCCATGTGCCTATCGAAGAGGTAATTAAATATCCCGAATGCAACTAACTCTACTATCTCCCAACATGTGTCTTTTGTCATCTCATTTTACAGAGAATTGAAAATAATAAAAACTGAAGTGTTTCTCTGATCCCAATTCTGTGCTATCTTCTCAGCTACAAGGTCCAGCCAGAGAGTTGACATTGAAGGATGATGAAATTGATTTAAAGTTGAATATTATTGAGCATTCACCTATAATTCAACACTGAACTTGCTTTGCTGTGGTTCATTGGTCAAGCCCTGGTTTGATCCCTTTACTGTGGATCTAAATCCATGTCCATCCATTGTTCTGTTTCATCCCTGTCCTCCATGACAATCTCTTTTCCATTGTCCAACCTGCGCCACCTTTAATTATGTGGATTTTAACCCGATGTGATCGTTTATTGTTATTCCTTCCAGTCATGTTCAAATGAGGGTTTCGTCACTTCATGTCCCTAAGTTATGTGTTGTTAATTTATTCCACTCGTATATGTAGCCTCCCTCACAAACCTCACTGAGAATTTCCTATGGTCCTGCTTCCTTTTATTCTTCATGCTCCCTCTTACACACTGTATTCCATTCCGTGTTCTTACCACCCCAATTCCCCTTCCCTGTTCTTACCAATCCATCTCCCCCACAACCTGGGGCGGCACGGTGGTACAGTGGTTAGCACTGCTGCCTCACAGCGCCGGAGACCCGGGTTCAATTCCCACCTCAGGCGACTGACTGTGTGGAGTTTGCACGTTCTCCCCGTGTCTGCGTGGGTTTCCTCCGGGTGCTCCGGTTTCCTCCCACAGTCCAAAGATGTGCAGGTCAGGTGAATTGGCCGTGCTAAATTGCCCGTAGTGTTAGGTAAGGGGTAGATGTAGATGTAGGGGTATGGGTGGGTTACGCTTCGGCGGGGCGGTGTGGACTTGTTGGGCCGAAGGGCCTGTTTCCACACTGTAAGTAATCTAATCTAACCTCTTTCATTTCTCTTCAATCCCTGAGAGGCCAGAGTCTTTTCTCGGTGCAGATCCTCCCTTGAAGCATAATTTTTAAAGAGTTACACAGAACATGGAACAATACAGCACAGGAACGGGACCACGATGTTCTGTTGAACAAACCGCCCAAAACCCTTTGTACAGTCAGCCTGAAACCAAACTGTGTCAGACTGACTGTAAGTCGGGAACATGCTGGAATGTATTATAAAGGATATGACAGAATATGATAACTGGACACTTCGAAACAATGGGAGAAATATGGTTTTGTAGAAGCAGAATATTTTTAAATCTGCTGTATTCTATATTTTGGTATGGGCATAAGTGGCAGAATACATAAGGGTGTGGCAGGCTATTGGTGGTGGTGAATATTTAAAATTTCAGAGGCATTTTGACAAGGTTCAACAGGGGCTTAAGTATAGCGAGGGAGAGAAAAGAGCCCCTAAAAGATCAATGAGGCCGTTTATGTGGATTCACAGTTGATGGCGGAGATCTGAAAAAAAAGTGTTCAGATTTACTGTGTGGAATCCAGGAGAAAACAGCACAAAGAGAGCGCTGTCAGCTCAAAGCCGCACCCACCCCCTTCACATGGCCACTTTCTGCCCCAAGTGTTACAGAGTCTGTGGAAGGCCACATCAGTCTGTACAGCCACCTACAGACTCCCCCTGATCGTGGGAGATAGTCAGCCTCATCTGTGACCCATCGCCAATGCGATGACGAGAGAGGAAAGTTGAATCTCCTCACTGTTATCCCAATGCCTTTGTTACAAATTCAAATAATGCCCTGTTAAGCCAGTGTCTCTCAATGTAATGCTGTAAAGGAGCCTTAATACTGCTCTTACACTTCTGTGTTCTGACCCTTATTACACAGAAAATGGTCAACGACTGATTGATAATCTAAGGCCACTTATTTTCTTGATCATCCCATTGTTATCCCTAACAATGAGAAAGACTCGTCCTTCTTCCCATTCTGTGTGACTTTCCACAATGTAGTGGAGCTGTGAATATTAATGCCCCACCTTCTTGTTCACCCTGTGACCATGTCTCCCTGATGGTGATTAGATAGAAATCACAAGTCACACGTGCATACCATTTTTGCAAATACTTCGTGCATTCAAATTTAGAAACAGTAATAAACTTTTTATCACAATTTCCTGCCACAAAAATATTTGCTGATGTTCAATTTTAGTTAAACTCACTGCCTTCCTGTTTCTTTCTGTTTCTCCTCAGCCACGTCCCCATGTTTCAATATTTTAACCTTTCCCCATGGAATTGGGATTTCCTTTCATCTGAGCCCTATCCCTCCTCATGTGTGTCAGTTTAAAGCACTCTGCATAATCCTGGTCATATGATTGACCAGGGCACTGGTTCCACCACTGTACCATCCCAATAAAATAGCTGACTTCTCCCTGAGAACTGGTAGCAGATCCCACTGCATCAGACCCACTTCTTCTGACATCATTGTTTGATTCTGAAAACCTGCTGCACTCTGGTGATATCACTCAGTATCTCTCCATGTGATATCCTTCACTGTGTGGGTCCAATTGCTGCCTCTTTCAGTGCTTCTCACTCCTGCAGCTGGTCTGAGATTCTAAGCCAACATAATTCTCCACTCCAGAGAGACGCAGGAGCACAGGCCAGGGATTGAGACTGGCATTTTCCAGGTCTCTGTTGGACTCAGTGCTACTCGACATGAGTCATCTTCACTGCCTTAGTCTCATTTCCCATTCTATCTATTTCTCTGTCTACTGAAGGTAATCAGGATGTTCCTGACTTAGCTGAATTCCTAATTCTCGTCCATTACGACATTGAAGACAATTGATCAGCTAGAGAGAGATGGAGAGTGAGATCTGGAGCTTCCAGTAAATGCTGCAGCCGGTAAGATCACTCACAGAAAACAGCACAGGGAGGAGTTAGTGGTCTTCTGTGTTCAGACCCGGAAGACAGGACATAGACACAGTGCTGGGCAAGGAACATCAACATTCTAGGCTTCATTCCCACCATCTTATGGGAGTCCTGCTCTCACCTCTGCTGTGCAGATCCTCACTGAGACAGCACAGAGGATCTCAGGCATCAATCCTGGTCCATGCTGTATTGATGACCTCTGAAATATCCTCCAGTCCCAATAATACGTCCTTTGTTTGGAATCTTCTCTAATCCACACAATGCTCTCTGTCTCTGTCAGGTTCTCCAATCCCTAACACCCTAATCCCTAATTTTTTCAGTGGATACTAAATTCCTTCATCGCTGTAAACCCCGACAGTGCTGTGTATCCCTGTAAGCTCCTCCTATCAACACCACCGTCCATGTCAATGTGTTTGTCTTTAACGTCTTCATCTGTCCCTATCTGTGTAAACTTCTCCAGCTCCTACAATCCTTCCTTAGCTGTGAAGAATTGTAATCTCCTTATCCTTCTCCAATTCTTCATTCTTAGCCTATTTGAACTTCACCCTCAACCCCCCCCCCCACCCCCACTAACCCTCCCAACCAACGGAACGTCTTTTAGTTTGTGCAACCGTCCCCATCTGTATAACTGTCTCCAACCCAGCAACCTGGCATTGTCCATTGTTTTCCTATCTACGTCGCCTCCAGAGCCTAGAAGCCCTCTCAAATCTTTAAATGTCTTCAGTCACGACAACCTTTCATATCTCTGTTCGTATATACAATGCTCTTCTCCCTGAAACACCCTGAAACTCCCAGACAACTATATACCAGTGAGCCTAACGTCAGTGGTGGGCAAATTGTTGGAGGGAATTCTGAGGGAAAGGTTGTACATGTATTTGGAAAGGCAAGGACTGATTCGGCATAGTCAACATGGCTTTGTGTGTGGGATATCGTGTCTCACAAACTTAGTTGAGTTTTTTGAGGAAGTAACAAAGAGGATTGATGAGGGGAGAGCAGTAGATGTGATCCATATGGATTACAGTTAGGCGTTCGACAAGGTTCCCCATGGGAGAATGATTAGCAAGGTTAGATCTTATGGAATACAGAGAGAAGTAGCCACTGGATGCAGAGCTGGCTCAAAGGAAGAAGGCAGAGGATGGTGGTGGAGGCTAGTTTTTCAGTCTGGAGGCCTATGACCAGTGGAGTGCCACAAGGATCGGTGCTGGGTCCTCTCGTTTTTGTCATTTACATAAATGATTTGGATTCAAGCATCAGAAGTACAGTTAGTAAGTTTGTAGATGATACCAAAATTGGAGGTGTAGTGGACAGCGAAGAAGGTTACCTCAGATTACAACAAGATCTTGACCAGATGAGCCAATGGGCAGAGAAGTGGCAGATGGAGTTTAATTGAGATAAATGCGAAATGCTGCATTTTGGGATTGCAAATCTTAGCAGGACTGGTACATTTCATGGTAAGGTCCTAGGAAGTGCTGCTGAACAAAGAGACCTTGGTGTGCAGGGTCATTGCTCCTTAAAGGTGGAGTCGCAGGTAGATAGGAGAGTGAAGAAGGCGATTGGTATGCTTTCGTTTATTGGTCAGAGTATTGAGTACAGGAGTTGGGAGGTCATGTTGCGGTTGTACAGGACATTGGTTAGGCCACTGTTGGAATATTGCGTGCAATTCTGGTCTTCTTGCTATCGGAAAAATGTTGTGAAACTTGAAAGGGTACAGAAAAGATTTACAAGGATGTTGCCAGGGTTGGAGGATTTGAGTTACAGGGAGAGGATGAACAGGATGGGACTGTTTTCCTCGGAGCGTCGGAGGCTGAGGGGTGACCATATAGAGGTTTACAAAATTATGAGGGGCATGGACAGGACAAATAGACAAAGTCTTTTCCCTGCGGTTGGGGAGTCCAGAAATAGAGGGCATGGGTTTATGTTGAGAGGGGAAAGATATAAGAAAGACATAAGGGGCAACGTTTTCACAAAGAGGGTGGTAAGTGTATGGAATGAGTTGCCAGAGGTAGTGGTGGAGGGTGGTACAATTGCAACATTTAAGAGACATTTGAATGGGCATATGAATTGGAGGCGTTTGAAGGCATATGGGCCAGGTGCTGGCAGGTGGGACTAGATTGGGTTGGGGTATCTGTTCAGCATGGACGGGTTGGACCGAAGGATCTGTTTCCATGTGTACATCTCTATGACTATGTCTCTATGACCCTCTGTCTGTGCCTGTCAGTCTGCCTGCCTCGAACCTATATCTATCCCTATCCCTATCTCCAGACTCTAACCCAGCTCCCTATCTCTGTAAATTCCTCCAATTCCCAAACCCCTTTGTCCCACTGACATTCTTGACCAATGTAACTTTGTTTAACTCGAAAATCCTCGAGCCCCTGTAAGCTTCCCTATCTCTGTAACCTCTATCCATCTGTTCAACTCCCCACAACTGAGGATTGACTCTCTGCATTCGCCACAAGGCAGATGGAATGATAGTGAACAGGTATGATCAAACTGTCATTCTGGAGATGTGGCTGCAGAATGGCCATCGCAGGGAAGTGACTACTGAAGGGTTTGTGGGTTTGAGGCAGGCTAGGCAAAAAGCCAACAAGTTGAAGAAAGGATGAGATGAACGCGTTAAAGAGACATTCATGTGGAAGTGAAGATCAAAATTTGGAGTCTTATTTGAGTGGAGCTGAGAATAAGCAAGCAACAGCAACCATTAGCAGGAATTCTTTTATAGGAACTGACAGTGATGTTAAAGTAAATATGGTTACGGTCAGGACAATGAATATACTGGCAGCAAGGGCAGTACAGTAACTCTGTGTGACAGTGGTCTCCATCCCGATGAGATAACTAATGAGTATCAGGGCTGTAATGGATGGAATCCTGGACTGTATACAAAATGGTTTTCTATAACATCACATCAAGGAGCCATCAACTAAATTGTCTGTTACAGACCAAATTCTGTGTCACAATAAATATTTAATAATCCCATTATAAAGGTGTTTTGTGAGTAGAGACCTATAATGTTATACAGGACATTAGTTTGAGTTCAGACCATGAGATGGAGGAGCGGAATTTGGCCCATTGACGATGCTCTGCCCTTCAGTCAGATCATGGCTGAACTGATGATCCTCCACTCTATTTACCTGCCTTTTCTACAAAACCCTTGTTTCCCTGATTTATTAAAATCTGACCAGATCTGTTGTAAATATTCTCAATGACCCAACCTCGATAGCTCTCTGCAATTAGGAATTCCCACAGAGTCATTACCCTCTGAATGAAGACATTCCTCCTCATCGCCATCTTAAATGGGTGAGCCCTTGCTGGGATTTTGTGACCTCTGGTTTGAGATTCTCACACCATTGGAAGGAAAGGACGTGACAGAGATAATTATTGCAGATGACATGAAAATTGATGGAGTTGGGGTTAATGAGCAAGGAGATCCCAGGTTGCCGGAGGTTACTGATCAGTAGGAAAAACGTGCAGAGAAATGAAAAATAGAGTTTATCTGGATAAGTCTGAGGTCATGTCTCATTGAAGAAGGAAGTTAGCATACTGAGGGACATTGATACACAGAAGGATCTTGGTGCAAGTCAGTAACTCCCTGAAAATGGCAACAGAAGTGTTTCAGATGGGAAAGAAAGCAAATGGAACACTGGCCTTCTTCGATCACAACGTTGGGTAAAGTGGTTTGCATCTGATGTTGTAATTGTATAAAATGTTTGTTTGGCAACATTTGGAGTACTGTGTGCAGTTCTCATCTCCTCCCAATATGAAGGATGTGGAGGCTTTTGAGAGGGTGAGAAAGGGGTTTATCAGCACATTACCTGTGTTAGGTTTTTGAAAAGAGTGTTAGGTATAAGAGGAAATTAAACAAAGTTGGATTGTTTTGTGAGAGTATCAGAAGCTGACAGCGACCAGGTACAGGAAAATAAAATTAGGACAGGCACAGTTCATGTGGATAGTCAGAATCTCTTTTCTAACGTGTAAGTTTCAAATAGTAGAGCAGAGAGTTTTAAGGTGAGAAAGAGGAAGTTTAAACGAGATGTGTGAGGCACTTTTTTTTACCGTAGAGAGTGTAAGTTACTGAGGGAGGTCGGAGAAGCAGAAATACGAGCAAAGCATTGAAGTAGTATTTAGACAGAAACATGAACAGGGCAGAGAATAGAGAGATGTGGACCATGTGCAGGTAGATGGGACTAATTCAGAATAGCATCATGGACAGCACAGTCATGGTAAGCCGAAGGGCCTATTACTGTGCTGTACTGTTCTGTTTTCTAACTTCCCAGCATCTAACCTGTCAAAGCCTCCCAGAATCTTGAATGTTTCTTTCAATTTCTCTCTCATGTTTTCTGACCGTCAATGGGTTTAACCTCAATTGACTCCACCTCTTCTCATGAGAAAATCCCTCCATTCTCAGGATCAGCCGAGTTACCCTCCTCTGGCCTGCGTTCAATGTGACAATGTTGTTCTTTCGGGCACTTCAGACTGCTCATAATATTCTAGGTGTGGTTTGATTGTACCTTACTCTAGATCTCCCTCTTTTTTTAGACGTCATTCCCTTTGTAATAAATGCCAGCATTTGATTTGCCTTCTCTAATACATGATGACCCTGTAAGCTACCTTTTTCAGATTGATAAGCAAGATCTCCCATACCCTTTCTGCTGTCAGTCAGAAACCACATAGTGTTAGCCTGACAGTAAGTCGGGAACATGCTGGAATGTGTCAGAAAGGATATGTCAATAAACAATAACTGGACCCTTAGAAACACATTTTATACAAAAGAATTTGTCAGTGAGCCTGTTGGATTTTATTTCTTGGTGTGAATATAAATGGCAGAGTAGATAAGGGTGTCGGAGATGTGTGGTGGCACGGAGGTTATAGATTATTTGAATTTACAGAAGCCTTTGCACAAGTTTCAAGAAGGGCTAAAGAGTAACTTGGTCGAGAATATGGCCCATTAAAGATCAGTGAAGTCACCTATGTGTGGAACCAGAGGAGATGGGTGAGATATTAGACAAAATAGTGTTGTCAGAATTTACTGTGGAGAAAGCCATGGAAGCTCAGGAACTTGGGGAAATAAATAGTGATGTCTTGGAAAGAATCCTCACCAGAGAAGAGAAAGTGCTGGAACCTTAAAACAAATAAAGGTCGATCAATCCTCAGGAGCTCATTAGGTCGATCATAGAACATTGTGGGAAGCTAGGGAAGAAATTGCAGTGTCCCTAACAGAGATATTAAATTTCAACAGACATAGTGAGGTACCGGAAAACTGGAGGGCGGCAAGTGCTGTTCCATCACTTCAGGCTGCAGGGAAAAGCCTAGATATTACAGCCCAGTGATGGGTAAGTTGTTGGACGAGCTTCTGAGAGAAAGGAACTAAGTATATTCGGAAGGGCAAGGGCTGATTAGAGATAGTCAGCATGGCATTGTGAGTAGATAACAGTGTTTCTCAAACTGGATTGACACTTCAAGGAGGTGGAGACAGTGAAGCCTGCAGATGCTGGAGATCAGAATTGAGGGTGTTGCTGGAAAAGCACAGCAGGTCAGGCAGCATCCGAGGAGCAGGAAAATCAACATTTCAGGCCGGAGCCCTTCATCAGGAATGAGGAGGTTCGCCAAGAGATAGAAGGCAGAGCAGTCAATGTTGTCCACATGGACTTCAGCAAAGCATTTGACAAGGTTCCAAGGGATGTAGGACATCTAGTCAAGAGGAAGAAGGAAGCTGACTTAAGGATGAGGACGTAAGAATGAAATAGACCTCTATAGGGTTACATGGGGCAGCACGGTGTCTCCATGGTTAACACTGCTTTCTCACAGCACCAGGGACCTGATTTTAATTCCAGCCCCCGGCGAATGCATGTGGAGTTTGCATGTTCCCATCATCTGCGTGTGTTTCCTCCCGGTGCTTCGCTTTCCACCAACATCCCTAAGATGTGCAGGTTAGGTGACTCGGCCATGCTAAATTACCCATAGTGTTCAAGGAGGTGTAGGTTTGGCATTTTACTCAGGGAAAATGTAGAGTAATATGGTGGGGGAATGGGTCTCGGTGGGATACGCTTTGGAGGGTTGGTATGGAGTTGTTGGGCCAAATGGCCTGTTTACACACTGTAGGGATTCTCTGAAGGTACCAGGAAAGAACTGAAGAATGTACTTAAGACAGGTCGAAGGGGGCATGAAAAAGCTTTGTTGGGAAGGATTAAGGAAAACCGTAAGGCATTCTCCACTTACATGCAGAAAAGAGGATGGCCAGAGGGGGTGTAGGGCTGATTAGGGATAGTGGAGGGAGCTTGTGTCTGGAGTCGGAGGAGTTAGAGGAGGCCCTTAATTAATACTATGCCTCAGTATTTACTACTGAGAGGGATCTGGTTATTTGTGAGGACAGTATGAAAAGGACTGATACATGTTTACAGGTTGATGTTAAGAAGGATGATATGCTGAGCATTTTGTAAAGCATAAGAATAGATAAATGTGCTCCGCCCGAAGGGATATGTCCAAAGTTACTACCGGAAGCGAGGGAAGAGATTGTTGCGCCTTTGGCAATGACCTTTGCACCATCACTGTCCACTTGAATCGTAACAGATGATTGGAGGCAGGAAAATGTTATTCCCTTGTTCAGGAAAGGTAATAGGGATAATCTTGGGAATTATACACCCGTCTGTGGTGTGCAGATTATTGAGGAGGACTCTGAGAGACATTATTTATGATTCATAGTTTGATTAGAGATAGTCAGCGTGGCATTGTAAGGGGCAGGTCATACCTCACAAATCTTATTCAATACTTCGAGAATGTGACAAAATACGTTTATGGCTCATTCAGAAATTACGGAGGCATGGGATACAGGGAGACCTGTCTGTGGACACAATATTCCTGAATCACAGAAGAAAAAAGGATGATGAAAGATGGAAAGTATTCAGCATGGACCTCTGTGACCAGTGGTGTTCTGCAGGGATCGGTTCCGGGATCTCTGCTGTTTGTGATTTTTATAAATGACTTGGATGTGGGTGTGGAAGAGTGGGTTAGTAAGGTTGCCAATGTCATGAGGCTGGTGGAGTGGTGGATATTGTGGAGGGCTGTTGTAGGTTGCAATTAGACTTTGACAGGATGCTGAGCTGGGCTGAGAAGTGGCATATGGATTTCAGTGTGGAAAAATGTGAAGTGTTTCATTTAGTAATGTTGAAGTAGATTTTAGGTTACAGGGTTAAAGGCGGGAACCTTGGCAATGTGGAGGAACAGAGGGATATGTTGTGTTGACTTGTGTTAAGGAGGGATATGTTGTGTTGACTTTCATCACCTGGGGGATTGGGTTTTAAAGCCGTGAAGTTATGCTGCAGCTCGATAGAGCCCTGGTTAGACCCACTTGGAATATTGTGTTCAGTTCAGGTTCCCTCATTACAGGAAGGATGTGGAAGCTTTAGAGAGGGTAAAGAGGAGATTTTCCATAATGCTGCCTAGATTGGAGGGCATGTCTTCTGAAGAAAAGTTGAGGGAGCTAAGGCTTTTCCCATTGGTGTGAGGAAAGGTGGGGTCAACTTGGTCGAGGTGAACAAGATGGAAAGGCAGACAGTGAATAGTGCGAGACTTCTTTTTCGCCTGGCATAAATGGCTACTATTAGGTGGCATAATTTTAAGGTGATTGGAGGATAGTTATGGGTAGATGTCGGAGGTAGTTTTTTTACATGGAGTAGTGGTTGGCTGGAATGCACTGCCAGCTGTGGTAGTAAATTTAGATACATTAGGTACATTTAATAGACTCTTGGGTAATCACATGAATGATCATAGAATGAAGGGTACGTAGCTAGTTTGATCTTACAGTCGGATAAAATATTGGCATGACATCATAGCTGAAGGTTCTTGTGCTGTAATGTTCTGTGTTCTACCTTCCATATGGTGAACCGAGTAATAAGCTCAGATCAGTGCAAATGGATATGGCATTCAGGAGAAGCTAGTCAACTGGATACAAAATTGACTTGATGGTAGGAGACAGAGTGTGATGGGAGACATGTTGTTTTTTTTGACTGGAGGCATTTGACCAGAGGTGTAGTGGGCCCACTGTTGGTTGTCATTTGGATTAATGGTTTGGATGGGAATATTGGTCTCCTGGTAAGTAAGTTATTTGGGTGACACTGAAATTGGTGGTAAAGTGGACAGTGAAGAAGTTTATCTATGATACAACAGGATGAACAGTACTGCTGGGATAGTGGGCTGAAGAATAGCAGATTGAGTTTAATTAGATAAATGTGAAATGTTCCATTTTGGTGAAACAAGTCAGGGTGGGACTTGTACAGTTAATGTTCGGGCCCTGGATCGTGTGGTCAATCAGTGACCAAGTTTTTTTGAAAGTGGTGTCGCAGGTAGACAGGCTAGTGAATCAGGCGTTTGGGATGGTTAACTTCATTGGGCAGAGCATTGAGAGTTGGAGTTGGGATGTCTTGTTGTGGCTGTAGAAGACATTGGTGAGGCCAACATAAAAGCTTTGTTGATCAGTAGGAAGAACTGATCTGGTTCACTTACCTTCTTTACAGAAGGACATCTGACATTCTCACCTTGTCTGGCCGACTTGTGACTCGAGACTAACAACAATATGGCTGACTGTGAACTATCCTCTGGGCAATTATCAGTGGCGGCAAAGAATGCTGGTCGAGGTAGTGATATCCACAGCCCATCAATGAATAAATAAAAATATATATGTCCCTCCCTATCTCTGCAAACCCCTCCTGGCTTTGCAACACCGTTCAGGCCCTGACCACTCTGTAACACTCTCACCACCTCCAGCACCTTCACCTCTCCCTGTTCCTATTGTGTCACTATCCTGACAATGATTCCCCTTCCCACTGCCCTCCTCCAGCTAGCAGACACTTTGCAATCCCTTTAAAACTTACTGCGATAGCACTCACACTTCAGGATTTTAAGAACTTTCGGTGATCTTCTAAGCTTGATAATCTAATTTGATTCATTTTGTCCTGAGTGAGGGTCGGGTGGGAATTTCTTGCTGAGGTTTTTTCTGTTTCAATATCCTTTTGTTGAGTGATTTACATGTTCCTTCAAATGTTTTCCACTGTTCATTTACAGACACATGTTTCAGTCTGTTTCGCCTGTTTACCCTGGTCAGTTCTCCTCTCAAACTCATGTAATCGGCGATTTTTGTTTCCAGTTGTACCTTGTTTTTTCTGTGATTCACTTGAAAACTTTATATTCCTCTAAACTGCACTTAATCATAATTTTCCAGAGGATCTCTGCAGGTGACATGACTCATTCACCAAGTTTTATCGCACAATGGTCAATCTGAGATACTTACATCCCTAGCCAGTTGCACAATGAGTTATTCAAAGAAACACAAAAAAAATTCTCCAAACTCCTCTTCCAGTATCACTGTTGTCAGTGTGACTGTCGCAGATTATGCGAACGTTGAAATATCCCAAAATTATCATGATGCCTTTTTTAACAATTCCAATGAATTCCTGCTTAATGCAGTGATAAGTAATGAAATCTTGTTTGGTGGCTAAAACTGTGCTGCTGCTTGTGCCCTTGGCAAGTAGTAGCCAGGATTTACATTCAGACTGATTCTACTTCATGATCTGAGGCCAAATACTTCCTTTGTAATACGTTTGTAATCCATTAGTGTTAGCGTTGTCCATTTTGCCTGAATCTCCACAAGGTTGTGAACCTTTTGTTCACCTTGTAACCACCTCATCCTGGTGCCTAAAGCTCTTTCATCTGTGTCACAAATCCATCTACTTTATTGCAGAGACTTTGTCCATTCCAAAAAAAATACATGATTTATTCTTTCCCATAAACTCCTGTCACAAACGTATTCACTGATATACAGTTTTATTTAAACTCTGTCCCTTCCTGTTCCTTTCTGGTTGTCTTCTCTCACATTTCCATGCTGTTCCAATGCTTCACCTTTTCTCTTTGGATTTGGAAAGCTCCTTTCACCTGAACTCTGCCCCTGCATCCTCTCTGTCAGTCTTAAGCCCTGTCCATAAACCTACCGACCTGATTGGCCGGGACTTTGGTCCCATCAGCGTTCCAGTGGCACCCCAGTGCAATAGAATTGTGTTTATTCACTCGGGAGTTGTAGGTGTCTATGGCTGACCAACCTTTCTTGCCCAACCCTAGCTGCCCTTCAACTGACTAACTTGATCAGCCATTTCATAGGGTCATTGAGTTAAACACTTTGCTGTGTGTAAGTTGTGCAGACCACGTGAGAATGGCAGATGTCCTTCTGAAAAGGACAGGTGTTTGGTTTTTTGTTCATCAGCAATGGTTTCATACTTTTTATGGATTATTAATTATTATGTTTAAAATTATTGATTTCAAATTCCACCATTTTAGATGGTGGGATGCAAACCAGCCTCCCCTGAACAACAGCTGAGGTCTTGAATACATGCTCTAGCAAGAATACCACACGGCCATCACTTCGCCTGCTCACAGGTTACTCATACCTGAGCACTGATAACAGGGCATCATGAAGCATAACCCCTTCTTCCCAAACAATTGTTTGAGCCTGATACCTTCCAGCACTCTGGTGATATCACTCAGTCTCTCTCCATGTGAGATCCCTCACTGTGTGGGTCTAATTGCTGCCTCTGTCAGTGCCTCTCACTCTTGCAGTTACTCCAGATCCTGAGCCAACAGAATTCTCCACTCCAAAGAGATGAGGCAGCACAGGCCAGGGATGGTGACTGGGATTTTCCAGATCTCTGTGGGACTCAGGACCATTAGACATGTGTAGCCCTCACTACATCGGTCTAATTTCCCATCCTGTCTATTTCTCTGTCTCCTGTAGGTACTCAGGAAGTTCCCGAGGCAGTATACTTCTCAGCTTCTGGGTGTCTCGTCCATCACCACATTGAAGATGGTTGGTCAGCCAGAGAGTCAAAGGGGAGGGAGATCTGGAGCTTTCAATAAATCCTGCAGTGAGGTAAAATCACTCACAGTGCATAGAGCAGAGAGCAATGAGAGGGCTCCAAACATTTCTTAACAAGGCATGACATAGATCCAGTGCTGGAGGGGGGAGGACATTACAGTCACACCCCATTCTCAATCACTGCCCCTACTGTCAGTTTTGTTGTACTAAGACAACATCCGGAGTGTCATAGTTATCAATCCAGGCCTGTGCTGTCTTACTGAGCATCAGCAGCACAATGGGGAAAGCAGGCCTCCCATGAAAGGGTGGTAGTGCTGCCTGGGAACTTTCTGTTCTGTGTTCTCCCTCCAACACTGTATCACTGGCATGTCTCATGGTCCGATGTCTTCAATAATTTGTAACTCCTATAAAAGTTCCTGTCCCTGTGAACTCCTCCAGTCTCTATAGTCCTTCCTAATGTTTGAAATCTACTGCATTCCAGATTAACATCGCTATCTCTGTAACTTGCTTCAGTCTCTACAACATGCCTTATCTCAGTAGTCTCCTCCTCCAATGACAGAACCAAACAGAACTGAATCAGAACCGAAAGTTTGATCCAACTAATCCATGCTGACCAGTGTCCCTGAAAGAGTTGCTTTTGTCTGCATTTGAACCATATCCCTTCAAACCTTCTCCTCTCCATGTACGTGCCCAAGTGTTTTTCACGCGTTTTACTGTACATTTCCCTGGTAGTTCATTCAATATGTGCACCATCTTCTGGCTGAGAAAAGTTCTCCTCCGGTCCCTTTTAACTCTTTCCTCTCCCACCTCACATTTTTGCCCTTTAGTTGCGGACTCCCCTACCCTGGGGTAAAGATCTTGGCAATTCACCTTATGTATACCCCTCATGGTTTTATAAACCTTTATTAGGTCACCCCTCAGCCATCTAAACCCAATAGAAATATGAAGGATAATGATACAAATATCTCTGCCGTGGTAACTGCCACTACTTTGCTACAATGTGCTGGGATAAACTTGTTGAGGACCTGGGTTTTTATCTCCAGTTGTGTTTTAAGACATCTAGCACCACCTCTTCTGTAATGTGGAACTCTTTTCAAGACATCACTATTTCTTTCTCTATGTTTCCTAGTCTTTATCCACAATATGTTTGACATGAAATATTTATTTTGGATGTCACCCATCTCCTGTGGTTCCACATATGACGGGCCCTATTCTCTCTCTCGTTGCTTTTTTGTACTTGTGTGCTACAGGATATCTTTGGATTCTCCTTAACCTTTTCTGAGATCTAACTCTTTCCCCACATTTTGCTTTCCAGCTTATCTAGCCTCTCCTTTGAGTCACACCCTCCAGGAGCAGTAAAGTCTTCGTCAATCTTTACTCCGTGTACAGTTGCAGAAAAAGCTTCCGAAATCTGGATGATCTGAATTCTACGCAGTATTCAAACTGGGGACCCAGCAATGTCGGATACAGCCATATCATGGTCACCCAACGCATGTCCTCAATGCTGTGAGCCATGAGGGCAAGTAAGCCTAATGCTGCATTCACCACCCTGTCCACCTGTGATACCACTTCGAAGGAACAATGTAACTGTACCCCTTCCTCTCTCTCTGTTTGACAACACTGCCCAGGGCCCTACCATTAACTGTGTTAGTCCTCCCTTGTTTGTCTTAACTAAATCCAACACCTGAACTAAACGCTATCTTTAATTCCTTGTCCCACTGTCCCTGTTACTCAAGAGCCCCTTTGATAACTGTATTCCCTACTCACTATAACATGGATGTTATTATCCACAAACCTACTAACAGTGATTCCAATATTCTGTCTGTCTTCTTAGTCACCTCTTCAGCAAATTTAATTCATTTGTGAGACACAACTTTGTATGCACAATACTGTGCTGACTATCCGTAATCACTCCTTACTTTCTGAAATGCATGTAACTCCTATCCAACGCTTCCAACAATATTTGCACGACTGACATCGAGCAAATTGGTCTTTAAGTGTCTGCCTTTCCTTTGCAGCCTTTCTTAAAATACTGCACAACATTAGCCACCCTCCAGGCTCGCAGCTCATCACCTCTGGCTGTCAGTGATAGAAATATTTTTGTGAGGGACTCCTTAATTGCGTCCTTAACCACTTCCAATATCCAGGGGAAAAGTTGCTTAATTCCCAGAAATTGTCTTGTTTTTAAATCCTCCAGCACGTCCAGCTCTGTAATGTGGACTCTTTTGAAGATATCACTGTTTATTTCCTTGACTTACCTAGCCTTTGTCCACAGTAAGTTGTAATGTGATTTTTTTTGTTTAAGATGTCACCCATCTCCTGTGATTCCACACATTGATGGCGCCATTGATCTTTAAGGGGCCACGTTTTGTCCCGAGTTAATCTTTTTTATTAATACTCTTGTACAATATCTATGGATTTTCCTGACCATGTTTAAAAAGCTTTCTCAGGTCCCCTTTGAGGCCTCCTGATTTCCCTCTTAAGAGGGAATCCAAGCGCAATATTCTTCAAGAGGTTCCCTTAATCCAGCTGGCTATATATGACATGTGCCCCATTTGTCTTGACCATAACCTCAATACTCCCAGTCGTGCAGTGTTTCCTACTTGTGTCGGCATTGTGCTTCACACTAACAGGAATATCCTGGCCCTGAACTCTCATTTTCTCTCTTTTGAAAGCTTCCCACGTGTCTGAGGACCCTTTACATGCAAATAGCCTCCAAATATCAACTTCTAAAATCTCTTGACTAATACCTTCTGGATTGGGGCAAGGCCAATTTTGATCTTTAACTTGTAGACCAGGCCTATCAATTTTCCATAGCTGTTTTCAAGCTACTACATTTGTGGTTACTTTTCCAAAATGCTCCCCCACTAATACCGCAAGGATTTTTCCCTACCTTGCTTCACAAGGGGAGGTCACATTTTATCCCTTTCTCCAGTCGGATAATTTACATATTGACAGAGACAGTTTTTTGAACATACTGAAAAAATCGCTCACCTCAAAGCTGAGAACATATTGGCTGTCTCAGTCTCGGTTTAAAAAGTTAAAATCCCTATCATTCTTACAGATATCTGAGATGTCCAGACAAATTTGCTGCTTAATTTTCCGCTGACTGTTGGCGGCCTGTAGTACAGTCATATCAAACTGATGACACATTCTCATTTCTCAGTTCCACTCATTTATCTTCCCTGGGCGATCTCCAGGAATACCTTCTCTAAGTGCTGCGGTTATGTTTTCAGGAACCTAAACCTCCACTCCCCCTCTTCACATGCCTCCCCTTTTATCCTCCCTGTCGCATCTGTACCCTGGAATATTGAGCTGCCAGTCCTGTCTCTCCCTCTGCTGTGTTTATTTCGTATCTTTGGTATCCCAGTCCCATGCATGCGTTGAGTTCATGTGCTTCCCTGTCAGGTCTTTTACATCAAAATAAATGCAATTTAATTGATCAGTATTCCCTCATTGTCTGCTGTGCGCTTGCCTGCCTTGTCGATTGAAATGACTCTCTTGAGATTCTGTCCTAGCTTCAACTTTCAAGCTGTCGCATGGGACCATCCCCCTCACTGTGAACAACACTCTCACCTTCCATGTCATCTGCAAACCTGATAATGATACCTTCTGCATTTACATCCAACTCATTAATGTACATAATAAACAGCGATGGTTCCTGCACAGATACATCCGCTCGTGAAAGGCTTCTCATCACAAAAGCAACCCTCCACCAATTTTGGATCCAATTTGCCAACTTGCCTTGGATCCATAGGCTTTTCTCTTTTGGACCAGCCTTCTATGTGGGACCTTGTCAAAGAACTTAATGAACTCCATGTAAACCACATCATCCACACTGCACTCATCAATATTTTCAGACACCATTTCAAACAGTTAAACTGAATTTCTCAGACAGTATCAACCTCTACCAAATTGGTGATGACTTTCCCAAATCGATTCTTGCCTTTCCAAATGTTGTTACATCTTGTCCCTCAGAATTTTTTCCAATAATCTCTCTACCCCTGCTGTCAGACCATCTGCTCTGTAATTACCTAGCCGATCCCTGCTGCCCTTTTTGAACAAAGGAACCACATTAGCTATCCTCCAGTCGTTCGGCACTTCACCTGTGGCCAGCAAAGTAGTACATATATCCACCACGGCCCCAGCAATCGCCTCCGTTACCTCCCAAAGCAGCCTGGGATACATTTCATTGGACACTGCGGATTTCCCCACCTTTACACCTGCGAAAGCATTTAATGCCTCCTCCTTATTGATCTTCACGTGTTCTCGAACCTCAACATCCCATCCGAAACGGCCGGCAACAATGTCTTTCCCTTGTGTGAATACAGATAGGAAGTATTCATTGAAGACTTCACCTTCTTCCTCTGGCTCCATGCACAGTTTGTCCCTTTGGTTTCTAACAGGCCCCACTCTTTCCCCAGTAATCCTCTTACTCTAACTGTACTGGTACAATACCTTGTGGCTTTTCCCTAACAGTATTGCCAAGGATAGTTTGGGACCCTCATTTTTAAGGACTCCCTTGCAGTCTCCATCCTTGTGAAGGGCTTCACCAGGTTTTATTGCACTGTATTTTCTTTATCAAACTCACCATATCACTTGATCAGTATTTGCTGGATTTGCTGCCTTTATCATTCCATTCTCATGAACACACCGGCCCTGAGCTTTCACTGTATTACTTTAAAATGCTCCCATTTTGCAAAAATAGACCCAAACGCAGATGGTCTCTTCCCAGTCCATATTTGCCACATCCTGTCCAATGATCGTGATACTGATCGGAGACTCAGTTGTGAGGGGGTCAGAAAGGAGACTGTGTGCCTGCAGAAGAGACCCAAGGATGGTGTGCTGCCTCCCGGGTACCAGGGTCAAGGATATCTCTGAACAGTTGCAGAACATTCGGAACAGAGAGGGTGAAAAGCCAGAAGCCATTGTGCACATTAGTACGATTGACTAAGGACACAAAGGGATGGGGTCCTGTAAAACTAGCACAGGGAGTTCAATAAGAATTTAAAAAGCAGGACCTCAAGGGTAGTGATCTGTCGATTACTCCCAGTCCCACATTCGAGTGAGGATAGTCATAGAAAGTTCCGCCAGATGGATATGTGGCTGAGGAGCTGGTGGAGGGGGCCAGTTTTTCAGTTCTTGGATCATTGGGATCACTTCTAGTGTCGAGCTGACCTCTTCAAGGGGAGGGGTTGAACTTGAACCAGAGGGGCACCAGTATCCCTGGGAGGAGATTTACTTGTGTTCCCCCGGAAGGGTTTAAACTAGTTTGGCAGGAGGTTGGGACTCTGAATGAGAGGGATCATTGACCAGTCAGGGAAGATACCTCAGCCATCGAGAGCAAGTTTCCTATTCAGAATATCCAGGGCACAGTCAAGAAAGTGAAAAAGATTTCTGGTTTAACGGGCATTTATTTCAACACACGAGACCTGACTGGTAAGGTAGAGGAGCTCAGAACATGGATTGGCTCTGGGGACTGGTATATTATAGCCATAACAGAAACATGGCTGAGAGAAGGACATGACTAGTAGCTCAATGTTCCAGGATACAGAAGCTACAGGCGTGAAGTAAGGACAAGTAAGTGAGGAGGCGGAGCTGCCGTTTTGATAAGGGAGGACATAACAACCGTGCTTAGAGAGGATACTCTTTCAGGATCATCAAATAAGGCCATATGTTTGGAAGTTATCAACAAGAAGGAGATGGTCAAACTGTTGGGACTGTGTTATGACCCTCAAACAGCCAGCTGACACTAGAGGAGCAGATGTTTTGAGAGATTGGTGAAAACAGTAGAAATATTAGAGTAGTATTGTTGGGAGATTTTAATTTCCCCTGGATTGACTGGGCCAGACAGAGAGTAAAAAGCCTGTACGGAGTGGAATTTGACACGTGCCCTAGAACATTTCATAAATCAAGACGTAGACGGCCTAACTCTACTCAGGCGGGTACAACACTGGATCTCCCCTCAGAAAACAAGGTCAGGCAAGTGACTAAAGTCTCAGACGGACAGCACTTTGGGTCAAGTGACCGAAATTGTCTGAGAATTCACATAGTTATGGAAAACCATCGAACAGGTCCACAGATTAAGATGCTAAACTGGAGCAGGGCCAGTTTTGGGGCCATTAGGCAGGATCTGCCAGAGGCCGATTGGGTGAAACTAAAAATCACTCAACACCTGTTTATTGTCCAACTAGATTTGCAAGTGCTATTGATCATTCCAAAAGATGAAAGTCTTTATCTAAATTTGCTTAATATTACATTCCATGACACTGCAATCCTGTTGCTATAAATTCTGTGCCTTATGACTGTGCTCCACAACCACCGATGAAGAAGCAATGCTCCGAAAACTAGCACTTCCAAATAAACCTGCTGGTTGTGGTGTTGTGTGACTTTTAACTTTGCCCACCCCAGTCCAACACCGGCATCTCCAAATGATGACTATCATCGAGTGGGTGAATCTGTTTGGATAAAAAGGAACGACTGGCAAATGGGAGGCTTTGAAAAGTGTGATCTCAAGAATCCAGGGTCAGTATGTCCCTATTAGGGTGAAGGGAAAAGCTGGCAGGTTCAGGGATCCCTGGCTGATGAGGGATATTGAGGCTCTACTCAGGAAGTAGAAGATAGCATACATTTGCTTTAAGGTTTCTGTATCTACATAACCTCTACATAACCTCTTCCAGTCCGAGAGACACAATCAAACTTTAGGGACCCTACAAACCTCTCAGGTCCCGATCTGTGGAACTCACTCCAATGCCTGTGGCTCTCCCGATCCAGTTCCTACAAGACCAATGTCTGTGTAACATCCTCCTGTCGCTCGCAACCACCCTGTCAATGTAAGCTCCTCCGGTCTCTCCATCCATCTACTCATCTCCATAATTTCTTCCAGCTCTGAAATCCCAATCTGTGTAAATGTCTCCTTCCCCTACAACTCTTCCCTTGACCAAACTGTAGGAGCTGACTAATGGTCCTTTTTTTTTCTGTCACAATACCTCCAACCAAAATTGCTGTCCTTGATCTCTCAGAAAATCTGTCAGACTCCGCAGCCTCCATATCCAAATAAACTCCTGAACCTTAGGCTTCCTATATCTATAAACATTTTTGGTCTGACTACTCTGCATATGTCTGTTTGTTCTTTCAATTTGTGCAATCCACTTTATCTCTGTGATCTGCTCCTAAAGCACTCCTTGTCTGTGTAAACCACTCCATCCTCCCGACATCCTTATGCCTGTAAACAGCTCCTTCCCTCCGAACCTCATCATCTCGATGAACTCCTGTAGGCCCTACAGCTCTCCATATTTCTGTAACCTCCTGTGGCTCTATGTTCCTCTTTCCTGGTGAAACCACGTCCAAAACCCAGAACCCTCGGAGCCTGCATCGTCTGCTCCTGATCAGATCATTGTTGCCTCTATTACCTCTGACATTCCGAGCAACCCCTCATATCTGTGTCCGTTCCTCCAGATCTCATCCTCTCCAGCTTTCTGAAACATCTGTGTGCCATTGTAGCCCTTCCCTTATAGAACACAGAAAATAGAGCACACGACAGGCCCTTTGGCTCTAAATGATGTGCCGACCTTTTATCCTACTCTGTGATCAAACTATAATCGACAGACGCTACATTTTACTATCATCCATGTGCCTATCGAAGAGTAAATTAATATCCCTAATGTAACTACCACCGTTGGCAGTGCATTCCATGCACACACCGAACTCTGTGTAATGAACCTACCTCTGACAACCCCTCTGAATCTTCTTCCAATCACCTTTAAATTATGCCCCTTTCTGATTACCATCATCACAATGGGATAATTCTCCGTCTATCCACTCTATCTCAGACTCGCATCATCTCGTGAACCTCTATAAAGCGATTTATCATCCTCAATGAGAGAAGCCCTAGCTCCCTCAGCCTTTCTTCATTAGGCCTGCTCTCTAGTCCAGGCAGCATCCTGATAAATCTCCTTTGCACCCTTTCTGAAGCTTCCATATCTTTCCGATAATAAGACAACCAGAACTGAACATGATATTCCAAGTGTAGTCTAACCAGGCGTCTATAGTGCTGCAGCATAACTTTGTGGCTCTTAAACTCAATTCCCCTGCTAATGAAAGCCAACACACCATACACCTTCTCAACACCCCTATCAACTTGATTGACAACTTCGAGGGATCTATGGATTGAACCCCAAGATCCCACTGTTTGTTAACACTCACCAAGAATCCTGTTTTTAACCTTGTCAAGGTTTTCTGTGAAATCCTTCCAATCTTAAACCCTCCCAATCTTGGTAACTTCCTCCAGTCCATACAACACTCCTAAACTGTGAAATCTCTTCACGTCCTACAATCATTCTTAGCTCTGTAACCTACTTTATTAGCATCAACACTCAAAATTCCTGAAGCCTGCTTTTGCCACTGCAATATTCCTAATATCTGCATTACCCTCCAGTCCTAAAGTCCCTCTCTGTCTACGTAACCTCCACCATCCTCCAGTGCCCTTCTGGGGAACATTGCAGAGGAAGGAAGAGTTGTAGAGTCCGGGCCATGTTACAGAAGTAGGAGGGGCTGCCGAACCTGAAGGGTGGTACAAATGTAGGAAGGGACGTGGATCCTGCAGGCGTTTAGAGTTAGTAGGATTTATAGAACCTGCAGGATGGGACCAAGTTAGAACGGGTTGTGCAACCTGTCCACTGGACCACTGTCCAATCTTCAGGACCTAATATTGGAGAAGTTTATCAGAATGACTGAACACAGCTTCTGGTTCCCAGGTTAGGAGATTTTGAGTTCAGATGTGAATCTATTTACCCTTTCTGTCTGTGTGCCTGACACTGACCTGGTGCTGCTCATGTGCCCTCCAGATCTGCATGACTGACCAGAGCTCACCTCAACAAAGCCTTCGATTGTAATGATTTATTTTCAGTATATTTCAGCGGCAGTTTCAAAAGATGCAGGAATTAGAGAGTTTTGATTTTGAGAGAATGAAACCTTTATCATTGCAAAATAGGAAGCCTTAAAAAATGAGACAACGAGAATCCAGAGACAGTATACAGTATTCCTGTTAGGGTGAAGGAAAGGCTTATAGGTCCAGAGAATGTTGGATGACTAGGGAAATTGATATTTTGGTTCAGAAAAAGAAGGAAACATATGTCACGTACCTATATGAGAAATCCAGTGAATCCTCAGAAGAGTAAAAAAGCAGTAAGAGTATACATAAGACCGAAAAGCGGACAGGGGATAGCTTTGGCAATTAGGGTGAAGAACAATCCAAAGGGATTTTATACATACATAAATGACAAAAAGGTAGAACCTTTGTCCATTGTAAAAAAAAGCATAATTTACTCTTTCCCACAATTCCCTATCACAAGCCGATTGGCTGATATACAGTTTTAGTTGAACTTTGTCCCATCCTGTTCCTTTCGGCTTGTCTTCAGCCACATCCCTGTGCTGTTCCGATGCTTCACCTTTTTCCTTTGGATTTGGAAAGCTCCTTTGACCTGAACGCTGCCCCTGCATCCTCTCTGTCAGTTTAAAGCCCTGTCCATAAACTTACCGACATGATTGGCCAGGGCACTGGGCCCAGCACGGTTCCAGTGGGAACATCCTAATGGATTTTTTAAAAACGTGGTGTGAGATGTGGGTGTCTCTGGCTAACCACCCTTTCTTGCCCAGCCCTAGCAGCCCTTGAGCTGAGTTACTTGCTCGGCCATTTCAGAGGGTCATTGAGAGGCAAACACTTTGCTGTGGGTATGTCGTGGAGGCCACATGAGGATAGACAGATGTCCTTCTCTAAAGGGCAAGTGTTTGGGTTTTTTGTACATCAACAATGGTTTCATACGTATTTATGAAATGTTAATTACTATTTTTAAAACTACTGATTTCAAATTCCAGAGGATTTAAACCTGCCTCCACTGAACGTTAGCTGAGGTTTTGGATACATGCTGTAGCAATAATACCACTTGGCCATCACTTCGCCTGATCACTTGTTGCTCATCCCTGACCAGTTATGCCGGTGCATCATGAAGTTCAACCCATTCTACCGACACAATTGTGTGACCCTGACATCTTCCAGCACTCTGGTGTTATCACTCAGTATCTCTCCATGTGATATCCCTCACTGTGTGGATCTAATTGCTGCCTCTGTCAGTGTCTCTCTCTCTCACACACACACTCACACACACACTCACACTCACACTCACACTCCACATTCTGATCTGACAGAATTCGCCACCTCGGAGAGACGAGGCAGCAAGGAAAAAGAATGGAGACTGGGATTTTCCAGATCTCTGTGATACTCAGGACCATTCTCCATGTATAACCCACACTGCGGCACACTAATTTCGCATTCTGTCTATTTCTCTGTCTCCTGTAGGTACTCAGGAAGGTCCTGACTCAATACGTTTCCCAGCTGCTAGATGTCTTGTCCATCACCACATTGAAGATGGTTGATAAGTCAGAGAGACAAAGGGCAGGGAGATCTGGAGCCTTCAATAAATCCTGCAGCGAGGTAAGATCACTCACAGTACACAGAACAGAGAGTAATGAGAGGGTTCCAAACACCAGCTAACAAGACATGACATAGATACAGTGCAGGAGTGGTTGCAGATTTACTACCAGGTACTAAGGCTTACTTCTCTGCAACACTGCATCTATGGCATGTCTTGTGAACCAGTTTCTTCAATAATTTTTAATTGCTATAATACGCCTTATCTCTGTAACCTCCTCCCTTCCTTATAGTCCCTCCACATATTTAATCTTTACTGCTTTCCAGACTGCCATCCATATGTCTGTAACTTGCTTCAATGTCTACAACATGCCTTATCTCAGTAATCTCCTCCTCCAATAACAGGAGACAGAGTTATGCAACACGGAAACGGTTCCTTCGATCCAACTGGTCCATGTTGATCGGAGTCCCTGAACGAGTCATGTTTCGCTGCATTTGACCCATATCCCTTCAAATCTTTTCCTTTCCATGTATCTTCCTAAATGTCTCTTCCATGTTGTCATTGTGCTTTTCTCTACCATTTCTCCTGGAAGCTCATTCCGTACCTGCATCATCCTCTGTGTGAAATATATTCTCCCCCAATCCCTTTTATGTCTTTCCTCTCTCAACTCATATTTTTGACCTCCAGAACATGACAGTGCAGTAAGGCCTTTCGACCCTCGGTAATGCGCCAATCTTTGGAACCAATCTAAAGCTCATCTAACCAACACTATTACAATTCTGTCCAATGACTATTTAAATGACCTTAAAGTTGGCGAGTCCACTGCTGTTGCAGGCAATGCATTCCACGCCCCTACTACTCTGAGTAAAGAAACTACCTCTGGCATCTGTACTATATCTATCACCCGTCAAATTAAAGCTATCTTCCATCGCCATCCGCGGGAAAAGTTCTCATTGTCCAACCCATCTAACCCTCTGATTATCTTATTTGTCTCTGTTAGTAGGCCTGAAAACGTCTTCTCTTGAACGAAAACAGCTTCAAGTTCCTCAGCCTTTCTCATAAGACACTCCCACCGTACCAGATGACAACCTAGTATATCTTCTCTGTACCCTTTACAAAGATTACACATCCTTCCTGTAATGTGGTGACCTAAACTGTTCACAGCACTCCAAATGTGGTCGCACTAGAGTTTTGTCCAGCCGCAGCATGATCTCGTGGTTCCGAAACTCAATCCCTATACCAATAAAAGATAACACACTGAATGCCTTCTTAACCCTATCCGCCTGGGTGGTAAATTTCAACGATCTATGTACATGTATACAGAGATCTCTCTGTTCATCTACACTACCAAGAATCTTACCACTAGTCTAGTACTCTGTGTTCCTGTTACTCATTCCAAAATGAATGACGTCACACTTTTCCACATTAAGCTCCGTTTGTGAACTTTCAGTCCAGCTCTGCAGCTTATCTATGACTCGTTGTAACCGATAACATCTTTCATCACTGTCTTCAAATTTACCGAACTTAGTGTCATCCGCAAATTTACTAACTCATCATTCAATGGCCTCATCCAGGTCATTTGTATCAATGACAAGCAACATTAGACCTAAAACTGATTCTGGCGTAATCATCTAGTAATTGAACTCCAGGATGAGTATATCACATGAAACACGACAAAGGACTTCTTTCAGCGAGCTAATTTCTGATCCAAACTGCGAAATCAGTCTCAATCCCATGCCTCCGTATTGTATGCAATAGCCTACCATGGGGAACCTTAACACATGCCTTACAGTAATCCGTATAAAGCACAGCAACTGCTTTACCTTCATCCACCTTCTTAAATAACTCAATAAGGTTTGTGGGGCGCGGCCTACCCTTGACAAAACCGTGTTGACTATCCTGAATCAAGTTATTCATCTCCAGATGATTATAAATCCTATCCCTTACAAGCCTTTCCAACGCTTTACACAGAATTGAAGTAAGACTCACAGCTCCATAATTACCACGTTTTCTCTACTTCGCTTCTTGGATAAGGAGACAACATTTGTTGTCCTCCAGCCTTCTGGCACTATCTCTGTAGACAATGACGGCATAAAGATCTAAGCCAAAGGCTCAGCAATCTCCTTCCTGGCTTCCCAGAGAATCCGAGGACAAATCCCATCCAGCCCAGGGACTTACCTATTTTCACACTTTCTAGAATTGCTAACATCTCCTCCTCCTGCACTTCAATCCCATCCAATTATGGACTCCCCTGCCCTGGGGTTAAGACGTGAATAAATAATTTTATGTGTATCCCTCATGGTTTTATAAACCTTTATAAGGTCACCCTTCAGCACCTACACCCAATAGAAATACGAAGGACGATGATACAAACATCTCTGTTCGTGTCCCCGCCACTAATGTGCCACAATGTTCAGGGTTACACTTGTTCAGGACCTGGGTCTTTCTCTACCTTTGTATTTTGAGACCTCTTGTGTAATGGGGACTCTTTACAAGACATCGTTTCTTTCCCTTTGTGTCCTAGTCTTTGTCCAAAGTATGTCCTGACATGAAATGCTCATTTAGTGTCTCGGCCATCTCCTGTGGTTCCACACTTGGATGGCCTCGCTGACCTTTGAGGGGCCCTGTTGTCTCTCCAGTTGCTTTTTTGTACATGTGTGCTATCGAAAAGTCTCCTTAACCTTATCTGCCAAATCTATCTCATCCCTCCATGTTGCTGTCCAGCTTATCCAGCCCCTCCGATTCTGTCAAACCCTCGAGTATCAGTAATATCTTTGTCAATCTATGCTCCATTCACAGTTTCAGAAAATGCTTCCTAAATCAGGATGATCAGAATTCTACACAGCGTTCCAAAGCTGTGCTGACTATCCCTAATCAGTCCTTGCCTTTGCAAATACATGTTACTCCTGTCCAACAGAATCGCTTCCAACAACATATGCATCACTGACATCAAGCTACTTGGTGTTGGTGTCCCTGGCTTTTCCTCGCAGTCATTCCTAAATGCTGGCACACCATTAGCTACCATCCAGGATTCCAGCTCATTACCCGTGGCTGTTAGTGATAGAAAAGTCTCTTTACAGGACACTACAATTTCTTCCTTAGCTTCCCACAATATCCAGGGATATACTTGACTATTTCCCAGGGATTTGTCTCCTTTTTATGCATTTTAAAACTTCCAGTACCTCCTGTTGTGTTATGTGGAGTATTTTGAAGACATTACTGTTTATGAGTTGCCCAGTCTTTCTCCACAGTAAGTTCAAACTTGAAATTTTCGTTTATGATCTCAGCCATCTCCTCTGGTTCCACACTTCGATGGCGCCACTGATCTTTAAGGAGCCATATTCCATCCGTATTAGAGCTTTCTGTGCTCCCCTTTGTGCCCATCTGATTTCACTCTTAAGTGTATTACTCCACCCATAATGTTCCTCCTTTGACATGTGCCTCCTTTTTTGTTGACCAGAACCTCCATACCCCCAGTCATCGAGTGTTTCCAACTTGTGTCAGCATTATCCTTCACACTAACAGGAATATGCTGGCCCTGAACATTCATTTTATCACTCTTATGAAAGCTTCCCACCTGCCTGACGTCCCTTTACTTGCAAATAGCCTCCACAAACAATTGTTAAAAGCTCTTGACTCATAACTTCTGGATTCAAGCAAGGCCAGCTTAGATCATTAACTTATGGACCAACCATGTTCTTTTCCATAGCGATTTTCAAAATAATAGAATTGTGGTGACTTTGCCAAAGAGTTTTCCTACGAACACGTCAGTCCCTTTCCCTACTTTGTTTCCCAAAGGGAGGTCAGGTTTTACCGCTTCCTGCAGTCCGACCATTTACATCCTGACTGGGACAGTTTTCTTCAACATGCCTAACACATCCCTCCCATCGAAGCTCTGAACACTCTGGCAGTCCCAGTCCAGGGCTAGAAAGTTAAAATCCCCGACCATTACGACCCTATCACTCTTACAGATATCTGAGATCTCCCGATATATTTGCTGCTCCTTTTCCCGCTGACTGTTGAAGCCTGTAGTGCAGTCATATCAAAGTGATGACCAATTCTCATTTCTCATTTCCACCATTACAGCATCACTGGGTGATCCCCAGGAACATCCTCTCTAAGTGCTGCAGTGATGTTTCACTGATCAAAAACTCCAATCCCCCTCCTCTCTCACCTCCTATTCTCTCCTTCCTGTAGAATCTGTACCCTGGGACATTGAGCTGTCAGTCCTGTCCCCCCATCAGCTGTGTTTCTGTAATATCTATGGTGTCTCAGTCCCATGTACCCGTCCATGCACCAAATTCGTCTGCCTTTCCTGTTAGGCCTGTTACGTTGAAATAAAATAGTTTAATTGATCAGTTTTCCCTCATTGCCTGTTGTGCTCTTGCCTGCCTTGTCTATTTAAATGACTCTCTTGAAATTCTGTCCCAGCCTCAACCTTCAGACTGTAGCCTGAGACCATCCCCCTCACTGTGGACAATACCTCCTCTGTCATGTCATCTGCAAACCTAATAATGACATCTTCTGCTTTCACATCCAAGGTATTCCAATACATACAAACAGCAATTGTTCCTCCACATATCCCTATGGTACACCCACTGGTGAAAGAATTTCAAACACAAAACCAACCTTCCACCAATTGTGGATCCAATACGCCAACTTGCCTTGGAACCTATTCGTCTGTTGGACCAGCCTTCCATGTGAGACCTTAACAAAAGCCTTAGTGAACACCAAGGAACCCACATCATCTGCTCTGCCCTGATCAATATTTTTAATCATGATTTCAAAGAAAACTCAGCTGAATTCATCAGGCAGGATCTTCCTGTACCAAATCTGTGCTGACTATCCTTAATTGTTTCCTTTCTTTCCAATTATTTATTCATTCTGTGCCTCAGATTTATTTCCAATGATTTCCCTCCCCCTGCTGTCAGACGATCAGCTCTGTAATTATCTGGCCAATCCTTGCTGCCCTTCTTAAACAAAGGAAGCACATTAGCTATCCTCCAATCATTCAGCACTTCATCTGTGGCCAACAAAGTATTAAATATATCCACGAGGGCCCCAGCACTCTCCTGTCTTATCTCTCATAGCAGCCTGGGATACGTTTTATTGGGCAATGGAGATTACTTCACCTTTTTGCCTGTGAAAACATTTAATACCTCCTCCTTATTGATCTTAACATATTCTCGAACCTCGCCATCTCAACGGAAATCCCCGGCTACAATGCCTTTCTCCTGTGTGAACACAGATAGGAAGTATTCATTGAAGACCTCACCTACTTCCTCTGGCTCCATGCATTGGTTTTCAACAGGCAGCACTCTTTAGCGGGGAATCCTCTTAGTTTGACTATAGTCATAAAATATCTTGTAGCTTTTTCTTAATAGTGTCTGTCAAGGAGGTTTCATGGTCATTGCTTACCCCTCATTTTTAACGACCCCTTTCCCTCTCTACACTTTTGAAGAGCTTCACCTGCTTTTATTGAACTGCATTTTCTCTATCAAATTCACGATTACATTTGATCTGTATTCACTGGACCTTCTGCCTTTGTCATTCCCACTTCATTAACACACTAGCCATGGATTCTCACTGTATCACTTTAAAGTACTTCACTTTTCAAATATAGCCCTGACTGCAGGTAGTTCAAGCCATTCTCTGTTTGCCACATCATGTCTCGTTATAGGAGACTCAGTTGTGAGGCGTGGGCGGCACGGTAGCACAGTGGTTAGCACTGCTGCCTCACAGCGCCAGAGACCCGGGTTCAATTCCCGCCTCAGGCGACTCTCTGTGTGGAGTTTGCACATTCTCCCCGTGTCTGCGTGGGTTTCCTCCGGGTTCTCCGGTTTCCTCCCACACTCCAAAGATGTGCAGGTCAGGTGAATTGGCCATGCTAAATTGCCCGTAGCCTTAGGTAAGGGGTAGATGTAGGGGTATGGGTGGGTTGCGCTTCGGCGGGGCGGTGTGGACATGTTGGGCCGAAGGGCCTGTTTCCACACTGTAAGTAATCTGATATAATGAGGGGGACAGACAGGAGACTGTGTAGCTGCAGAAGAGACCCCAGGATGGTGTGCTGCCTTCCCGGCACCAGGGTCAAGGATGTCTCTGAGCCGTTACAGAACTTTCTGAAGGGAGGGTGAACAGCCAGAGGTTATGGTGTGCATCAATCCACATGACAGAGGTGGACCAAGGGATGGGGTCCTGTGAAATGAATATCAGGCGTTAGGTAAGAAGTCAAAAAGCAGGACATCCAGGGTAGTGATCTCCAGATTACTAACAGTGCCACGTGCCAGTGAGGATAGAAATAGAAAGATAGGTCGGATGGATGTGTGGCTGAGGAGCTGGTGGAGGGAGCAGGGTTTTCAGATCTTGGATCATTGGGATCTCTTCAGTGGTAGAGGTGTCCTGTACAAGGGGGCGGATTGGACTTGAAACAGAGGGGCACCAGTATCCCGTGGTGGGGGTGGGCAGGTGGGCTGACTGGCAATGCACGAGACCTAACTGTTAAGGCAGACGAACTCAGAGCATGGATTGGCTCTGGGACTGGTATAATATAGCCATAACAGAAACATGGCTGAGAGTTATAGGACATAGATACACTGCTGGGCAAGGACCAGCTGCACTCGAGGCTTCAATCGCACCATCTTGTGAGGACCTTTCTTTCACCTCTGCTGTACTGGTCCTCGCTGAGACAGCACAGAAGGTCCCAAGCATCAATCCTGTCCCATGCTGTATTAGTGATCTTTGTAATATCCTCCAGTCCCAATAATCCTTCCTCTGTTCGAAATCTCCTCTAGTCCACACAATGCTCTCCGTCTCTGTCAGGTTCTCTAACCCTAACACGCAAATTCGTAATCTTCTCCAGTCGATACTAAATTCCTTCATCCCTGTAAACCCCAACAGTCCTGTCTATTCCTGTAAGCTCCTCCTATCAATGCCACACTCCATGTCAATGTATTTGCCTTTAACCTCTCCATCCCTATCTGGGTAAACCTCTCCAGCTCCTCCAACCCTTCCTTATCTGTGAAAAACTATTCAGTCCATTGAGCTGTCCAGATCTGTGTAATCCCTTCCAGACCTGAAAAACCTCCCTGTCTTTGTAACTATGTCAGGCCCCTACCTGAGAAGCTCACTATCTGTAATCCTGATCTTAGGAACCTCCTCCACATGTTAACATCCTCCATGGCTGTGGATACCATCAAGTTCTACAGTCCCTATCATGGGATTTAGTCTCTACCTCCTAATGATGCAAATAATCTCTTCCTCTCTCAACCAGACTCAATCTCCGTTAACTTTAGTAGTCCCTACACCCCTGGTGCATATAATCTCCTTCTGTCACGACAAATCTTTATAGCTTTAATGTGCTCCCCTTGTCATTACACTATTTATTTTTGTTACCTTCATGAGCTGCCGTAATTGTCACTGTGACTCTCACCATGTTCCATCCCTACATTTTTCAGTTTCTCTGAAAAGTCCTCCTTATTTTTAAAACCGTCCCTCTCTATGTCACCTGTTACAGTCTCCACAACTCTATCTCTGGAGAAACTATACAGTTAAAGCTGCTCCAATAACCTTAAATCCTCCTGATCTTTCTAACTCCCGTTAGTTGTGAAACTCTTGCCATCTCTGTAACAAACTATCCTCCAGTGTTGAAAGCCCTCCCTATCTTTGTATGCTCCTCCAATCCCTAGAACTGTCCCAGTCTTTGTAAGGTTGTCCTGCACCTTGAAACCTCCTGGTTGCTGAACCCTCTTCAGGTACTGCACTTTCTCTATTTCTGTTACTTTCCCCTGCTCTTCGAAATCCCCCTGTCTGTATGATCCCCTGCAGTCTTTGCTGTGCTCCATATCTCTCACCACCAACTGCCTTAACAACCCTCGCTCCATCTTTTACTACTTCCAGTCCCTTCAGCACCTTCTATAGCTGCAAACTTGCCATTTTCCAAGGCTACTCCACTTCGTACAATGGCTGTCAGACTCCGAAGCCCACACGCTCTCTAACCTGGAACTCTCTCTATAATCCGTTAACATCAACAGCCACCACTACTGTCTGTACCTTTCTTCTCTCCTCCAGTCCCATTAAGCTTCCCATTCTTGCACTAACAAAAGCCTGTGTATCTTAGTACTGTTCTAAAAGTTTTCATGTCTCTCCTAACTGCTTCAGCCCTGCCACTGTCTCCATAAACATCTACAGCCCCTAAAGCCCTCTCTTTCTGTGTAACCTCTTCCAGTCCTGACAACACCCCAATCTATGGAACCCATTGAATCTTCGCTTGTTGGGTAATCCCTTGAAATCCCTGACGATTTACCTATCTTAGCACCAACACCAATCTTTGTGATTCTCCAGTTCTCATAAGACTCACGTTCGATGTCAGTTCATCCAATCCCTACATCCATCTGTAACCTCCTTATCCTTCTCCAATTCTTCGATCTTAATCTATTTAAGCCTTACCCTCCAACCTCCCAACCCTCCTGACCACAGGAACCTTTTTCAGTTTGTGAAATCCTCCCCATTTGTGTAACTCTCTTCAACCCAGTAACCTGCCATTCTCCATTGCCTTCCTAACTGTGTAGCCTTCAGAACCTGGAAACCTTCTTATAACTGTAACTGTCTTCCGTCACTATAACGTTCCATATCTCTGTTAGTATATACAATACACTTCTCCCTGAAACACACCCTGTCTGTGCCTCTGAGACTGCCTGCCTCTCGCTACATCCATCCCTAACCCTATCTCAAGAATCTAATCCAGGTCCCTCTATCTCTGTAAATTCCTCCAATCCCCAAACACGTTTGTCCCACTGACATTTTTGACCAGATATAACTCTGTTTAACTCTAACATTCTCAAGCCCATGTAAACCTCCCTATTCCCCCTCCCCACTCCCCCTACAGCTGAGGAATGATTCACTGCATTCGCCATAAGGCAGATGGAAGGACGGTGAACGGAAATGATGGAACTGTAATTCCGGAGATGAAGCTGCGGAATGACCATCACTGGGAAGGGAATATTGAAGGATTATTGGGATCAAGGCAGGACAGGCAAAAAGCCACCAAATTGTGAAGAAAGGATGCGTTTAATGCATTAATGAGACTGAAGATCACAATTTGGAGTCTATTTGAGTGGAGCTGAGAATAAGCAAGCAGCAGCAACCATTAGCAGGAATTCTTTTGTAGGCACCAGGCAGTGATGGTAATGTCAATATGGTTAAGCTCAGGACACTGAATATACATGCAGCAAGGGCAGGATAATCACACCCAACTGTGTGTGACAATGGTCTCCATCCCGACTGGATAACTAATGAGTACCAGGGCTGTAATAGATGGAATCCTGGATTGTATGCGAGATGGTTTTCCATAGCATCATATCAAGGAGCCATCAACAAAATTGTCTATTGTGGATCAAATGCTGTGTAATAATAAATATCTAATAATCCCATTATAAAGAAGTTTGGTGAGCAGAGACCCAGAATTTTATCATGGAGATACTGAGTTGAGATGTAAGAATGGAATGAGGCCATTTGGCCCATTGAGGATGCTCTGCACTTCAATCGCATCATGGCTGACCTGATTACCTTCAACTCTACTTTCCCGCCTTTTCCACAAAACCCTTGTTTCCCTGATTCATTAAAATCTGACCATCTGTGCTGTAAATATTCTTAATGACCCAGCCTCGATAACCCCCTGCAGTCAGGAATTCCCACAGAGTCACTACTGCCTGAGTGAATACATTCCTCCTCATCTCCATCTTAAATGGGTGAGCCCTTGCTGGGATTTTCTGCCCCCTGGTTACAGATTCTCACACAGTTGAAATGAAAGGTAGTGACAAGTATAGTTATTGTATGGTTGAATTGGGTTTAATGAGCATGGCTATCCAAGGTTGCCGGAGGTTAAAGATCAGTTGGAAAGATGTGCAGAGAAATGGCAAATTGAGTTTAATCTGGAGATGTGTGAGATGATGTCAAAGTCAAGAAGAAAGTTAGGCTACTGAGGGGCATTGATATACAGAAGGCTCTTAGTGCAAGACAGTAACTCCCTGAAAATGGCAACAGAAACGTATCAGGTGGGAAAGAAAGCAAATGGAGCACTGGCCTTCATCGGTCACAACGTTGGGTATCGTGATTTGCATCTGATGTTGCAATTGTATAAAACTTCTGTTTGGCCACATTTGGAGTACTGTGTGCGTTTCTCATCTCCTCAAAATAGGAAGGATGTGTAGGCTTTGGAGAGGGAACAAAAGGGCTTTATCAGCGCATTACCTGTATTATGGTTTTAAAGGTGTGTTAGGTGTAAGAGGAAATTAAACAAAGTTGGATTGCTTTGTAAGAGTATCAGAGGCTGACAGGCGATCAGGTACGTGAATATAACGTTTGGACAGGGATAGATAATGTGGATAGACAGAATCTCTTTTCCAATGTGTAGGTTTCAAATACTAGAGCGCAGAGGTTTAAGGTGAGAAAGAGAAAACTTAAATGAGGTTTGTGAGGCAAGTTTTTTTTTACAGCGAGTGGAAGTTGCCAAGCAAGATCGTAGAAACAGAAATGTGAGTAAAGTTTTGAAGTGGCATTTAGACAGAGAATAGAGGGATATGGACGTGTACATACAGATAGGATGAGTTGAGGATAGCATCATGGGGGGCCGAAGGGCCTATTGCTGTGCTGCACTGTTCTATTTTCTAATTTCCCAGCATTTAACAGATCAAAGCACTTCATAATCTTGCATGTTTCATTCAGTTTCTCTCTCATTTTTTCTTCACTTCAATCGGTTCATTCTCAATCTACTCCACCTCTTCTTATTTTGAAATCCATCCATTCCCAACATCAGCCGAGTGGACCTTTTCTGGCCTGCCTCTGATACAAGAATATCTTTCTTTCGGGCACTCACACTGTTCATTATATTCTAGGTGTAGTCTGACTTGTGCTTTGCATCGTTTTAGTAAGACCTCCCTATATTTAGCCTCCATTCCTTTTGTAATAAATGGCAGTATTTGATTTGCCTTCTCTATTACTTGATGACGGTGTAAGCTACTTTTTTGTGGTTGATAAACAAGAACCGCACAACCCTTTATGTTTCCAGTCTAAAAACAAATACTGTTAGCCTGACAGTAAGTCAGGAGCATGCTGAAATAAGTGAGAAACAGCATATCAATAAAAAATAACTGGACCCTTAGAATCACATTTTATAAATGAGAATTTGTTTTTGAGCCTGTTGGATTTTATTTGTTGGTGTGAATATAAATGGCAGAATAGATAAGGGTGCGGTGTGCGGGGGTGTTGGTACGGAGGATATGGTTTATTTGAATTTTCAGAAGCCTTTGTGCAAGTTACAATAAGGGCTAAAGAATAACTTGGTAGAGAATAGGGCCCCTGAAATATCAATAAGGTCACCAATGTATGGAACCAGAGGAGATGGTTGAGATCTTAAACAAAAAAATGTCTTGTCAGTATTTACTCGAGAGAAAGACATGGAAGCTCGCAAACATTGGGAAATAAATTGCCATGTCTTGGAAAGAATCGTCAACAGAGAAGGGAAAGTGCTGTTATATTAAAACAAGTAAAGGCAGATCAATCCTCAGTAGCTCATTAGGTCAATCCGAGAATATTGTGGGAAGCTCGGAAGAGATATTTACATTACCAACAGACACAGTGAGGTGTCGGAAGGCTGGAGGGCGGCTAGTGCTGTTCCATCACTAAAGGGTTGCAGGGAAAAGCCAGGAAATTACAGCCCAGTGATGGGGAATTTGTTGGAGGAGACTCTGAGAGAAAGGAGTTAAGTATATTTGAAAAGGCAAGGGCTGATTAGAGATAGTCAGCATGGCTTTGTGAGTGGAAAACCGTGTTTCACAAACCGGATTGACTCTTCGAAGAGGTGGCCAAGAGATAGATGAAGGCAGAGCAGTTAATGTTGTCCACATGGAGTTCAGCAAAGCATCTGACAAGGTTCCAAGGGATGTGGAACATCTAGTCAAGAGGAAGAACAATGCTTACATAAGGTTGAGGACACAAGGATCATTAGACCTCTAAAGGATTATGTGGGGGTGGCATGATGGCTCAGTGATTAGACGGCTGCCTTATAGGACCAGGGACCTGATTTCGATTCCAGTCCCGGGCTACTGTTTGTGTGGAGTTTACACATTCTCCCCATGTCAACGTGGGGTTCCTCCAGGTCCTCCAGTTTCCACCCATCATCCAAAGATTAGCTGAATCAGCCATGGTAAATTACCCATAGTGTTCAGAGATATGCAGGGTTGATAAGTTAGTTAGTGTAAATGGAGAGTAATAGGGAGGGTGAATGTGTATGGAGTTGTTAGGCCAAACGGCCTGTTTCCACACTTTGGGGACTCACTGAAGGTAGCCAGGAAAGAACTGAAGAATGGACTAAAGACAGCTAGAAGGGGACATGAAAAAGCTTTTTTGGGGGAAGGATTAAGGAAACCGTAAGGCATTCTCCACTTGTGTGAGGAACAAGAGGGTGGTGAGCGTGAGGGTAGGGCCGGTCAGGCATAGTGGAGGGAGCATGTTCCTGGAGTCACAGGATGTAGGGACGGTCCTTAATGCATACCGTGCTTCAGTATTCACTACTAAGAGGGAACTTGTCATTTGTGAGGACAGCATAAAAAGGACTGATATATGTGAACAGGTTGATGTTAAGAAGGAGGATGTGCTGAGAATTGTGTAAAACATAAAGATAGATAAGTCTATTAGACCAGACAGGATATGCCGAAAGTTAATGCACAATGCGAGGGAATGAATTGCTTTGCATTCGGCGATGACCTTTGCACCCTCACTGTCTACCAGAGTCGTACCAGATGATTGGAGGATGGCAAACGTTCCTCAATTGTTCAAGAAAGATAATAGGGATAATCCTGGGAGTTACAGACCTCACATTCTTATGGCTGTGGTGTGTAAATGATTGAAAGGACTCTGAGAGACAGGATTTACGATTCCTTGGAATACCATAGTTTGAATAAAGATAGTCAGCGTGGCTTTGTAATGAAAAAGTCATGCTTCACAAATCTTCTTGAATCCTTTGAGAATGTGATAAAACAAATTTATGGCTCATTCAGAAAGTGCAGAGGCATGGCATGCAGGAAACCTGTCTGTCTGGATACAGAATTCCTGGCTCATAGAAGACAGAGGGTGATGATAGATGGGAAGTATTCAGCCTGGACCAGTGGTGTTCTACATGGATCGGTTCCAGGACCTCTGCTCAATGTGATTTTTCTTTAATAAATGACTTGGACGTGGGTGTAGAAGATTCGGTCAGTAAATTTGCCAATGACATGGAGGTTCGTGGAGTGGTGGATAGCGTTGTTGTAGATTGCACAGAATATTAACAGGATGCGGAGCTGGGCTGAGAAGTGGCAGATGGAGTTCAGTCTGGAAAAGTGTGAAATGATTTCATTTTGGAAGGTCGAACTTGAATGCAGAATACAGGGTTCAAGGCAGAATACTTGGTAGTGCTGTGGATAAGGGGGATTTTGGGTTCCACATCCATTGATCCGTCAAAGTTGCCACCCAACCTGACAGGGTTGTTAAGAAGGAACATATTGTGTTGGCTTTCAATTGCTGGGGGATTAAGTTTTAAAGCCGTGAGGATATGCTGTAGCTCTATAGAGCCCTGGTTAGACCCCACTTGGAATATTGTGTTCAGTTCTGGTCCCGTCGTTACAGGAAGAATGTGAAAGCTTTAGAGTGGGTAAAGAGGAGATTTACCAGGATGCTGCCTGGACTGGACAGCACGTCTTATGAAGAAAGGTGGACAGAGCTCAGGCTTTCTCATTGGAGTGAAGAAGGATGAGGGGGTGACTTGGCAGAGATGAATAAGATGATGAGAGGCACAGAAAGTGAATAGTGAGTGAGATGTTTTAACCTAATATAAGTAGCTATTACAAAGGGTGGTTAAAGTGATTTTCAGAGGTAAGTTCGTTACATACAAAGTGGTGGCAGAGTGGAATGTACTGCCAGCAGTGGCAGTAAAATTAGATGCATTAGGGACATTTAGTATACTTCTGGATAGGCACATGGATGATAATAAAATTAATGGTATGGAGGTTAGTTTGATCATGTAGTCAGATAAAAGATTGGCATGGCATCATGGCCAAAGGGTCTTGTGCTGTACTATTCTTTGTTCTATGTTCTGTACAGTAAACTGGGTAATAAGCTCATATCAGTGTAAAATGATATGGCATTCAGGAGGAGCTAGTCAACTGGGTACAAAATTAACTGGATGGTAGGAGACAGCGGGTGATGGGAGACATGCTGTTTTTCTGACTGGAGGCATGGGACCAGCAGTGCAGTGGGCCCACAGTTGTTTGTCATTTGGATAAATGGTTTGGATGGGAATATCAGTTTCCTGACAAGTAAGTTTTTTGGGTGATACTGAAGTTGGTGGTAAAGTGGACAGTGACGAAGTTTATCTATGATACAACTGAATAAACAGTACTGCTGGGATAATGGGCTGAAAAATGCCAGATGGAGCTTAATGAGATAAATGTGAAGTGTTCCATTTTGATGAAAAAACGAGGGTGGGTCTTGTGCAGTTAATGTTTGGGCACTGGGTAGTGTTGACAGTCTGAGACACAGGGATGCAGATACACAGTTCTTTGAAAGTGGTGTCAAATGTAGACAGGCTGGTGAAGCATGCTTTTGGGATAGTTAACTTCATTGGTCAGAGCACTGAAAGTAGGAATTGGAATGTCACGTTGAATCAGTACAAGACATTGGTGAAGCCATTATTATGCCATTGTTAATCAGCAGGAAGAACCCATCTGGTTCACTTCCGTCTTGCAAGGAAGGACATTTAACATTCTAACCTGGTCTGGATGATGTGTGACTCCAGGCCCACAGCAATATGGCTGACTCTAAGCAGCTCTCTGAGTAATTAGCAGTGGAAGCAAAGAATGCTGGTCCAGGCAGTGATACCCACATCCAACGAATGAATAAATAACAATATATATGTCCCTCCCTACCTCTGCAAAACCGCTCCAGCTGCAGCAATTCATAATGGCTTTGTAGCACCGTTCAGGCCCTGACCACTCTCAGTGACACTCTCACCACGTCCAGCACCTTCACCTCTCCTTATTCCTTTTGTGATATTAAACCCTGACAATGGTACTCCCCTCCCCCTGCCAGCAGACCCTTTGCAATCCCTTTAAAACTTACTCCTAAAGCACTCTCTCACTTCAGGATTTTAAGTAATATTTGGTGATCTTCTCAGCCTGATAATCTGATATGATCCATTTTGTCCTCTGTGAAGGATGGGTGGGAATTTCTTGTTGAGGTTTTGTCTGTTTCAATGAAATGTCCTTTTTGTGAAGTGATTTACACTGTTCCTTCAAATGTTTTCCACTGTTCATTTACAGATGCATGATTCTGTCTGTTTAGCCTGTTTCCCTTGGTCAGTTGTCTTCTCAAACTCATGCTATTGGTTATTTTCATTTTAGTTGTTACTTGTCCTTTCTGTGAATCACTTTAAAACTTCATATTTCTTTAAACTGCACTTTATCAAAATTTCCCAGAGGACCTCTCCACGTGACATTACACATTCTCTAAGTTTCATCACACATTGTTTGATCTGAGATAGTTACATCCCTAGCCAGTTGCACAATGTGTTATTCAAAGAAACACTGAAAATAAATTCTCTGAACTCCTCTTCCAGTATCAATCTTGTCAAAGTGATTGTCCCAGACTGTACGAATATTGAGGTTTCCCAAAATTATCACAATGCCTTTATTAAAAATGCTAATGTGTTCCTGTTTAATGCAGTGACGAGCAATGAAATACTGTTCGGTGGTCTAAAACTGTTCTGCTGCTTGTGTCCTTGGCAAGTAGTAGCCAGAATTTACATTCAGACTGACTCTACTTCATGATCTGAGACCAAATGCTTTGTCTGTAATGCCTTTGTTACCCATTGTTTCTAGCATTGCCCATTTTGCCTGCGTTTACACAAGGTTGCGAACCATTGAATATGTATGTTCCACCTTTTGTTTGCTCTGTGACCATGTCTCTCTGGTGTCTAAATCTCTTTTATCTCCATGTCATAAAATCCATCTACCTTATTGATGAGACATTGTCCATTCGAAAAAAACACATAATTTACTCTTTCCCACAATTTCCTGTCAGAACTCTGTTCGCTGATGTGCATTTTAGTTAAACTCTATCCCTTCCTGTTCCTTTCTGCTGGTCTTCAACCATATTCCCATGGTGTTCTGATGCTTCACCTTTTCTCTTTGGATTTGGAAAGCTCCTTTCACCTGAAGCCTGTCCCTGCATCCTCTCTGTCAGTTTAAAGCCCGGTCCATAAACCTACCGACATGATTTGCCAGGACACTGGTCCAGCACAGTTCCGGTGGGACCATCCTAATGGGTTACTTTTCTTTAAACCAGGTATGGGATGTGGGTGTCTCTGGCTGACCAGCCTTTCTTGCCCAGCCCTAACTGTCCTTGAGCTGGGTAACTTGCTTGGCCTTTTCAGAGGGTAGCTGAGAGGCAAGCACTTTGCTGTGGGTATGTCATGCAGACCACGTCAGGATGGACCGATGTCCTTCTCGAAAGGACAAGTGTTTGGGCTTTTTGTGTACATCAGCAATGGTCTCATATGTATTTATGGATTGCAAATTACCATTTTTTAAAAATATTGATTTCAAGTTTCTCCATTTCAGGTGGTAGGATTTTAGCCTGCCTCCACTGAACATTACCTAAGGTTTTGGATACATGCTCTAGCAATAATACCACTAGGCCAGCACTTCACCTGCTCAGTGGATGCTCATCCCTGAGCACTGATACATCGTGAAGTGCATCAAGAAGCTAAACCCGTTCTTTCTACACACTTGTTTGATCCTGAAATCATCCTGAACTCTGGTGATATCACTCAGTATCTCTCCATGTGGTATCCCTCTCTGTGTGGGTCTAATTACTGTGTCTGCCAATGTCTTTCACTCTTGAAGCGACTCCAGATCCTGAGCCAACATAATTCTCCACTCCAGACGGACACAGCAGCACAAGCCAGGGATGGAGACTGGGATTTTCCAGATCTCTGTGGCACACAGTATCACTCTCACTGTGTGACCCTCACTACATCGGTCAAATTTCCCATTCTGTACATTTCTCTATCTCCTGTAGGTATTCAGGAAGGTCCTGACTCAATAGACTTCCCAACTGCTGGGTATCTCGTCCATCACCACATTGAAGGTGGTTGGTCATCCAGAGAGACAAAGGGCAGGGAGATCTGGAGCCTTCAATAAATCCTGCAGCGAGGTAAGATCACTCACAGTGCACAGAGCAGAGAGCAATGAGAGGGCTGCAAACATCGGCTAACAAGACATGACACAGATACAGTGCTGGAGGGGGAGCACAGTACAGACACACCCCAGGGTCAATTACCACACCTACTTTAACTTACTTTGTACTAAGACAGCATCGGGAGTTTACAGTTAGCAGTCCAGACCTGTGCTGTCTTAAGTTAAAAATCACACAACACTAGTTTATAGTCCAACAGGTTTAATTGGAAGCACACTAGCTTTCGGAGCGACGCTCCTTCATCAGGTGATAGTGGAGGGGTCAGTCCTAACACAGAATGTATAGCAAAAATTTACAGTGTGATGTCACTGAAATTTTACATTGAAAATTGATTGTCTGTTAAATCTTTCATTTGTTAGAATACAGTGATAGTTCCACTTCTTTCATGTGTAAATCACTAACTTTTTTTTAAAAAGGTGACCACCATTGCACTGTACACACACACACAGATACTCCTACACACACATGTAGGTACTCCTGTACACACATTCACACGGACACACATACACATAGACACCCACACACACCCTTACAGACACACACACTCCCACACTAACACATGCACCCCCTCACAGACTTAAGACACTCTGCACTCACTACACACATACCTACACTTTCTCACACTCACAACCCCGAACCCAGACAGACAGACACACACAGACAAAGACCCACATGCACACATATATTTTGTGGGGTGAATTTGTACTTTCAGGGTAACATTGTACTTTACTCAAAAACTGCATGCATTCATGTAGAACTCTGAGCTCAAAATCTGCATGAATTTATGTAAAACTCCGTTATCTCACCTTTTAGATTAGAATCAATCTAAACATCATGGCATAGACAGAGGACACAGGGGGCCAACACCTTGAACATATTGTCGAGCTATCACCATTATGAACAGCTAATCCGAGAATGCAACTTATTTTTGAAAAAAAGGTTTTGTGATTTACACATGAAAGAAGTGAAAACTATCAATGTATTCTAACAGATGAAAGGCTGAACAGACAATCAGTTTTTCAATGTATAATTTCAGTTACATCACATTGTAAAATATTTGCTATAAACTCTGTGTTAGGACTGCGCCCTCCACTATCAACTGATGAAGGATCGTCGCTCCGAAAGCTAGTGTGCTTCCAATTAAACCTGTTGGACTATAACCTGGTGTTGTGTGATTTTTAACATTGTACACCCGAGTCCAACACCGGCATCTCCAAATCATGTGCTGTCTTAGTGAGCATCAGTATAACAAAGGGGAAAGCAGACATCCCACAAGAGTGTGGGACAACTGCCTGGGATCTTTCTATTCTGCGCTCCCTCTCCAAAACTGTATCTATGTCATGTCTCATTGACCAGTGTCTTCAAAAAATGTGTAACTCCTACATCAGTTCCGGTCCCTGTCACCTCCTCCCTTCACTTTCGTCCCTCCACATATTTGAAACGTACTGCATTCCAGCCTACCATCCCTATCACTGCAACTTGCTTCAGTGTCTACAACATGCCTTATCTCGGTAGTCTCCTCCTCCAATAACTGGGGACAGAGGCATGCAGCACAGAAACAGAACCTTTCATCTGACTAGTCCGTGCTGACCGGGTTTCACACACTGAATGATTCGCTTTTGCCTATGTTTGGCCCATATTCGTTCAAACGTTCGCCTCTCCATGTACCTGCCCAAAAGTATTTTCCATGTTGTAATTGTTTCTCCATGTGGCCCCGGCAGTTCATTCCGTCTATACACTATCCTCTGTGGATAATGATGCCCCTCAGCTCCCTCTTTAAATCCTTGCTCTCTCACCTCCTGTTGGTACCCTGAAGCTTTGGCCTCACCTACCCTTGGCTGTTCACCTTACTCAGGCCCGCAAGATTTTGTAAACCTTGAAAAGTTCACCCCATAGCCTCCTCTGCCCAAGGGAAATATTTTGAACAATGTTACAGATATCTCCAACTCATATATCAAAGTGCTGGCCAATGACCGCAAGTGTACCAAATGCTGCTTTCACCACACAGTCCACCTGTGGTGCCACTTCCAAGGAACAATGTAACTACACCCCCTGGTTTCTGTCTGTGCGGCAACATTGCCCAGGGCCCTGCCATTAAATATATTAGTCATCCCTGGTTTGTCTTGACAAAATCCAACATCTGAATTCAACTCCATCTTTCATTCCTTGGTCCACTGCCTCAGTTGGTCGAAAATCCCCTTTGATAACCGTATTCACCATTAGTTTGATCATCCATAAAATTACAAACAACGGCTCCTATAGTCTCAATCAAATCGTTTATGTAGATGATGCACATCAGTGGACCCAGCCCCGATCCTTATGGCACACCGCTGGTCACAGCCTTCCAGTCTGAACAACAACCCTCTCCCACCACCCTCTGTCTCCTACTGTCAAGCCAACTTTGTATCCAGTTGGTGAGCTCCCCCTGATACCATGTGATCCAACATTATGAACCAGTAAATCATGCTAACCCCTGTCAAAGGCCCTGCTGACGTTGGTATAGACAATGTATGGTCACAATTTCAATGAAAGCAATCAAGTTAGTGAGAGTGATTTTGTATGCACAAAGCTGTGCTGACTAACTTTAATCAATCCTTTCCTTTCCAGATGCATGTAACTCCTGTCTGGCAGAATCACTTCCACCACTGATATCTGGCTAATTGATGTTTACTTCCATGGCTTTTCATCGCAGCCTTTCTTAAATAATGGAACAAAACCATCTTCTTGTCGTTTTTGAACAGCATGGAAACTGAACCTTCAGTTGGTAACAAACATGATTTCAAACTAAACACATCCCAGCTGCATGTTGCTGGCCCATATCCCTCTAACCCATCCCTATTCCCGTACTTAACCAAATGTCTTTTAAACGTTGTAATTGAACCCACTTCCATCCCTTCCTCAGGAAGTTCTTTCCACACTCAAACCACCCTCGTGTTCAAGGTTTGGGAGAAGATTTTTAGCTCGGGTGCTCGTTGTTGTGGTTCTGTTCACCGAGCTGGGAATTTATGTTGCAGACGTCTCGTCCCCTGTCTCGGTGACATCCTCAGTGCTTGCGAGCCCCCCTGTGAAGCGCTTCTGTGATGTTTCCTCTGGTATTTATAGTGATTTGTATCTGCCGCTTCCGGTTGTCAGGTCCAGCTGTCCGCTACAGAGGCCAGTATATTGGGTCCAGGTCGATGTGCTTATTCATTGAAACTGCAAAAAGAGGAAGAAGAACACCTATACAATGTATTCGCCAAAAACAGATACCCCCGCAATTTCATCAACAGATGCCGAAGGAAAAGAAAACGGAATGAAGACATGCCAAAACCCAAAGGACTACCCACGCTACCATACATCAAAAACATTTCTGAACTAGCAGCCAAACTCATAACAGCACACAAATCAACAGCCACTCTCAGACGACAACTCACCAGGACGAAGGACCAATACCCAGCATGAGCAAAACCAATGTAGTGTACAAAATCCCATACAAGGACTGCACAAAACACTATATAGGACAAACAGGAAGACAGCTAACGATCCGCATCCATGAAAACCAACTAGCCACGAAACGACATGACCAGCTATCCTTAGTAGCCACGCACTCAGATGACAAGCAACATGAGTTCAACTGGGGCGAGAACAGCCAGGGAATTCCTAGAGGCATGGCACTCATCCACAGATTCATTAATAAGCACATCAACCTGGACCCAATATACCGGCCACTGCAGAGGACAGCTGGAAGTGGCAGATACAAATCACTATAAATACCAGAGGAAACAACACAGGAGCGCTTCACAGGACGCTCCCAAGCACTGAGGATGTCACAGAGACTGGGGGCGAGACGTCTGCAACACAAATTCCCAGCTCAGCGAACAGAACATCCTCTGTTTAACAATTTGCCCCATCTCTTTTTTTTAACATATCCGTCCTCTCACCTGAAAAATGTGGCCCCTCCTCTTGAGACTCACATCCTGGGGAAAAGGCAACTGACATTAACTCTATCAATATCCCTCATCTTTTTCATAAACTTCCATCAGGTCATCTATCGTCCTCCAGGCTCCAGTGAAAAAAAATATTCTGGTTGGATAGGATTTTTTCCAGAACTCAAGCCTTCCATACCCAGCAACATCCTGATAAGTATCTTCTGAACCCCCTGTAGCTTAACAATATCCTCCCTATAACTGGGAGACGAGAACTGGACAGAGTATTGCAGACGAGGTCTCACCAATGTCCATGCAATCTCAACATGACGTCACAAATGCTACACTCAATTGTCTGAGCAATAGCAGTTCAGGCAGCATCCAACGAGCAGCGAAATCAACGTTTCGGGAAAAAGCCCTTCATCAGGATTAAAGGCAGTGAGCCTGAAGCATGGAGAGATAAGCTAGAGGAGGGTGGGGGTGGGGAGAGAGTAGCATAGAGTACAATGGGTGAGTGGGGGAGGAGATGAAGGTGATAGGTCAAGGAGGAGAGGGTGGAGTGGATAGGTGGAAAAGAAGATAGGCAGGTTGGACAAGTCAAGGAGACAGTAACTGAGCTGGAAGTTTGAAACTAGGATGAGGTGGGGGAAGGGGAAATGAGGAAGCTGTTGAAGTCCACATTGATGCCCTGGGGTTGAAGTGTTCTGAGGCGGAAGATGAGGCGTTCTTCCTCCAGGCGTCTGGTGGTGAGACAGCGGCGGTGAAGGAGGCCCAGGACCTCCATGTCCTCGGCAGAGTGGGAGGGGGAGTTGAAATTTTGGGCCACGGGGCGGTTTGGTTGATTGGTGCGGGTGTCTCGGAGATGTTCCCTAAAGCGCTCTGCTAGGAGGCGCCCAGTCTCCCCAATGTAGAGGAGACCACATCGGGAGCAACGGATACAATAAATGATATTGGTGGATGTGCAGGTGAAACTTTGATGGATGTGGAAGGCTCCTTTAGGGCCTTGGATAGAGGTAAGGGAGGAGGTGTGGGCACAGGTTTTACAGTTCCTGCGGTGGCAGGGGAAAGTGCCAGAATGGGAGGGTGGGTCGTAGGGGGGTGTGGACCTGACCAGGTAGTCACGGAGGGAACGGTCTTTGCGGAAGGCGGAAAGGGGTGGGGAGGGAAATATATCCCTGGTGGTGGGGTCTTTTTGGAGGTGGCGGAAATGTCGGTGGATGATTTGGTTGATGCGAAGGTTTGTAGGGTGGAAGGTGAGCACCAGGGGCGTTCTGTCCTTGTTACGGTTGGAGGGGTGGGGTCTGAGGGCGGAGGTGCGGGATGTGGACGAGATGCGTTGGAGGGCATCTTTAACCACGTGGGAAGGGAAATTGCGGTCTCTAAAGAAGGAGGCCATCTGGTGTGTCCTATGGTGGAACTGGTCCTCCTGGGAGCAGATACGGCGGAGGCGGAGAAATTGGGAATACGGGATGGCATTTTTGCAAGAGATAGGGTGGGAAGAGGTGTAATCAAGGTAGCTATGGGAGTCGGTGGGTTTGTAAAAAATGTCAGTGTCAAGTCGGTCGTCACTAATGGAGATGGAGAGGTCCAGGAAGGGGAGCGAGGTGTCAGAGATAGTCCAGGTTAATTTAAGGTCAGGGTGGAATGTGTTGGTGAAGTTGATGAATTGCTCAACCTCCTCGCGGGAGCACGAGGTGGCGCCAATGCAGTCATCAATGTAGCGGAGGAAGAGGTGGGGAGTGGTGCCGGTGTAATTACGGAAGATCAACTGTTCTACATAGCCAACAAAGAAACAGGCATAGCTGGGGCCCATACGTGTGCCCATGGCTACGCCTTTGGTCTGGAGGAAGTGGGAGGATTCAAAGGAGAAATTGTTAAGGGTGAGGACCAGTTCGGCCAAACGAATGAGAGTGTCAGTTTAAGGGTACTGTTGGGGACGTCTAGAGTGGAAAAAACGGAGGGCTTGGAGGCCCTGGTCATGGCGAATGGAGGTGTAGAGGGATTGGATATCCATGGTGAAGATAAGGCGTTGGGGGCCGGGGAAACGGAAGTCTTGGAGGAGGTGGAGGGCGTGGGTAGTGTCTTGAACGTATGTGGGGAGTTCCTGGACTAGGGGGGATAGGACAGTGTCAAGGTAGGTAGAGATGAGTTCAGTGGGGCAGGAGCATGCTGAGACAATGGGTCGGCCAGGGTGGTCAGGCTTGTGGATCTTGGGAAGGAGGTAGAACCGGGCAGTGCGGGGTTCCCGGACTATGAGGTTGGAAGCTGTGGGTGGGAGATCTCCTGAGGCGATGAGGTTCTGTATGGTCAGGGAGATCATGGTTTGGTGATGGGGGGTGGGGTCATGGTCGAGGGAGCAGTAGGAAGAGGTGTCCTCGAGTTGGCGTTTGGCTTCAGCGGTGTAGAGGTCAGTGCGCCAGACTACCACTGCGCCCCCTTTATCCGCTGGCTTGATGGTGAGGCTGGGATTGGAGCAGAGGGATTGGAGGGCTGCGCGTTGTGAGGGTGAGAGGTTGGAGTGGGGAGTTGGGGAGGGGGGACGACAGGTTGAGGCGGTTAATGTCCCGGCGGCAGTTGGAAATGAAGAGGTCGAGGGCAGGTAATCGGCCAGCGCGGGGTGTCCAGGTGGATGCAGTGTGTTGGAGGTGGGCGAAGGGGTCCTCGGAAGATGGGCGGGAGTCCTGATTGTGAAAGTAAGCTCGGAGGCGGAGGCGACGGAAGAATTGTTCAATGTCACGTCGTGTATTAAATTCATTGATGCGTGGACGGAGGGGGATGAAGGTGACTCCTTTGCTGAGGACTGATCGTTCATCCTCAGTGAGTGGGAGGTCTGGAGGGATGGTGAAAACTCGGCAGGGCCGGGAGCTGGGATCTGGTGTGGGTGTGGAGCTGGGAGTGGGGTCGGAGCCAGTACCTGGAGTGGGTGTGATGGTGGAGGGAATGGGGGTGGAGGCATGAGCAGGGGTAATGTTGCCCTCGGGGTTCTGGGGTGTGGGTATAGTGACAGTGGGGTCTGTGGGGGCCGTGTCAGCAGAATGCAGGTGAGTGGCGCTGGTGGGGGTGGAAGTGGTGGTGATCATGGCAGTAGGGGTGGTGGAAGTCACTGAGCATGTGGCATCAGCGATAATGTGAGGGCCGGAAGTGGCTGTGGGAGTGACCATGATGTGGGCAGAAGTGACATCATCACTCAGCGTGGGGGTGGTAGCTGCGTCAGCCGCATGGCTAATGGCGTTTCCGAGGCCAGGGGAATCTTCTGGAATGTTTGAGGAGCGCTGGTTATGGAGGTGGGTGGATAAAAGTTTGTTGTACTTACAGTTTTTGATGTTTGAGATGGAATTGAAATACTGTTTGTTGAGAGTATGAATTCTCCTGAGGATGTAGTACAGAGTGGACCCTTTGCAATTCTGAGAGAGTGTGGCCCTCAGCTGAGGCAGGGCTGACTGTAGAGAGGTTAGGTGACGGCGCATTGCTGCAAGCGTGGAGTGGAGGATCCTGAAGGAGAACTGTTGCTGGTGTTTTTGAATCTGTAGTCTGTACTGTTTGTCCTGTTCGGGTCCGAACTCTGCTGGTTTAAAGGTGGTCTGGAGTCCGTGTGGGATGAGTTGGTTACGGAGGCATGCACTGAGGAAGCAAATGTGGCTGTGGTACCGAGTTTGTTTCACAACATGGTTGAAGAGCTTCAGAGCAGAGGAAATGACCTGGGAGTTGCAGTGGGAGAGGGACTCCCTGAGATTCTTGTCGAGAGAGGAGGAAAACTTCTTCAAGGCAGGCATCCTTGCAAGAGGATTCGCAGTAGGGTTAAAATCAACAAGGTAAAAACAATGACTGCAGATGCTGAAAATCAAATACTGGATTAGTGGTGCTGGAAGAGCACAGCAGTTCAGGCAGCATCCAACGAGCAGCGAAATCAACGTTTCGGGCAAAAGCCCTGGGCATTAATGTGGACTTCAACAGCTTCCTCATTTCCCCTTCCCCCACCTCATCCTAGTTTCAAACTTCCAGCTCAGTTACTGTCTCCTTGACTTGTCCGACCTGTCTATCTTCTTTTCCACCTATCCACTCCACCCTCTTCTCCTTGACCTATCACCTTCATCTCCTCCCCCACTCACCCATTGTACTCTATGCTACTTTTCCCCACCCCCACCCTCCTCTAGCTTATCTCTCCATGCTTCAGGCTCACTGCCTTTATTCCTGATGAAGGGCTTTTGCCCGAAACGTTGATTTCGCTACTCGTTGGATGCTGCCTGAACTGCTGTGCTCTTCCAGCACCACCAATCCAGTATTTGATTTTCAGCATCTGCAGTCATTGTTTTTACCCTGTCTAAGCAATAGTCAGGCATGTTAGGCACTGTCTTATCAATCCTGTGATGCAAACTTCAAGAATTATATACCTGAACCCGGAGGTCCCTCTGCTCTAAAACACTAACCGAGGCCCGAACATTAATTGTATAATCTCTACCCTTGTTTGATTTACCAAATGCATTTCCTCGCATTTATTCAGATTGAATTCCATCTACAGTTTTTCAGCCCATTCACCTATATTATCAAGATCTCTTTGTAATCGTAGCAAACCTCCTTCGCTGTCCACGATTCCAACCTCCAGTCTTCCAGCACATCACACATGGCTGTCAAATGTACAAATACCTATGCTTGGGGCTCCACAATTTCTTGCCTAGCATCATACAATGTCCTGTGATACACTTGATGAGGTCCTAGGGCTTTCCATACCTTTGTGTTTTAAAACCTCGAGCATCACCTCTTCTATATCATGCACTCTTTTCAAGTCATAGATATGAACAGCATGGAAACAGAGCCTTCGGTCCAACTCATCCATGCTGACCAGAAGATCTAAATACATCCATCCCATTTACCAGCATTTGGCCCATGTACCTCAAAACCCTTGTTATTCATTTCCCCATCCAGATGCCTTTAAAATGTTGTAATTGTATCAGTCTCTGTTAGTCTCTCTCTCAGCTCATTCCATGTACATGCATCACCATGTGCATGAAAAAGCTGACCCGTCAAGCCCTTATAAACCTTTCCCCTCTAACCTTAAACCTATGCCCTCTAGTTTTTGACTCCCCAACCCCTGAGAAAAGAACTTGAATGTTTACTCTATCCATACTCCTCATGTTTATATAAATCTCTGTCAGGTCACCCCTCAGTCTCCGATGCTGCACGGAAAATATTCAGCCACAACCCGGGCAACATCTTGTGAATCTTTTCTGAGCACTTTCAAGTTTCACAGCATCATTCCTATAGTGGAGATACTAGAATTACAGAAAACTCCAATTGTGATCCAACATATTACTCTTGTTCCCTGAATTCCCCAGTCTTTGTCTACAGTGAGATCTGGAGTGAAAAAATTTTTTAGTAAATATCCTGCAGTTCCACACATCGATGACCTCATTGATCTTTAAGGGCCGCTATTTTGTCCTGAGGTACTCGTTTACTTATAATATTTAATACAATCACTTTTGGATTCTTCTTATCCTTCTCTGCCGACGCTATTTCATGTACCATTTATGCATTCCTGATTTTGATTCAAAGTTTATTCCTACAGCCCCTGTGATCCTCAGGGATTCCCTTGATCCAGCTGTCGATACCTGACATGTGCCCCCTTTTCCTTGACCAGACCTTCAGTAAGCAGCCAGTGTTTCCTAATGCTGTCAGCATTGAGCTGCACACAAACAGGAACATGCTGGCACTGAACGCTCAATCTGTCTCACTTTTAAAATATTCTCACTTGCTAGACTTCTCGTTCCCTGCAAATAGACTCTCCAATCACCTTTGAAAGGGTCTCGGGACTTGTCCACTAGGGTCTCTGTGTTCCTCAGTACTCCGCAAGGACCAACCATTCATTACGTCTTATCGCTTATCATACTTCCCACAGGATATGACCTCAACTTGATTAGAACTAAAGTCTGCTCAGATTATCTTCTGATCGTCATCAGACTGTAGCTAGAGAACATCCTCGTCACTGTGGACAACACCCTCACCTTTCATGTCATCTGCAAACCTACTCTTGATTCCTTCTGCGTGCACATCGAAGTTATTATTCGACAGAATAACTTGCAATGGTTTCTGAACAGATTCCTATGGTACATCCGTTGGTGAAAGGAAATCAAACACTAATTGGTTTATCCAACAATTGTGTATCCAATTTACCAACTTACCTTGAATCCCAGTGGCTCTTCCCTTTTGGACAACCCTTCCATGTGGGACCTTGTCAAAGACCTTAATGAATTCCATGTAAACCTCATCACCTGCACTGCCCTCATCAACATTTTGAGAGACCATTTTTTTAAAAAATGCAACTGAATTCCTCAGACAGTACCTTCCTCTGCCAAATCCGTGATGACTCAGCCGAGTTTCTCCCTGCCTTTTCAAGTGTTGATTCATCCTCAGAATTGTTCCCAGAAATTTCCCTCCCACTGTTGTCAGACTATCTATGTAATCTATGTGATTACCTGGCCTATCCCTGCTGCTCTTCTTGAATAAAGGAACCACATTAGCGATCCTCCAGTCATTTGGCACTTCACCTGTGACCAGCAAAGTATTAAATATATCCAACAGGGCCCCAGCAATCTCCTCCGTTACTTCCCGTAGCAGCCTGGGATACATTTCATTGGGCTCTGGGGACTTCTCCAGCTTTATGCCTGTAAAAACATGTAATACCTCCTCCTTATTGATCTTAACATGTTCTAGAAACTCAGCATCCCAACTCAAATCCCCGGCTAGAATGCCGTTCTCCTGTGTGAATACAGATGGGAAGTATTCATTGAAGACCTCACTTGCTCCCTCTGGCTCCATGCACAGATTGTCCCTTATGTGTCTAACAGGCCCTACTCTTCAACTGGTAATCTTCTTTCTCTAACTGTGTTGATAAAATACCTTGTGGCCTTTCCTTAACACTATGTGCCAAGGATATTTCATGCCCATTCTTTAACTTTCGATTTTGAGGACCCCTTGCACTCTTTTTACTATTGAAGGGCTTCGCCTGATTTCATCGCACTGTACTTCCTTTATCAAGCTCAGGATATCGCTTTGCCAGTATTCGCTGGAGTCATTCACTCTTCAGGGAACACACTGGCCCTGAATTCTCACTGTATCACTTTAACATACTTCCTCTTTCTGAATATGAACCCAACTGCAAATAGTTCCCCTTGTCTTATTTTGCCAGATCCTGTCTCGTGATAGTGATAATGCCCAGTGACAGTAACATTCTAATGATTTGGGGGCTTCCCCAAGTTTGGCACCTTCACTTCTGCACCGTCCTTATCTCTTTCCAAAATGACTTTGAAACTTCTTATTATGTTCACTATCTCCAAAACGCCATCAACCTCCTTATATCTGTCATCTTGTCCAGCACCTACAGCCCACTCTGTCTGTAACATCCAGCCCTTACTGGCCTTCCCTCCCGCTTCTCCATCACATGATATCACTGTAACCTTCTGCATTCCCCACAGCACTCCTCCATCTTGTCTACAGCCCCTCATTAACTCTAAGCATTCAGAAAGTATGGAGGCATGGGATACAGGGAAAAACCGATCTGTCAGGATACAGAATTCCTGGTCCATAGAAGACAGAGGGTGATGATAGATGGAAAGCATTCAGCATGGAGTTTGGTGACTAGTGGTTTTCTGCAGGGATTGGTTCCAGGATCCATGCTCTTAGTGATTTTTATAAATGACTTGGATGTGGTAGTGGAAGAGTGGTTTACTAAGTTTGCCAATGGCACAAAGGTTGGTGGAGTGATGGATAGTGTCCATCAAGTGATGGATCAAGGTAAAAGGAAACGGCATCCACGAGGAGCTAGTCAACCGGATATAGAATTTACTTCATGGTAGGAGATAGAGGGTGTTGGGAACATTTTGTTTTTCTGACTGCAGATGTAGTCAGTCCACTGTTGTTTGTCATTTGGATAAATGATTTGGCTGAGAATATTAGTTTCCTGGTGAGCACATTTGTGGGTGGCATTGGTGATATCCTCGATAGTGAAGAAGTTTACATATGATACAACAGGATGAACAGTACTGCTGGGATAAATGTGAAGTGCTCCATTTTGGTGAAACAAATCAGGGTGGAACTTGTACAGTTAATGTTCGGGCTCTGGGTAGTGCTGTCAGTTAGTGACCCAGGGATGCAGGTACACAGTTCTTTGAAAGTGGTGTCATAGGTAGACAGGCTGGTGAAGCAGGCATTTGGGATGCTTACCTTCATTCTTTTGAGCTTTGAGAGTAAGAGTTGGGATATTATGTTATGGTGGACATTGGTAAGGCCACTATAAAAAGCACTGGCGATCAGTAGGAAGAACTCATCTGGTTCACTTATGTCCTTTAGAGAAGGACATCTGGCATTCCACCCTGGTGTGGCCTACATGTCAATCCAGACCCGCAGCAATATAGCTTACTTAGAGCTGCCCTCTGGATAATTAACGATGGGCTATATATGCTGGTCCAGGCAGTGTCACCCACATCCCATGAATGAATAAATAAAAATACATATGTCTCTCCCTACCTCTGTAAACCCCTCCAGCTGCAGCAATCCGTACTGGCTTTGTAACACCGTTCAGGCCCTGACCACTCTCTGTAACATACTCACCACCTCCAGCACCTTTACCTCTCCCTGTTCCTATCATGCCATTAAACCCTTACAATGATTCCGTTTCCCAGTGCCCTCCTCCTGCTAGCAGACAGTACGCAATCCCTCTCACACTTACTGCATAAACACTCTCTTGCTTTAGAATTGTTAGTATTTTTTGGTGATCTTCGCTTGATGACCTAATACGGTACATTTTGTACTGAGTGAGGGTCCTGTGGGGATTTCTTGCTGAGGTTTTGACTGTTTCAATGGAACGTCTTTTTGTTGATTGTTTTACACTGTTCTTGAAGTGTTTTCAACTGTTCACTTACAGACACACATTTCAGTTTGTTCATCCTATTATCCCTTGGTCAGTTCTCCTCTCAAGTCCATGTAAATGGGCTATTTTCTTTCTAGTTGTATTCTGTGATTCAAGTTAAACTTTTATAATTAATTAAGTATCACTTTATCCCAATTTCCTCGAGGATCTCTCCAGGTAACATTACTCATTCGTTCTGCTTCATCAGAAAACGGTCGCTCTGAGATAGTTATGTCCCTCGCCAGTTGCTCAATGAAATACTGAGAAAAAAAAGTTCCTTGAACTCCTCTTCGAATACCACTCTTGTCAGTGTGATTGTCCCAGATTATGCGAATATTGAAGTTTCCCAAAATTGTTACAATACCTTGGTTAAAAATTCCAATGAGTTCCTGTTTAATGCAGTGATGAGCAATGAAATGCTGATCGGTGGCCTAAAACATCTGCTGCTTGTGTTCTTCGCAAGTAGTAGCCAGAATTTACATTCAGACGGACTCTACTTCATGATCTGAGGCCAAATGCTTTCTCTGTAATGCCTTTGTTACCCATTTCTGTCAGTGTTACCCAACCCTCCTTTTCCACTCTTAGACCCCGCAAGATTGTGAACCATTGAATATTTATTTTCCACCTTTTGTTCGTCATGTAACCATGTCTCTCTGGTGTCTAAATCCCATTTATGTCTGTGTCACAAATCCATCTACCTTGTTGAAGATACTTTGTCCATTCCAAAATAAAACATAATTTACTCTTTCCTCCAATCTCCTGTCACAAACCTATTCACTGATGTATAGTTTTAGTTAAACTCTCTCTCTCTTGCTGTTCCTTTCTGCTTATCTTCAGCCATATCTCCATGCTGTTCTGATGCTTCATCTTTTCTCTTTCGATTTGGAAAGCTCCTTTCACTTGAAGCCTGTCCCTGCATCCTCCAGGTCAGCTTAAAGCTCTGTCCATAAACCGACCAACATGATTGGACAGGACTCCGTTCCCATCATGGTTCCATTGAGGCCCAGTGTAATGGGATTGTTTTCATTTACTTGTTGGATATGGGTGTCTCTGGCTGACCAGCCTTTCTTGCTTAAACCGAGCTGCCCTTGAGCTGAGTAACTTGCTCGGCCATTTCTGGGGGTAATTGAGCGGCAAACACTTTGCTGTGGGTATGTCCTGCAGACCACATGAAGATGGGCAGATGTCCTTTTCTGAAGGACAATTGTCTTTTTGATTAACAAAGGTTATGTTGGGCACTAGCAATGATCTCATACTTATTCATGGATTGTTAATTGCAATTTTTAAAAAATTGATTTAAAACTCCCCCATTTCTGATAGTGAGATTCAAACCTGCCTCCAGTGAACATTAGCTGAGTTTTTGGGTACCTGCTCTAGCAATAAAACCACTCGGTCATCACTTTACCTGCTCACAGATTGCTCATTCCTGACCAGTCATACCAGTGCATGATGAAGCAAAACCCGTTCTTCCGACACAATTCTTTGATCTTGACATCTTCCAGCACTCTGGTGATATCACTCAGTCTCTCTCCATGTGGTATCTCTCACTATGTGGGTTAATTGCTGTCTCTGTCAGCGTCTCTCGCTCTTGCAACTACTCCAGATCCTGAGACAAAAAAATTCTCCACTCCAGAGAGATGCATCAGCACAGGCCAGGGATGGAGCCTGGGATTTTCCAGATCTCTGTGAGACTTAGTGCCATTCTCCATGTGTATCTCTCACTATATCAGTATAAATTCCCATTCTGTCTATTTCTCTGACTCCTGTAGGTACACAGGAAGTTCCTGACACAGTAGATTTCCCAACGGCTGGGTGTCTCGTCCGTCACCTCATTGAAGGTGTTTGGTCTGCCAGAGACAAAGGGCAGGGAGATCTGGAGCCTTCAATAAATCCTGCAGTGAGGTAAGATCACTCACAGTGAACTGAGCAGAGAGCAATGAGAGGGCCCCAAACATCGGCTAACAGGACATGATATAGACACAGTGCTGGAGGGGGAGCGCATTACGACACACCCCAGGCTCATTCCCCACCCCTACTGTAATTTCTGTTTTATTAAGACTCACTACTCTGCAACATTGTATCTATGGCATGTCTTGTGGACCAGTGTCTTCAATAATTTGTAACTCATATAACAGTTCCTATCTCTGTAACCTCTTTCCTCCACAATAGCCCCTCCGCATATTTGAAATGAACTGAATTCCAGACTACCATCACGATCACTGTAACTTGCTTCAATGTCTACAACATGCCTTATCTCGGTTTTAATTGGAAACAGAGCCAAGCAGCACGGAAACGGTTCCATCGGTTCAACTTGACCTTGCTGATCAAGTCCCTGAATGAGTTCAGTTTCCCTACATTTGACCCATATCCGTTCAAACCTTCTCCCCATGTACCTGCCCAAATGTCTTTTACATGTTGTTATTGTACTTTTCCTACCACTTCCCCTGGAAGCTCATTCCATAAATGCACCATCCTCTGTGTGGAAAATGTTCTCCTCCAAACCGTTTTCAGTTTTTCCTCTCCTATCTGATACTTATGCCCTCTCAACACAGAACATAGAACATGACAGTGCGGTATGGGCCCTTCAGCCCTCAATGTTGCGCCAACCTGTGGAAACAATCTGAAGCCCTTCTAACCTTCCCTATTTCATTCTCATCCATATGCCTGTCCAATGACCGTTTTAATGCCCTTAGTGTTGGCGAGTCTAATTGCAGGCCATGCATTCCATTCCCTGAGTATTCTGAGTAAAGAACCTACCTCTGGCATCTGTTCTATATCTATTAATTACTAATAATATTACTAATATTATTATCTACCTCAATTTAAATCTATCTACCTCAATTCAAATCTATCTTCCATCGCCATCCGAGGGCAAAGGCTCTCACTGTCCAATCCATCTAACCCTCTAATTATCTTATATGTCCTAAATAATTGGCCTCAAATGACTGCTCTCGAACAAAAACAGATTCAAGTCCCTCAGCTTTCTTCATAACACCTTCCTTCCGTACCAGGGAACATCCGAGTAAATCTCGTCTGAACCCTTTCCAAATCTTTCACATCCTTTCTCTAATGCGGTGATCTGAACCATAGGCAACACTCCCGTTGTGGCCACACCAGAGTTTAGGACAGCTGCAGCATTATCTCATGATTCCGAACTCAATCCCTGTACCAATAAAAGCTGACACGTTGATTGCCTTGTTAACAGCCCTATCAACCTGGGTGGCAACTTTCAACGATCCATACATGCACACAGTGCAAATAAGCAGAGAGATCACTATCAAGTTCTGCATTACCTACATCTACCTGTTTTGTCACCTTCTCAAATAAGTCAATAAGGTTTGTGAGGCATGACCTACCCTTCACAAAACCGTGCTGACTATCCCTCATCAACTTATTCATCTCCAAATGATTATAAAGCTAGCCTTTACAAGCCTTTCCAACACTTTACCCAGAATCAAAGTAAGGCTCATCGCTCTATAATTACGAGGGCTGTCTCTATTTCCCTTCTTTGTCAAGGGGACCACATTTGCTATCCTCCAGCTTTCTGACACTATTCCTGTAAACAATGACGACATAAAGATCAAAGCCAAAGGCTCAGCAATCTCCTTCCTGACTCACCAGAGAATACGAGGATAAATCCTATCCAGCCCAGGGACTTAACTATTTTTGCACTTTCCAGAATTGCTAACATCTTCTCCTTCTGCAGTTCAATCCCATCTAGTTATGTCCTCCACTACCCTGGGCTAAAGGCGTTGGCTAATCAACTTACCTGTACCCCTCATGGTTTTCTAAACCTTTATAATGTCACCCATCAGCCACCTACGTCCAATAGAAATTCGAAAGACAATGATATAAATAATTCTGCTCGTGTCCCTGCCACTACTTTGTCACAATGTTTTGGATACACTTGGTCAGGACCTCAGGCTTTCTCTACCTTTGTGTTCTAAGACCTCCAGCACCACCTCTTCTGGAGGAGGGACTCTTTACAAGCCATCACTGCTTCTTTCCCTTTGTTTCCTAGTCTTTGTCCAAAGTACGTTCTGACATGAAACACTCATTTAGGGTCTCGCCCATCTCCTGTGGTTCGACACTTGGATGGCATCACTGATCTTTGAGGATCCCTAGTGTCTCTCCAGTTGGTTTTCTGTACATGTGTGCTGTAGAAAATTCTTTGCATTTTCCATAACCTTATCTGCCAAATCTATCTCATCTCTCCATGTTGCTTTCCAGCTTATCCAGCAACTCTGATTCTGTCAAACCTCCAGTATCAGTAATATCTTCGTCAATCTTTGCTCCATTCACAGTTTCAGGAAATGCTTCCGAAATCAGGATGATCAGAATTCTACGCTGCGTACCAAAGCTGTGCTGACTATCCCTAATCAATCCTTGCCTTTGCAAATGCATGTAACTCCTGTCCATCGGGATCGCTTCCAACAACATATGCATCACTGACATCTAGCTAATTGGTGATGATGACCCTGGCTTTCCCTAGCAGCCTTTCCGAAACACTAGCACAATACAGGTCATCACCCGTGCCTGTCAGTGATAGAAAAATCTCTTTATGAGACCCCACAATTTCTTCCCACAATATCCAGGGATATACTTGATGAGTTCCCAGGGATTTGTCTACCCTTTATGCATTTTAAAACCTCCAGTACCTCCTGGACTGTAATGTGGACTCTTTTGAAGACATCACTGTTTATTTCCGTGACTTTCCCAGTCCTTCTCCACAGTAAGTTGAAATGTGAATTTTTCGTTTAGGATCTCGACCATCTCCTCTGGTTCCACACTTGGTCGGCCCCATTGATCAATTAAGGAACCACATTCCATCCGTATTTAATCTTCTGTTGTTAATATACTTGTATTTTCCTCGGTTTGATCTGCCAGAGCTTTCTGTGGTCCCCTTTGGGCCTTCCTGATTTCTCGCTTAAGTGTATTACTCCACTGCAATGTCCTTGAATGAATTCCTTTAACCCAGCTGGCTATATGTGACACGTGCTCTGTTTCTCTTGATGAGAATCTCAATATCTCCAGTCTCCAGCGTTTCTTACTTGCATTATCCTTCACATGAACAGGAATATGCTGGCCCTGAACTCTCTCATTTTATCACTCTTTTGAAACCTTCCCATCTGCCTGACGTCCCTTTACCTGTAAATATCCTTCACAATCAATTGTTAAATGCTCTTGACTCGTACCTCTGGATTCAGGCAAGGCCAGTTTTGATCATTAACTTGTGAACCAGCCATGTTCTTTTCCATCGCTATTTTCAAACTAATATGATTGTTGTGACTTTGCCAAAGTGTTGCCCCACGAACACCTCAGTCCATTTCCCTACCTTGTTTCCCAAGCGAAGGTCAGGTTGTACCCCTTCCTGTAGTCTGACCATTGGCATTCTGACTGGGACAGTTTTCTTGAACATGCCTAACAAATCCCTCCCGACCAAGCTCCAAACACTCTGGCAGTCCCAGTGTAAGTTTGCAAAGTTAAAGTCCCCGACCATTACAACCCTATCATTCTTACAGATGTCAGAGATCTCCTGACATATTTGCTGCTCAATTTCCCACTGACTATTAAGGGCCTGTAGTGCAGTCATATCAAAGTGATGACCAATTCTCATTTCTCATTTCCACCATTTCAGCATCACTGGGCGTTCCCCAAGAATATTCTCTCTAAGTGCTGCAGTGATGTATCACTCATCGAAAACTCCAATCCCCCTCCTCTCTCACCTCCTGTTCTCTCCATCCTGTAGAATCTGTACCTGGAACATTGAGATGCCAGTCCTGGAGCTGTGTTTCTGTTATATCTATGGTGTCCCAGTCCCATGTCCAAGCACCAAGTTCATCTGCCTTACCTGTTAGGCATGTTTTGTTGAAATAAAGTAGTTTAATTAATCAGTTTTCCCTTATTGCCTGTTGTGCTATTGCCTGCCTTGTCTATTTAAATGACTCTCTTGAAATTCGGTCCTCAATCTTCAGACTGTAGCCTGAGACCATCCCCCTCACTGTGAACAAACCCTTACCTTTCATGTCATCTGCAAACTTGCTAAAGTTACCTTCTGCTTACACATCCAAGGTATTAATGTACATAACAAACAGCAATGGATCCTGCACAGATCGCTGTGGTACACCCACTGGTGAAAGAATTTCAAACACAAAACCAACCCTCCACCAATTGTGGATCCAATATGCCAACTTGCCTTGGATGCCATGGGCTCTTCCCTTCTGGACGAGCCTTCCATGTGGGACCTTGTCAAAGGCCATAGTGAACTCCAAGGAATCCACATCATCTGCACAGCTGTCAGCAATATTTTTAATCGTGAAACTCTCCAATTCCTGCGTCTCCTGCATGCCGCTGAAATGTAATGAAAAAAAAATAAGGATCATTTCAATCGAAGGCTTTGTTGAGGTGAGCTCTGGTCAGTCATGCAGATCTGGAGGGCACATGAGCAGCACCAGATCAGTGTCAGGCACACAGACAGAATGGGCAAATAGATTCACATCTGAACTCACATCTCCGAGTCTGGGAACCTGAAGCTGTGTTCAGCCATTCTGATAAACGTCTACAAAATTAAGTCATTAAAATTCCTCAGTGGTCCAATCAAAAATAAAATCCATCATTCAAACTGGAACATACTTCAGGTTCGACAACCCATTCTAACTTGGTCCCATCCTGCAGGTTCACGATTTTGTCTTAACAAAATCCATTAATTAAAATCCATCTTTCATTCCTTGACCCACTTGTCCAGTTGATCAAGAGCCTCTTCAATAACTGTGTTCACTCCCCACTGTAACACTTACTTTGCTTACTAACAATGATTCCTCTGATCTCGTTTATGTAAATAATGCACATGTGGCCCCAGCACCAATCCTTATGGCACACTGCTGGTCAGAGGCCCCCAGTACACACAACAATCCTCTCCCACTACCCTCTGTCTCCTACTGTCAAGCCCATTTTGTGTTTGTTTGTCTCACTCTCCCTGATCCCATGTGATCTAACCTTACTTACCAGTGTACCCTGCTCAACCCTGTCTAAGGCCTTGACGAAGTCAGGATAGACAATGTCTACTGTTCTGTCTTCATCTATCTTCTTAATCACCTCTTCGACAAACTCAGTCAAGTTTGTGAGTCACTACTTTGTACGCACAAAGCTGTGCTGATGATCCCTAATCAATGCTTGCCTTTCCAAATGTCTGTAACTCCTGTCCCGCAGAATCGCTTTCAGCAACATCCACACCACTGACATCAAGCGAATTGGTCTTTAGGTCCCTGGCTTTCTCTCGCAGCCTTTCATAAATACTGGCACAACATTAGTCACCCTCCAGATTCCCAGATCATTACCTGTAGCTGTCTTTGATAGAGATATCTCTCTAAGGTACCCCGCAATTTTTCCCTAGCTCCCCCCCCCCCCCGCCCCCCCACAATGTCATGGGTTACACCTGATTAGTTCCGAGAGTTGTCTACATTTTATGCGTTTTAAAACCTTCAGCACCTCCTGTTCGCCAATGTGAACTCTTGTGAAGACATCACTGTTTATTTCCCTGACTTCCCCAGAGTTTCTCCACATTAAGTTCTGACATGACATTTATGTTCAAACTGATAGAAGTGTGCTGATTTTGCCAAAGCGCTCCCCTACAAACACTTCAGTCTCTTTCTCCATTTTATTTTCCCAAGGGGAGGTTGGGCTTTATCCCTTTCTGCAGTCAGGCCATTTCCATATTGCCTGAGACAGTTTTCTTGAACATACTGAACGAATTCCTCCCATTCAAGCTGTGTACATTATGGCAGTCCCAGTCTAGTTATGGAAAGTTAATTCACCGACCATTACAAACCTATTATTCTTAGCTATCTGAAATCTCCTGATACATTTGCTGCTCTATTTCCCGTTGACTACTGGGGGCCTGTAATACAGTCATATCAAAGTGATGACTCATTCTTATTTCTCAGTTCCACTAAGAGAATTTCACTGGACGATCCCCAGGCATACCCTCTCTAAGTGCTGCAGTGATTTTTTTTCACTAACCAAGAACTCCACTCTCCCTCTGTAGGGGGTAGTGTAATTTTTAAACGGTTAGCTGCCTTTTAGTCTTTTCTACCTCATAGTAAACACAAGCATGTAGGGGGTAGACGGTTAGCTGCCTTTTAGTCTTTTCTACCTCATAGTAAACACAAGCAGACACTCGAAACTGTTGCCGGACCTCCCCCACGTTTATATGAATGAAACAGTTGTAACAGCTTTCCTCGATAGTTGAGAGGCCGCCCTTAACCACAGTTGTACAACATCATCCATATAAGGGAAGAATGGGAAGCTCAAACACTGATTGGCCAAGTGAATGATAAAAGAATCGCAGGCACCAGAACCCAAAAAAGGAAAACAGTGGGGAATCCGAGCACTCGTTGGTCAAGGCAGCAGTAGTAAACCCAGCCCACATATACATGTATATAATGTGTGGAGATTACTATGCTTGTGTGTGTGTACCTTTGGGAACAGCACCCGACTTTGCAAAGTTGAATGAAAAGTTTTGGACTGACTCCTCCGTGTCTTTGTTCCTGGGAAGGGAAATAAAAAGTGCCGTAGATGGGGCTGGATAGCCACTTATCTCGCACAATTGGGGGCTCCTCCGGGATGAAATAATTATTGCCGGGGGGGGGGGCAGTCTCTTCGGCTCACGGATCAAGCCTGATTACAACAAAGACGCGTCTAGTATATATTTATACTTCTCACTGATCGGCTTGGTCCGTTGGCCGTCGGCCAAGAGACGATGTGACCCGGCTCATTTAAAAATAATTTTGAATCCTGGAAAAGGAACACACGGACGAGTGCTGGGACGACCGGTTAGTGACTATACACGGGGGTACACACATTTAAAAAGGCCAGACAACTCCGTGCACGGATCAAGGTAAGAGATTCTTTTGTTCTTCCTTGTTGGCCGCGTGGTTTTGACGGTCATCTGTGAAAACGCTTTGGGCGTTTAAGACCAGGACTGAAGATAAACCACGGGAAATTGTGGTTTTGACGGTCATCTGTGAAAACGCTTTGGGCGTTTAAGACCAGGACCGAAGATAAACCATGGGAAATCAGACTTCTAGATTTACTAAGGAAAAGTCAGGGAAGACTGCAAATGGGAAAGAAATACCCCCCGATAGTCCATTAGGTCGGAAGTTAAGTCTATGGACGGACAGTAGTAGAACGAAGGACTTAAAGAAAGAGACCATGATAAAATATTGTTGTTTTATATGGACCAAAGAACCTATCCGCGCCCCCTCGGTAGTTTGGCCCGAGTATGGGTCTGATGAAGACTGGGTGTGTCAAATCCTAAATGTATATGTTAACAGAAAACAACCGTTTGACCCAGAGGAGAGCAAATATGCCGCCGCCTGGTTGGCGGGAGACGGCGAGAGTCCCACGCGTCTCTATCCTCTGATTCCCCAAACAGACCCGAGGAAGCCCCAGAAGTCTTGGGACATCCTCACCGACGGTTTGCCACCGTCTTCCCCGCCCCCGTATATACCACCCGCGCACGACCAGGCGTCCAGCGCGGACCTCCCTCCTGCGATGGATAATTCCGAGTCCCAGCAGGCTACGACCAGTGAGGAAGGGACTGCTGGGGGGGGTACAGGAGGGGGCACAGAACTCACCCCAGGCACTAGGAAATCAGTCCGACTCGAGATGCGGAGAGGTCGAGAAGAGGGATTGAGAGCTGGGAGGAGTGACAATATTGAACAGCTGAACCCCTTACGAAAGGTGCCGTTTGGGAAAGAACGGACCGGGTTCGTAGTACAACCTTTAAATTCTGGGGATATCCGGCAACTCCGTAATGAACTACCCCGTCTACTGGACGACCCCGTCAGTGTGGGAATACAACTGGACCAATTTCTGGGGCCCAGTATATACACATGGGCTGAACTGCAGGCCATGATGAGAATACTATTTAATTACGATGAAATTGTTATGATCCGGAATAGTGCAATGGCCATTTGGGATAGGGAGCATCAGGACGGCCCTCAGCGTGGAGAGCAGAAGTACCCCTTAGAGGACCCCTGGTGGGATCATAACGACGCGGGGGGAAGGGCCAATATGACAGACCTCAGAAGCCTTATAATCAGGGGGATCCAAACCTGCGTGCCCAAACAGCGGAATTTAGCAAAAGCATTTGAAGTTGGACAGAAAAAGGATGAATCCCCGAGTGAGTTTTTAGACCGTTTGCGGGAGTCCATGCGAAAGTATTCAGGTTTAGACCCCGATGGGGAAATAGGCAAGAGCATGCTTAAGGTGCACTTTGTAACTAAGTCATGGCCTGACATTCAGAAGAAATTACAGAAAGTGGAGGATTGGGCTGAAAAGGATGTTGCAGAATTATTACGGGAAGCACAGAAGGTGTACGTTCAGAGGGATGTAATAAGGGAGAAACATAAGACAAAAATGATGGTGGCAGCCGTACGGGAAGCTTGTAAGTCCACCGGAATGGGGGAGGGAGATTATGGGGTGGAAAGAGGAACGTCGAAGAAAGGTTGGAGAGGGAGAGAAGCGAGACGGGGCAGAAGTGAGAGAGGAGGATCTTATGGAATTGAGCGCCCTCAGAAGGCCGGATGTTACCATTGCGGGAAACTGGGACACTTCGAAAGGGATTGTCCCGAGTTTAAAAGGGAAAGAGAAGGGATGTATGAAATGGAGTGTGAACAAATGGATTAGGGAAGTCAGGGGAGGATCGGAACACGGGCCTACCAAGAACCCCTGGTAAATTTACGGGTGGGCCCATTTAGACAAGATGTTACCTTCTTAGTTGACACAGGCGCTGGCAGGTCCTCAATTCCCCTCCATCCGAGGGGGGTTGGCTTCCAAGCTAAAACATTAAACATTTCTGGAGTTAAGGGTGGGGTTTTTAATGCGAAAATATTCGAACCACAAAACTTGCGGCTGGAGGAGGAGGAACTCCAGGTGGAACTCCTTTACCTCCCCCATCTTCCCTATGGGTTGTTGGGACGGGATTTGATAGTCCGTTTCGGATTGCGAATAGAAGTGGGAGAAGAGGAAGAATTAGCCGTTACCATGTCATACCTTAGTGAGTCCCGATTGACAGAGATAGACCCTAGGGTTTGGGTCGCCAAAGGGAACCGGGGGGGACTCGCAATTCGACCTGTGGAGGTAAAATTAAAGCCCCAGAGCCCCGACGTCAGAGTGCGCCAATACCCCATCTCTTGGGAAGGGAGGCAGGGCCTGAAGACAGTTATGGAAGACCTAATAAAAGATGGATTGGTAGAGCCCTGTATGTCACGATACAATTCCCCCATCCTGCCGGTCCGGAAGTCGGACGGGAGCTACCGAATGGTCCAAGACCTAAGGGAAGTAAATAAAATTGTCCAAGTACGGCACCCTGTGGTACCGAACCCATACACTATTCTGGGGCGAATCCCCCCGGACCACGGCTGGTTTAGTGTTATAGACTTAAAGGATGCCTTCTGGGCGTGTCCCCTGGACAAGGACAGTCGGGATCTTTTTGCTTTTGAATGGGAGGATCCTGATACTGGCAGAAAACAACAGTACAGGTGGACCGTACTCCCCCAAGGATTCACTGAGTCCCCGACTCTGTTCGGGCAGATTCTGGAACAATTATTGGAGGGACTAATCTTGTCCCCGGCCCTTAAGCTTATACAATACGTGGACGATCTCCTTTTATCCGGACCGGCAGAGAAGGACGTCCTACTTGGGACTAATGCCCTGTTAAATTACCTAGCTGAGAAGGGTTTAAGAGTGAGTCAGAAGAAGCTCCAATATGTCGAGAAAGAGGTTAAGTACCTGGGACACTTGATAAGCCAGGGACAGAAACGAATAAGTCCGGAAAGAGTGCGGGCAATAATCGAACTAGGCCTCCCAACGACCAAGAGGGAGTTGCGGAAGTTCTTGGGACTCTTAGGCTATTGTCGGTTATGGATAGACGACTATGCCCCCCTTACTAAAGACTTGTACCTAAAACTCATTGAGGAGGCACCCAACAGAATAAAATGGGAGGAGGAGGAGAAAAAGTTAATTGAAATCCTAAAAGGAAAATTGATGGCCCCACCTGTTTTAAGCTTGCCGGATTTTAGTAAGACATTTCGCCTCTTTGTGAACTCCAGAAAGGGAACCGCTCTTGGAGTATTGACCCAGGACTGGGGGGGTAAAAGGAAGCCCGTGGCTTTCCTGTCAAAAATTCTGGATCCAGTCTCCCGAGGGTGGCCGGAGTGTGTCCAAGCGGTGGCAGCCACGGCAAAGCTGGTAGAGGAAAGCAGGAAGTTGACTTTCGGGGCCCCCTTGACAGTCACTACTCCCCACCAGGTTAGAACTATCCTGAATCAGAAGGCCGGGAGGTGGCTGACTGACTCGAGAATTCTGAAATATGAAGCCATATTGTTAGACCGAGAAGACCTCCGAATAGAAGTCGGGGGCTGCCAGAACCCGGCGGACTTTCTTTGGAAAGGGGAAGGGGAGGAGGAACTGGAACACTGCTGTTCAGACATAATAGAGTACCAGAGTAAAGTGAGGGAAGATCTGAGGGATACCCCCTTACATGCAGGTAGGCGGTGGTACATTGATGGGTCCTCTCGAGTGATAGATGGGAAGAGACACAACGGTTATGCAGTCATTAGTGAGACTGGTTGGGAATTAGTGGAAAGTGGACGGCTACCGAATGCCTGGTCCGCACAAACGTGCGAATTGTACGCCTTGCACCGGGCTCTGAGGAATTTAAAGGGAATAGCCGGGACAATCTACACTGACTCTAAGTATGCCTTTGGGGTAGTACACACCTTTGGGAAGATCTGGAAAGAAAGGGGAATGATAAATAGTAGAGGAAAGGAGTTGGTCCACGAGGAACTAGTAGCCATGATCTTGGAGGATTTGTTGCTGCCACAAGAGATTGCTGTAGTACATGTGAAAGGACACCAGAAAGACGATAAAATAGAGACCCTGGGGAATCAATTGGCAGATGAACAGGCAAAATTGGCTGGGATGGGGAAGGAAGTAATAAACTGCCTGGTAAGGATTCCACAGATATCCGAAATTACCGAAGTGCCCACGTTTACTGACAAAGAAGAAACTCTTCTCGCGTCTCTGGGGGGTACAAAGGATAGGGAAGGCAAGTGGACCTTACCCGATGGCCGCCAGCTACTAAATCGACCGTTGACGCGGGACATTATTGCCCGTTTACACCAAGGGGGTCACTGGGGCGCCCAGGCACTGTGTGATGCCTTCCTGCGCCGATATGCTCACCCTGGTCTGTACACGGTAGCCAAGCAGGTCACAGGAGATTGCATAACATGTCGAAAGATTAACAAAAGGGGGCTGCGGCAGCATGCAAGACAAGGGGGTAGGAGTCCGGCCTATAGGCCGTTTGAGTATATCCAGGTAGATTACACTGAGCTCCCCCCCATAGGTCGCCTGAAGTACCTATTAGTAGTGGTAGATCACCTGACAGGATGGGTGGAAGCTTTCCCCACTACCACGGCAACGGCAACTCAGGTTAGCAAGATTCTACTCGAGCAAATCATCCCACGATTTGGGATACCCCGCGCTATTGACTCTGACCAGGGGAGCCACTTCACCTCGACCGTCCTCCAGAATGTAGTGCAAGCAATTGGGATTGACTGGGATTTGCACACCCCCTGGCATCCCTCCTCCTCGGGCAAGGTCGAAAGAATGAACCAGACCATCAAAAAGCAGCTAACCAAGCTGACTAGTGAAATCGGCCTGCCTTGGACCAAATGCCTACCCCTTGCCCTGTTGCAAATTCGCACCCAGCCAAGGCGGGATTTGGGCGTCTCCCCTTTCGAAATGTTATTTGGCCTCCCGTTCCATGGGCCGAAGGGGGAACCTCCTGTATTTGAGTCTCGGGATATGTTTGTGCAAAAATATGTGGTGGCTCTGGGGTCTGCTCTATCTCGTTTACGCCAACAGGGACTTTTGGCACAGACGCCGCCCCTCGAGTTTGCGGTGCACACCGTCAAGCCGGGTCAGTGGGTCCTGATTAAAAGCTGGAAGCAACGTACCCTCGAACCAACTTGGGATGGTCCCTTCCTGGTACTTTTGACGACCGAAACGGCTGTCCGTACGGCCGAAAAGGGCTGGACACATTACACTCGAGTCAAGGGACCAGTGCCACAACCGACGGAGGACGAACGAACCTCTCTGACAAAGGCATCTAAGGAACAGAGACTCTGAGAACGAACTAATCGGACTTTGGCGAGTCTAAAGGAACTGTGCCCTCGGGCTACGGGTGTCGCGACAAAATGCGGTCAATCGTATTGTTAACTTGCTATGCCATTGTCCTTGGGCTGGGTCATAGTGTGCGTGTTACCCAATTTGGCCTCCGGATGAAACAAATAGAGGACCGTCAGTGGTTCACCATCTCCGTGCTTGCCAACCAATCAACACAGACACTTAGCTTAGACCTATGTGAGTTGGTGCCCTGTAGGACTAAAAGTCAACTGAATCAAACTAAGCAGAATCTAGAGAGAGAAAGGGGATTCCAGGGTCAGACGTTAGTATTACAATTGTATGGTAGGGAAGGCCTAAGTAGGCTTCCAGCCCCCGGGGTCCAGGCTATGGTGTCAGTTGTCCGTGATCCCATCACCCCTGGACGAGATTGTGGGCATAATCGGTGCAATCCGCTTTATCTGACCATAAAGAACTTGGAAAAGAACGAGGCGAGACTTAATAGAACAATACTGGGTATTAGAGTTGGGGGCCAGGCAGGATGGGGGGGAATGCAGCTGTGCTGCACGTATATCACGGTCATTGAAGCTGAGTCTGGGGGCTCATCCACCACTGATAAGCAGGAAAAGATTAGAATAATTGAGACAACGGATTTGGAAAAGACCTTTGAAATAGAAACGGGATACGGGGAGGCGAATGCCTGGATGGAATGGGTCAAATATACTGTGAGGAGCATGAAAAAGAGTGATTGCTACGCATGCACGAGTGCCCGCCCTAACCCTCAGGTGGTCCCATTCCCGCTGGGATGGGAGAAACACCCACGAGCCATGGACTGCATGGTAAGGCTGTACCAGGACCGAGAGGCCTGGAACGACCCCACTTGTCGACCCTTGAGTTTGAAGTTTCCCCCCGTCAGGTCTGAGGGGGCGCCCCGCCCGCCATCATTCTCAGGGGTAACGGGTACGCACCAGGCCTGCGTCTCTCGGACGGGACGACAGTGGGACGACGATGTGGGGACATTTGACAAGTGCAGCGGATCAATCCGGCTGGTCAATGAAACTACCGGGGGCGGGAATTACTCCCACATTCATGTACCTAGGGCAGACCTCTGGTGGTACTGTGGTGGGAGGGTTCTGCGACCGACCCTGCCCCAAAAATGGACGGGCACTTGTGCGATCGTTCAATTGGCCATCCCATTCACCCTGGCATTCGAAAAACAAGAGCGACCCCGTTCTAGCGGAAGAACTGAGAGAGCTTTGGAGACCTCTTTCGATGATAACATATATTTAGATGCCATAGGGGTCCCCAGGGGTGTTCCTGACGAATACAAGGCTAGGAACCAGATAGCGGCGGGTTTTGAGTCGTCACTGTTCTGGTGGGTGACCATCAATAAGAACGTGGATTGGATTAATTATATTTACTACAATCAGCAGAGGTTCATTAATTATACCCGGGATGCAGTGAAAGGAATAGCAGAACAACTGGACGCCACTAGTAGGATGGCGTGGGAAAATAGGTTGGCCTTAGACATGATGTTGGCAGAGAAGGGGGGTGTTTGTGTCATGATAGGCACTCAGTGATGCACTTTCATCCCCAACAACACAGCCCCTGATGGGTCCATCACCCGCGCCCTGGATGGACTCACCACATTGGCGGACGAACTGGCCGAAAACTCGGGCATCGACTCTGGCCTCACGGACTGGTTGGAAGCTTGGTTCGGTAAATGGACGGGGGTGGTCGTCCCCTTTCTTGTCTCATGTATAGTGGTGGCAGGGGTACTCACTGCCCTTGGGTGTTGCGTTATTCCCTGTGTCCGGGGATTAACTCAACGACTGATCGAAACCGCCCTTACTAAGAAGGATGTTCCCTATGGGCACGTTGAACGAATAAATCTCGAGAAAGAACAACGTGAATCCCTCTTGGGCGGGGGTAGTATTAGAGAAGGGCAGTTTGATGAACAAGCTCGGGAGTTATTAAATGCCCTGGAGAAGAAACTTACGGTTGAAAAATTACAGGCCGTAAGAAAAGACACGGGGGATTTGTAGGGGGTAGTGTAATTTTTAAACGGTTAGCTGCCTTTTAGTCTTTTCTACCTCATAGTAAACACAAGCATGTAGGGGGTAGACGGTTAGCTGCCTTTTAGTCTTTTCTACCTCATAGTAAACACAAGCAGACACTCGAAACTGTTGCCGGACCTCCCCCACGTTTATATGAATGAAACAGTTGTAACAGCTTTCCTCGATAGTTGAGAGGCCGCCCTTAACCACAGTTGTACAACATCATCCATATAAGGGAAGAATGGGAAGCTCAAACACTGATTGGCCAAGTGAATGATAAAAGAATCGCAGGCACCAGAACCCAAAAAAGGAAAACAGTGGGGAATCCGAGCACTCGTTGGTCAAGGCAGCAGTAGTAAACCCAGCCCACATATACATGTATATAATGTGTGGAGATTACTATGCTTGTGTGTGTGTACCTTTGGGAACAGCACCCGACTTTGCAAAGTTGAATGAAAAGTTTTGGACTGACTCCTCCGTGTCTTTGTTCCTGGGAAGGGAAATAAAAAGTGCCGTAGATGGGGCTGGATAGCCACTTATCTCGCACACCTCCACTTTTGTTTCCTGTTCTGTCCTTCCTCTAGCATCTGTCCCTGGAACATTGAGCTGCTGGTCCTGTCCGTCCCTCAACTGTTACTCTGTAATACCTGTGATATTTCAATCCCATGTTCCCATCCATGCCATGCGCTCATCTGCCTTATCTGTCAGGCCTTTTACATCAAAGTAAGTGCAGTTTAATTGATCGGTTTTCCCTCATTTCCTGCTTTGCTCTTACCTGCCTTATCGATTGAAATGACTCTTTGAAATTCTGTCCCAACCTCAACCTTCAGATTGGAGCCTGAGACCAGACCATCCCCCTCACTGTGGACAACACCCTCACCTTTCATGTCATCTGTAAACCTTCTGCTATCACTTCCAAATCATTAATGTACATAATAGACAGCGATGGTTCCTGCACAGATCCCTGTGGTACATCCGCTGGTGAAAGGCTTCTCATCACAGAAACAACCCTCCACCAGTTTTGGATCCAATTTGCCAACTTGCCTTCCCTTTTGGACTAGCCTTCCACGTGGGACATGTCAAAAGCCTTAATGAACTCCCTGGAACCCCCATCATCTGCACTGCCCTCATCAACATTTTCAATCGTAATTTCAAAGCAAACTCAGCTCAATTCATCAGACAGGATCTTCCTTTACCAAATCCGTGCTGACTAATCCCTAATTGTTTCCTGCCTTTCCAGTTATTGATTCAAACTGTCCCTCAGAATTGTTCCCAATAATTTCCCTCCCCCTGCTGTCAGACTATCTGCTCAGTAATTACCTGGCCTATCCTTTGGGTCCAGTGATCACAACTGTCTTAGTTTTAACATTGTTATGGAAAAAGATCAGATCGGTTGACAGATTAAGGTGTGAAATTGGAGCAGGGCCAGATTTGGGGCTATTAGACAGGATCGAGCAGAGGTGGATTGGGTGAATTAAAAATCACACAACACCAGGTTATAGTCCAACTGGTTTATTTTAAACACTAGCTTTTGAAGCGCAGGTGATCATCCTAAAAGATGAAAGGCTTAAACTAAATGTGTGTGATATTACATTCCATGACACTGCTATCATGTTGCTATAAATTCTGAGCCTTATGGTTGTGCTCCACAACCACCTGATGAAGTACCGCTCCAAAACCTAGTGCGTCCAGATAAACCTGCTGGACTGTAAGCTGGTGTTGTGTAATTTTTAACTTTGTACACCCCAGTCCAACACCGCCTCCTCTACATTATGACTACCATCGATTGGGCGAGTCTGTTTGAAGGAAAATGAATGACTGGCAAACGGGAAGCTTTAAAAAGTGTGATCTGAAGAATCCAGGGCCAGTATGTCCCTTTTCGAGTGAAGGGAAAATCTGGCAGGTTCAGGGATCCCTGGCTGATGAGGGATATTGAGGCTCTGTTCGGAGAAAAGAAAATAGCATACTTACCTTTAAGCTATTCGTATCTTTATCCAGTCCGAAAGACATGATCAATCTTTGGAGACGGTATAGTCCTCTCAGGTCCCTGCAGCACCCCTGATCTATAGAACTCACAGCAATGCCTGTGACTATCTGATCCAGTTCCTAAAAGACTCACTATTTGTGTAACATCCTCCGTTGCCTATCACCCATCCTGTCAACGTTAGGTCTTCCAGTCTGTCCATCATCTACTCATCTCCATAACCTTCTCCATCTCTTACACCCCTATCTGTGTAAATGTCACCTTTCCCTCCAAACCTTCCCACTTTGACCAAACAGCAGGACGTTACTAATGCTCCCTTGTCTGTGAAACTGCCTCCAAATAAAATTACTGTTCTTATCCCCGGGTAAAATTGTCAGATTCCACACCTTCGAAATCTAAATAACCTGCAGACTCTAAACCTTTCAATTACTATAAACATCCTCAGTCATGACTGCCTTCCATCTACCTGTTTGTTCTTCTAATCTATAAAACCGTCTTGATTTCCATAACCTGCTCCTTTCACCTAAAACACTGCTGTCCGTGTAAACCACCCCATCCTCCCAACATCCGTTCCCTGCTAACTGCTCCATCCCTTCCAACCTCCCCAACTCCATGAACTCCTTCAGACCCTACAGCTCTCCACATTTCTGTAACACTCTGTGGCTCTATGGTCGTCATTCCCTTTGAAACTACCTCCCGTCCTCACACCCCTCCCAGTCTGGGTTGTCTGCTCCAGATCAGACTATCGCTGTCCCTGTTACCTTTGCCAATCCTCGCTCACCTTCCTATTTGTGTCTCTTCATTCAGATCCCATCTCTGCAGCTTTCTGAAATCTCTTTGTGCCATTGTAACCCTACCTATTTAGAACATAGAACAGTACAGCGCAGCATATGCCCTTTGGACCTCAATGTTGTGCTGAACATTTATCCTACAGACCCTACATTTTACTATGATAGGCACATCAGCCATGTGTCTATCTAAGAGTTGCTTAAATGTCCCTAATGTATCGGACTCTCCTACCATTGTTGGCAGTGCATTCTACGCTCCTCCTACACTATGCATAAAGAACCCACCTCTGACATCTCCTGTAAACCTTCCTCCAAACATCGTCAATTTATGCCCCGTAATTACTTCCACTTTTGCCATGGGAAAATTCTCTGGTTGTTCTCCCTATCTAGGCCTCAAATGATGTCGTTTGCCTCTATCAAGTCACCTCAAATCCTTTTTCATTTCAATGAGAAAAGCTCTAACTCCCTCAACTTTTCTTCACATGGCCTCCTCTCCAGTTCAGGCAGCATCCTGATAGATCTCCTCTGCATCCTCCGTAAAGCTTCCACATTTTTCTGATAATGAGGCAACCAGGACTGACTACAATATAACAAGGGTTTTCTAACCAGGGCTTGATCGAGCTGCAGCATAACCTTGTAGCTCTTAAACTCAATCCCCCTGCTAATGAAATCCAACACACATTAAATTTCTGAACAAGGCTATCAACTTGAGTAGCAGCTTTGAGTTGGGGGGGTAGACAGAGCATGTTCATGGAGGGTTACTGCTCAAACTACAGGCATGGGAACAACGGTGTGCCATGGGGTTCGGTGCTGGGTCACTGTTGTGCATCATGTATATATATATAAACGGTTTGGGTGATAAAAAAGGAGTCATGGTTAGCAAGTTTGTGAGTGACACTGAAATTGGTGGGAAAGTGGACAGTGAAGAGGGTTATCTAAGAGTACAGCGTGATCAACAGTATTGCTGTGCCAGTGAGGCTAGGAATAGCAGGTGGAGAAAAGCATGCTGTTGCAATTTGCAAAGTCAAACCAGGACTAGATTTGTACAGTTCTTATTTGGGCACTCGGTCGTGTTATCAGGGATGCAGGAACACAGTTCTTTGAAAGTGACATCACAGGTGGACAGGCTGGTGAATCAGGCATTTGGGATGGTTACCTTCGTTGGGCAGATCATTGAGATTAGGAGTTGGGATGTCATGGTGTGTCTGTACAAGACACTAGTATGGCCAGCATAGAAACATTGCTGATAACATGGAAAATTTCAACTGGTTCATTTATGTCCCTTAGGGTGGGACATCTGACATTCTAACCTGGTCTGGCTCACATGTGACTCCAGACCCACAATATGGCTGACTTTGAGCTACCCTCTGTGAATTTAGCAGTGGGGTAATGTACGCTGGTCCAACCGGTGACATCCTCAGACCACGAATGATTAAATAAAAATACATACTTCCATCCCTACCGCTGCATAAATCTCCTGCTGCAGCAATTCGTACTGGCTTTGTAGCATTGTTCAGGCCTTTGCCCCTCCTGTAACACTCTCACCACTTTCAGCACCGTCAATTCTCCCTGTTCCTATAATCGCATTAAACCCTGACAATGTTTCCTCTTCCTAGTCCACTCCTCCTGCTAATAGACTCCTAGTGACCCATTTAACAAATACCTCCATATTTCTAAAGCATTGCTAAGAAGACAAAAGAAAGCTTAACATCGCTTAATGAAGTCTGGTAAATCCTGGGAATTACTGGGCCAAGACCGTCGAAACTGGGGGAGGAGCATTGGGAAAATGTCGAGCTCCTCAAGACTTGCTGTGTGTGAGAAAGGGGAATCCAGGAGAAAATAGCACAAGGAGCACACTGTCACACCATCGCCCCACCCACGGCCACCTCCTGCCCCAAGCGTAATAGAGTCTGTGGAAGGGCACATCGGTCTGTACAGCCACCTACAGACTCCCCCCTGAGAATGGGAGAGAGTCAGCCTCTTCTGTGACCCACGGTCAATGAGATGGTGAGATAGGAAGATTGAATCCCCTCACAAATATCCCAGTGTCTTTGCTTCAAATTCCAATAATTCCCTTTTCATGCAGTGTCTAATAATGTGATGCTGTAAAGGGGTCTTTACACTGCCCTTCCACTTCTGTGTTCTGACCATTAATACCCAGAATTTGGATTCATACTCCCTCATAATCTGAGGCCACATATTTTCATGGCAATCCCAATGTTATCCCGAACAATGAGAGTTCCCCATCCAGCTTTCCATTCTGCCTGGCTTTCCACAATTTTCCGTGAATATTCATGCCCCACCTTTTTGTTTACCCTGTGACCATGGCTCCATTTTGGCGATTACACAGAAATCACAGTCACACGTGCCTATCCCTTGTTGAAAATGCTTCATGCATTCAAATTAAGAACCAGTAATTTACTTTTGTACCACAATTTCCTGTCACAAACCTATCTGCTGATGTACAATATTAGTTAAACTCAGTCTCTTCCTGTTTCTTTCTGTTTATCCTCAGCCACAGCCCTATGTTTCAATATTCCAACCTTTCTCTATGGAATTGGGGATTTCCTTTCGGCTGAGCCCTGTCCCTCCTCATCTGTGTCAGTTTAAAGCACTCTGCATAATCCTGGTCATATGATTGACCAGGGCATTGGCCCCAGCACCGTACCATCACATTACAATAGCTGACTTCTTCCTGAGTACTGGTAGCAGTGCACATAACATCAGAACCACTTCTTCTGTCACCATGGTTTCATCCTGAAATCTTCCAGCACTCTGGTGCTATCACTCAGTGTCTCTCCATGTGGTATCCCTCACTCTTTTGGTCTACTTACTGACTCTGTCAGCGACTCTCGCTCTCCAGATCCTGAACCAACAGAAACCTGCAATACGGAGAGATGCAACAGCACAGGCCAGAGACAGAGACTCGGATTTTCATAATCCCTGCTGGACACGATACATGAGTTACCCTCACGACATCAGTCTAATTTCTCATTCTGTCTATTTCTGTCTTATACAGGTAATCAGGATGTTCCTGACTCCTGTCTCGTCTGTCACCTCATTGAAGCTGGTTGGTCAGCCGGAGAGAGATGGAGAGGGAGATCTGGAGCCTTCAGTAAATCCTGTAGCCGGTAGAATCACTCACAGTAAACAACACAGAGGGGATTAGTTGTCTTCTATATTCAGACCCGGAAGACAGGACACAAATACACTGCTGTGTAAGGAACAACAACATTCTAGGCTTCATTCCCACCATCTTGCGAGGGTCCTGCTCTTCCCTCTGCTGTACAGGTCCCCACTGAGACAGCACAGGAGGTTCCAGGCATCACACCTGGCCCATGCTGTATTCATGATCTCTGTAATATCCTCGACTCCCAATAATCCTTCCTCTGTTTGGAATCTCCTCCTGTCCACACAATGCTCTCTGCCTCTGCCTCTGCCATGTTCTCCAGTAGCTACTAAAGTCCTTCATCCCTGTAAAAGCTGTCAGTCCCGTCTATCCCTGTAAGCTCTTCCTACCAATACCACCCTCCATGTCAATGTGTTTTGCCTTTAACCTCTAAATCCGTCCCGATCTAGGTAAATTTTTCCAGCTCCTACAACCCTTCCTTATCTGTGAAAAAATTGTAACCTCCATATCGTTCTCCAATTCTTCAATCTTAATCTATTTAAACTTCACCCTTCTCTCCCCCATCCCCCCGCTCCAGCCTACAGTCATCCTGCCCGACCACAGGAACCATGTTCAGTTTGTGCAATTCGCCTCATCTGTGTAAAAATCTCCAACCCAACAATCTGGCATTCTCCATTGCCTTCCTATATCTGTAGCCTCCAGAACCTAGAACCCACCTGATATCTGTAAACATCTTCAGTCACTACAACCTTCCATTTCTTTCGCAGCATGTACAATACTCTTCTCCCGGAAACACCCCCTGCGTACGCCTCTCCGTCTGCATGCCACTCCCTACATCCATCCCTATCTCCATCTCCAGAATCTAATCCAGCTCCCTCTATCTCTGTAAATTCATCCAATCCCCAAACCTCTTTGTCCCATGAACATTTTTGCCCAGATGTAACTCTGTTTAACTCTAACATCCTCAGGCCCCTGTAAGCCTCCCTACCTCTGTCACCTGTACCCATCTGTTCAACCCCCCACTACTGAGGAATGACTCCCTGCATTCGCCATAAGGCAGATGGAATGACAGTGAACAGATATGATGGAATTGTCATTCCGGAGATGTAGCTACAGAATCACCAGCGCTGGGAAGGGAATATTGAAGGGTTGCTGGGCTCCACGTAGGATAGACAAGAAGCCAACAAGCTGAGAAGAAAAATGAGGTTAATGCATTAATGAGACAGTCAGGTGGATCTGAAGATCAAATTTTGGAGTCTTATTTGAGTGAGCTGAGAAACCGCAAGTAGCAGAAACCATTAGCAGAAATTCTTTTATAGGCACCAGACAGTGATGGTAATGTCAATATGGTTACAGTCAGGACAATGAATATAGTTGTAGCAAGGGCGGTACATTAACTGTGTGTGACAGTGGTCTCCATCCCGACCGGATAACTAATGAGTATCAGGGCTGTAATGGATGGAATCCTGGATTGTATACGAGATGGTTTTCTATGACTTCATATCAAGGAGCCATCAGCAAAATTGTCTATTGCAGATGAAATGCTGTGTAATAATAAATATCTAATAATCCCGTTATAAAGGAGTTTGTGAGCAGAGACCCATAATGTTATAATGTAGATAGTGTTTCAGGTAAGACCATGGGGTGTAGGAGCGGAATTAGGCCATTGGCTCATTGAGTGTGTTCTGCCCTTCAAACAGATCATGGCTGATCTGATTCTCTTCAACTCTACTTTCCTGCCTCTTCCACAAAACACTTGTTTCTCTGATTCATTTAAATCTCACCACCTCTGCTGTAACTATTCTTAAAAATGCAACCTCAACAGCCCCCTGCAGTCAGGAATTCCTACAGAGTCACTACCCTCTGAATGAAGACATTCCTCCTCATCTCCATCTTCAATGGGGGAGCCCTTCCTGGGATTTTATACCCTCTGGTTACAGATTCCGACACCTATGAAACGAAAGGAAGTAACAAAGATAATTGTTACGGATGACATGAAATTGGTGGAGTTGGGGTTAATGAGCAAGGTGATCCAAGGTTGCATGAGGTTACTGATCAGTTGGAAAGATGTGCAGAGAAATGGCAAATTGAGTTTAATCTGGACAAGTGTAGGTCATGTCAAAGTCAAGAAGAACGTTAGAATACTGAAGGATCTTGGTGCAAGTCAGTAATTCCCTGAAAATGGCAACAGAAGTGTTTCATATGGTAAAGAAAGCAAATGGAATACTGGCCTCCGTCGGTCACAAGCTTGGGTATACTGGTTTGCATCTGATGTTGTAATTGTACAAAACTTCTGTTTGGCTACATTTGGAGTACTGTGTGCAGTTCTCATCGCCACACAATACAGAGAATGTGGAGTTTTTGGAGAGGGTACAAAAGGGCTTTATCAGCACGTTGCCTGTGTTAGGATTTTAAGGGTGTGTTAGGGATGAGAGGAAATTAAACAAAGTTGGATTGTTTTGCGAGAGTTTCAGAGGCCGACAGGCGACCAGGTATAGTCATATAACATTCGGACAGGGACAGATAATATCGATAGTCAGAATCTTTTTTCCAATGTGTAAGTTTCAAATACTAGAGCGCATTGGTTCAAGGTTCAAAATCCCTTTTTTTATATCTTCCATTCCCTTTGTCAGAAATGGCAGCATTTGATTTGCCTTCTCTATTACCTGCTGACCCTGTAAGTTACCTTTTTCAGATTGATGCGCAAGAATCCCCACAACGCTTTCTGCTCCCAGCCTGAAACCAAATAGCCTGACAGTAATTCGGAAGCACACCGAAATATGTAAGAAAGGTTTTATTAATAAACAATAACCTTTTGGAAACACATTTTATAAAAGAGAATGTGTTTTTGAGCCTGTTGGATTTTATTTGTTGGTGTGAATATTAATGATGCAGGAGGGGTGTGGTTTTACGGGGATATGGTGCATTTGAATTTTCAGAAACCTTTACACAAAAGGGCTAAAGTGTAGAGAATATGGCCCCTTAAATATCAATAAGGTCGCTTATTAGATTAGATTCCCTACAGTGTAGGGACATGCCCTTCGGCCCAACAAGTCCACGCCGATCCTCCAAAGAGCAATCCACCCATTCCCCTACATTTATCCATGACTAATCCACCTAACACTACGGGCAATTTAGCATGGCTAAATCATCTGATCTGCACATCTTTGGATTGTGGGAGGTAACTGGAGCACCCGGAGGAAACCCATGCAGACACGGGAAGGACGTGCAAACTCCACACAGGCAGTTAACCGAGCCGGGAATCGAACCCGGTCCCTGGCACTGTGAGGCAGCAGTGCTAACCACTGCTGCACCTCTTTCTTTATCTACTGTTTCCGTGTACCCATTATCAATTTCCAATATGTGGAACCAGAGGAGATGGGTGAGATATTAAACAAAACAGTCTTCTCAGTATTTCCTGTGGAGAAAGACATGGAAGATTGGGAAGATGGGGAAATAAATAGTGATGTCTTGGAAAGAATCCTCAACAGAGAAGAGAAAATGCTGGAATCTTAAAACAAATAAAGGTACATCAATTCTCAGTCGCTTATTAGGTCGATCCTAGAATATTGTGGGAATCTGGGGAAGAGATTGCAGTGTCCCTAACAGAGATATTTATATTATCAACAGACGCAGTGTCGTTCAGGAAGACTGGAGGGCAGCTAATGCTGTTCCATCACTGCAGAGCTGCAGAGAAAAGCCAGGAAATTACAGCCCTGTGAGCCCAGTGATGGGGAAGTTGTTGAAGGAGATTATGAGAGAAAGGGGCTACGTATATTTGGAAAGGCAAGGGCTGATTAGAGATAGTCAGCATGGCTTTGTGAGTGGAAAACCGTGTTTTACAATCCGGACTGACCCTTCGAGGAGGTGGCTAAGCGATAGATGAAGGCAGAGCGGTCAGAATTGTACACATGGATTTTAGTGAAGCATTTGACAAGGATCTAAGAGATGTAGAACATCCAGTCAAGAGGAAGAAGGAAGCTTACTTAACGATGAGGAAGTAAGGATAAGATAAACCTCTAGAGAGTTATATGGGGTGGCAAGGTGACTCAGTAGTTACCACTGCTGCATCGGCACCATGGACATGATTTCGATTCCAGCCCCAGGCGACTGTCTGTCTGGTGAATGTACATTTTCCCTATGTCTGCGTGGGATTCCTCCAGGTGCTCCATTTTCCCCCCACAGTCCAAACGTGTGCAGTTTAGGTGACTCAGTCATGTTAAATTATCTATAGTGTACAGGGATGTGTAGGTTTAGTGCATTAGATTAGATTAGATTACTTACAGTGTGGAAACAGGCCCTTCGGCCCAACAAGTCCACACCGCCCCGCCGAAGTGCAACCCACCCATACCCCTACATCTACCCCTTACCTAACACTACGGGCAATTTAGCATGGCCAATTCACCTGACCTGCACATCTTTGGACTGTGGGAGGAAACCGGAGCACCCGGAGGAAACCCACGCAGACACGGGGAGAATGTGCAAACTCCACACAGTCAGTTGCCTGAGGTGGGAATTGAACCCAGGTCTCTGGCGCTGTGAGGCAGCAGTGCTAACCACTGTGCCACCGTGCCGCCCTATTAGTTAGGGCTAGCGTAGAGTGATAGGGTGGGAGGATGGTTCTGGGTGGGATAAACTTTGGAGAGTTGGAATGGAGTTTTTGGGCATAATGACCTGTTTCCAGACTGTGGGGATTCTCTGAAGGTAGCCAGGAAGAAAGGACTTAGGACTGCCGAAGGGGGTATGACAAAGCATTGTTGGGAAGGACTATGGAAAACCATAAGACATTCTCCACTTATGTAAGGAACAAGAGCATGGCCAGAGTTAAGGTAGGGCCGGTCATTGATAGTGGAGGGAACTTGTGCCTGGAGTAGGAGGAGGTAGGGTATTTCCTTAATGAATACTATGCTTCAGTATTCACTACTGAGAGGAACCTTGTCATTTGTTGGGACAGCGTGAAACAGGCTGATATATGTGAACAGGTTACTGTTAAGAAGGAGGATGTGCTGAGTATTGTGTAAACCATAAGGATAGATAAGTCTACTGGACCAGACTAGATGTGCCCAAAGTTACTACAGGAAGCGGGGGAAGGGATTGTTGCGCCTTTGGCGATGACCTTTGCGTCCTCACTGTCCCCTGGAGTCGTATTGGATGACTGGAGGGTGGAAAATGTTATTCCTTGTTCAGGAAAGGGAATAGGGATAATCCTTGGAATTACAGACCTGTCAGTCTTATGGCTGTGGTATGCAGATTATTGGAGAGGATTTATGAGAGACGGGATTTGTGATTCCTTGGAAAACCATAGTTTAATTTAAGATAGTCAACATGGCATTGTAAGGGGCAGGTCATGCCTCACAAATCTTATTGAATCCTTTGAGAATGTGACAAAAGAGCTTTATGACTCATTCAGAAAGTACAGAGGCATGGGATCCAGGGAAACCTGTCTGTCTGGATACAAAGTTCCTGGCCCACAGCAGACAGACGGTGATGATAGATAGAAAACACTCAGCCTGGAGCTCGGTGACCAGTGGTGTTCTGGAGGGATTGTGATATTTTTTTAAAAATGACTTGGATGTGGGAGCGGAAGAGTAGGTTCATAAGTTTGCCAATGACACGAAGGTTGGTGGAGTGGTTCATAGTGTAGATGGCTGTTGTAGGTTGCAACGGGACATTGAGCTGGGCTGTGAAGTGGCAGATGGACTTCAATCTGGAAAAGTGTGAAGTTCTTTGCTTTGGAAGGTCAGATTTGAATGCAGAATGCAGGATTAAAGGCAGAATACTTGGTAGTCTCGAGCAACAGAGGAATCTTGGGTTCCATGTCGATAGATTCCTCAAAGTTACAATGCAAGCTGATAGGTTTGTTAAGAAGGAATATGTTGTGCTGGATTTCATGAGCTAGGGGATTGAGTTTTAAAGCCGTGAGGTTATGCTGCAGCTCTATAGAGCCCTGGTTAGACCACACTTGGGGTATTGGGTTCAGTCTGGTCCCTTCATTATAAGAAGGATATGGAATCTTTAGAGAAGGTAAAGAGGAGAATTATCAGGATGCTGCCTGTACTGGAGAGCATGTCTTATGAAGAAAGCTTGAGGGAGGTAAGGCTTTTCTCATTGGAGTGAAGAAGGGTGAGGGGTGACTTGATAGAGGTGAACAAGATGATGACAGTAATAGATAGAGTGAAAAGTGAGACTTCTTTATCCCTTGGCATGAATGGCTATTACAAGGGGGCATAATTTTCAGGTGATTGGAAGATGGTGAAGGGGCAATTTCAGAGGTAAATTCTTTATACAGAGAGTGGTGTGTAGATAGAATGCACTTCCAGCAGTGGTAGTAAAATTAGATACATTTAGGACATTTAATCGGCATATGGATGATAGTAATTTGAATGGTATGTAGGTTAGTTTGATCTTACAGTCGGATAAATGTTTGACATGTCATCACGCCCGAAGGGTCTTGTGCTGAACTGTTCCATGTTCTACATTCCATGTGGTAAACTGGGTAATAATATCAATGTAACAGGATATGGCATTCAGGAGGAGCTATGGAAATTGATACAAAATTGGCTTGATGGTAGGAGACAGTAGGTGATGGGAGCCATGTTATTTTTCTGACTGGAGGCATGTGACCAGCGATGTGGTGGATCCACTGTTGTTTGTTATTTTGATAAATTACTTGGATAAGAATATTGGTTTCGTGGTAAGTAAGTTTTTTGGTTGACACTGAAATTGATGATAAATTGGACAGTGAAGAAGCAATAATACCACTCAGCCATCACTTCACCTGTTTATCCCCGAACACAGATACAAGTACATCATGAAGCTAAATCCATTCTTCCTACTGCTTGATCCTGAAATCTTCCAGTTTTCTGCTGATATCACTCAGTCTCTCTCCATGTGGTATCCCTCACTGTGTGGGTCTAATTGCTGCCTCTGTCAGCGCCTCTCACTCTTGCAGCTACTCCAGATCCTGAGCCAACAGAATCCTCCAATTTGGAGAGACGCAGCAGAACAGGCCAGGGATGGACTCTGGGATTTTCCATATCTCTGTGGTACTCAGTGCCATTCTCTGTGTGTAACTCTCACTGCATCTGTCTAATTTCCCTTTTTGTCTATTTCTCTATCTCCTGTAGGTACTAGGGAAGGTCCTCACTCAATAAACTCACCAACTGCTGGGTGTCTCGTCCATCACCAGATTTAAGATATTTGGTCAGCCACAGAGACAAAATGCATGGAGGTCTGGAGCCTTCAATATATCCTGCAGTGAGGTAAGATCACTCACAGTGCACAGAGCAGAGAGCAATGAGACAACTTCAAACATCGGCTAACAAGACATTACATTGCTGGAAGGGGAGTACAGTACACATAAAATGTTGAACTAAGACAGCATCGGGAGTGTCACAGTTATCAATCCAGGTCTGTGCTGTCTTAGTGAGCATCTGCACAACAGCGTACAAAGCAGGCCTCCCAAGAGAGGGAGGGGAAGCTGCCTGGGATCTTTCTGTTCTGCGTTCCTTCTCGAACACTGTATCTATGTCATGTCTCATTGACCAGTGTCTTTAATAATTTATAACTCCTATATCAGCTTCAGTCCCTGTAACCTCGTCTCCTCCCTATAGTCCCTCCACAAACTTGAAACATACTGCATTCCAGCCTACCATCCCCATCGCATAACTTGCTTCAGTGTCGACAACATGCCTTAACTCAGTAGTCTTATCCTCGAATGACAATCTTGCAGCACAGAAACAGAACCTTCTGTCCAACTAGTCCATGCTCACCACGGTTCCTGAACTAGTCACATTTGTCTGTGTGTGACCCATATCCCTGCAAACCTTCTCCCCATGCTTCTGCCCAAATGTCTTTTACACGTCGTCATTGTGCTTCTCCCCATCACATCCCCTGGCAGCTCATTCAATACATGCACCATCCTCTGTGAGGAAAATGTTCTCCTCCGATTCTTTTTAAGTCTTTCCTCTCCCACCTCAACGTTTCTGCCCTCAAGTTATGGACTCCCCTGCCCTGGGTTAGAGACCTTCACTCTTCACCTTAGGTTTCTCCCTCGTGGTTTTATATACCTTTATAAGATCACCCCTCAGTCCCCTACGCCTAATGGAAGGACAATGATAGAAATATCTGCTAGGGTCCCTGAAACAATGTTCTGGGATACACTTGTTCAGGACCTAGGGCTTTCTCGACATTTGCGTTCGAAGACCTCCAGCACCATCTCTTCAGTAGTGGGGACTCTTTACAAACCATCACTTTTTATTTCACTGACTTGTCCACAGTAATTTCTGACATAAAATTTAGGGTCCCACCCATCTCCTGTGGTTCCACTTTTGGATGGCCCTAGTGAGCTTTGAAGGGCCCTGTTGTATCACCTGTTGCTTTTTGGTACTTGTATGCTGTAGGATCTTTTTGCATTCTGCTTAAACTTATCTGCCAAATCTATCTCATTTCCCTGTTTTGCTTTCCAGCTTATCCAGCCTCTCCGTTTCTGTCAAACCCTCCAAAATCAGTAACATGTTTGTCAATCGTTTCTCCATTTGCAGTTTCAGAAAGCGTTTCCTAAAGCAGGAGGATCAGTATTCTACACAGTACACCAACTGGAGACCCAGCAATGCCTTGTTACAGCCAGATCACGATGATCCAACACATGTCCTCAATGCTCTGACCCATGAGGGCAAGTGTGTCAAATCCGCTTTACCCACCCTGTCCACCTGCGATGCCACTTCCAAGGAACGATGTTACTGCACCCCTTGGTCTCTCTCTGTTTTGACAGCACTGTCCAGGTCCCGACCATTAACTGTGTTAGTCCTCATGTTTTGTCTTAACAAAATTCATCACCTGAATTCAACTCCATCTTTCATTCCTTGGCCCATCACCTGAATTCGACTCCATCTTTCATTCCTTGGCCCCCTTCAATAACTGTGTTCCCTGCCCACTATGACCCATGTTCTACCCGGACTTTTATTAACAAACTTACTAACAATGACTCCTATGCTCTTACTGAAATACTTTCTGTAAGTGATGCATAACAGTGGACCTAGCACTGTTCTTTATGGGACACCGCTGGTCATAGGAGTCCAGTCTACACAACAGCCCTCTCCACCACTCTCTGTCTCCTACCGTCAAGCCAATTTTGTATCCAGTTGGCTAGCTCTGTCTGATCCCATGTGATCTTACCTTACTAACGAGTGTTCCACGCGAAACCCTGTCCGTGGCCTTGCTGTGGTCAGTATAGAAAAAGTCTCCTGTTCTGTCTTCCATCTTCTGAGTCACGTCTTCAACAAACTCAGTCAAGTTTGTGAGACACTACTTGTTTACTTTGCGTCAACTGTCCCTAATCAACCCTTGCCTTTCGAAATGCATGTAACTCCTGACCCTCAGAGCGCCCTCCAACACTGTATGCACCACTAACATCAAGCCAATTGGTCTTTCGGTGCCAGGCTTTCCCTCGCAGCAGTTTTAAATACTGGCCCAACGTTAAACACCCTGCAGGCTTCCTGCTCATCACCCGTGTCTGTCACTGATGTAAATGCTTCTTTCAGGGGCACTTCTTCCTGATTTTCCCCCAATTCCCTCGGATATATATGATTAGCTGCAGGGATTTGTCTTTTTTTTATATATTTTTAAAACTCCATAATCTCTTGTTCTGTTATGCAGAGTCTGTTGAATATTTATTTCCTTGACTTCCCCAGTCTTTAAGTACTGATGTGAAAATTTCGTTCAGGATCTCACCCATCTCCCCTGGTTCCACACATGGATTGCCCCATTGGTTTTCAAGGGGACACATTCTGTCCCTAGTTAATCTTCTGTCGTTAGTATTCATGTAGAATCACTTTGGATTTTCCTCAGCGTTATCAGCCAAAGTTTTCTCAGGTCTCCTGTTTGCCCTACTGCTTTCCCTCTTCAGTATATTACTCTACCCACAATGTCCTTCGAGGAATCCAGCTGACCATATATTACCTGGACCGCCTTTTTCTTGACCAGAACCTCAATATCCCCAGTCATCCAGAATTTTCTACTTGTAATCAGCATTGTCCTTCACACTAACAGAAATATCCTCACCCTGAACTCTCATTTTATCGCTCTTTTCTAAGTTTCCCACTTGCCTGAGGTCCATTTACCTGCAAATCGTCTTCACATTCAACTGTTAAAAGCTCTTGACCAATACCTTCTGGATTGGGGCAGGCCAATTTTGAAGTTTCACTGAAGGACCAGGCCTGTCCTTTAACATAACTGTTTTCAAACTAATACCATTGTGTCACTTTGTCAAAGTGCTCCATTAACTAACACCTCAGTACCTTTCCCTACCTTGTTCCCCAAGGGGAGCTCAGGTTTTGCCCCTTTCTCCAGGGGGAGGGTGAACAACCAGTGGTAATTGTGCACATGATATAGATACAGTTGGATGGGTTCTGGTCAAGTGAGTATCGGGAGTTGGTAAGAAGGTAAAAAGCAGGACTGCAAGGGTAGCGAGCTCAAGATTCTCACAGTCCCGCAAGCCAGAGAATATGGAAATAGAAAGATAGGTCAGATGGATATGTGGCCAAGTAGCTGGTGAAGGGGGAAGGGTTTTCACGCCTTGGATTGTTGGGATCTCTTATGAAGTGGAGGTGACCTGGACAAGGGGGACGGATTGGACTTGATCCAGAGGTGTATTGGAAAAAGTTGGGGGGCGGGGGAGAGAATTGCTAGTGTTACCTGGGAGGGCTTAATCTAATTTGCCAAGGGATTGGATTCTGAATAAGAGACGGACGATCGGCCAGTCAGAGGAAAATACATTAGACACCAAGATCAAGGATCCTATTTAGGATATCCAGGGGCACAGTCAAGGGAGGGAAAAGAATTCTGGTTTAAAGGACATTTATTTCAATGCACAAGGCCTGACTGGGAAGGCAGATGAGCTCAGAGCATGGATTGGTTCTGGGGACTGAGATATTATAGCCATAATAGAAACATGGCTGAGAGAAGGACAGGACTGGCAGCTCAGTGTTCCAGGATTAAAAAAGTACAGGCGTGACAGAAGGACAAGTAAGTGAGGAGGGGGAGTTGTCCACTTCATAGGGGAGGGCAGAACAACAGTGCTTAGAGAGGATTCTACTAAAGAGTCATCAAATTAGGTCATAGGGTTAGACGTTAGCAAGAAGAAGGGAGTGGTCACTTTGTTGGGACTGCATTACAGACTCGCAAATAGCCAGCAGGTATGTGAAGAACAGATGTGTAGAGAGATTGTAGATAGCTGTAGGAATAAGAGAGTAGTATTGATTGGAGATTTTATTTTCCCCTGGATTGACTGGACCACTCAGAGAATAAAAGGCCCGTATGGGTTGCAATTTGTCAAATGTGTCCAAGAATGTTTCCTTGATCAATATGTAGATGGTCCAACTCTACTCAGGTGGGTGCAACATTGGACCCCACCCCCTACCAAGAAAATGAGGTCAAGCAAGTGACTGAAGTGTCAGTCGATGGCCACAACAGTCTTAGTTTTAACATAACTACAGAAAACGATAGGAGAGGTCCACAGGTTAATGAACTATGCTGGAAAACAGCTGGTTTTGGGGCCATGAAACAGGATCTAGAAGAGGTGGAGTGGGTGAGTCTGTTTGAAGGAAAAGAAACAACAGGGAAATGGGAAGCTTTTAAAAGTGTGATACTGAAAATCCACGGTCAGTATCTGTTAGGGTGAAGGGAAAAGTTTTAGGGATCCCTAGCTGATGAGGGAAATTGAGGCTCTGGTCTGGCAAATGGAGATGGTATACATTGGGATTAAGGTTTTCGTATATTCCTAACTTCTTCCAGCCCTAAAGACACAATCAATCTGTGGAGACACGATACTCTTCTCAGGTCTCTGCCACACTCCGATCTGTAGAACCCACTCCAGTCCCTGTGACTGTCATAATCCAGTTCCTAAAGGACATGTGATCTTTGTAACATGCTCTCATCACTACCACCCATCCTGTAAGCTCTTCCAGTATTTCCATCCATCTACTCATCTGCATAAACTTTTCCAGCTCTTACACCTCTATCTGTGTTAACAACAACCTCCCCTACCAGCCTTCTCCACTTAGGCCAACTGGAGGAGGTTACTAATGCTCCTTTATCCAACCAACTGTGTCCAACCAAAATTGTTGTTCTCATCTCCACGAAAGTCTGTCCGATTCCACATCCTCCATGTCTAAATAACCCTGGAACCTAAGAATTTCGATATCTCTAAACCTGTTCAGTCCCGACGACCCTCCAAATGTGTGTTTTTTCTTCCAGTCTACACAACCTACATTATCTCTCTTATCTGCGCCATTAGTCCCTGTTTGTATAAACCAACCCTGTCCTATCAACTCCTTATCCCTGTAAACAGCTCCGTCCCTCCCAACCTCCCCATCTCCAGAACTCCTGCAGGGCCTACAGATGTCCACATATCTGTAACGTCCTATGGCTCTATGGTCCTATCCCTGTGAAACAACCCCCAGTCTCCACAACCCTCCCAGTCTGAGTCCTCTGCTCCAGATCAGACCATTGCTGTCTCTGTAAACACCTCCACTTCTGACAACTCTTCCCATTTGTGTAACCTCGTTCAGACCCATACTCTCCAGCTTCCTGAATCCTCTTCCTGCCATTGCAACCAAAACCACATGTTTATGTAATATCTACCAGTGCTTCAACCTCCCCAACTCAGGAACCTCTGCAGACCTAACAAAACACCTAAACTGTGAAACACCTCATTTCGCTACAATCCTCCCTCCCTCCCTCCTCAAATGCGTTAATCACCATGTAAACTCACAATTACTGCATCTTCCTTTTGGCACTGCAACCCTCCTAACGTCTGCAAAATCCTCCTGTCCTGATTTCCCTCTCTATCTCTGTAACCCCCACCACCGTCCAGTGCCCTTTTGGGGAACGTGGCAGAGATGGGAAGATTTGTAGAGTCCGGGCCATGTCATGGAAGTAGAATCCTGGGAATTACAGCTTGAGTCTTATGTCTGTGAAGTGCAGATTATTGGAGACGACTCAGAGAGACAGGATTTATGACTACTTGGAAAACCTTAGATAAATTTTAGACAGTCAGCATGGGTTTTTGAGGGACAGATCATGCCTCACAAATCATTTTGAATTCTTTGAGGATATGACAGAATACGTTGATGGCTCATTCAGAAAATAAGGAGGCATGGGATACAGGGAAATCGGTCTGTCTGGATGCAGGATTGGATGGCCCAGGGAAGACAGAGTATGGCAGCAGATGGACAGTATTGAGCCTGGAGCTCAGTGACCAGTGGTGTTCTGTAACAGTCGGCTTTGGGACTGTGCTCTCTGTGATTTTTACAAATGACTTGGATGTGGATGTTGGAGAGTGGGTTAGTAAGTTTGCCAATCACATGAAAGTAGATGGAGTGGTGGGGAATGTGTAGGGCTGTTGTAGGTTGCAATGAGACATTGACAGGATGCAGAGGTGGGCTGGAAGTGGCATATGGAGTTCAATCTGAAAAAGTGTGAAGTGATTCATTCTGGAAGGTCGAACTTGAATACAGAATACAGGGTAAAAGGCAGAATACTTGGCAGTGTGGAGGAACAAAGAGATCATGGGGTCCATGTCCATAGATCTCCAAAAGTTGCCACTCACGTTGATTAGGTTGTTAAAACGGCATTTGTTGTGTTGGCTTTCCTTAGCAAGGGGATTTATTTTAAGAGCCGCGAGGTTTTACTGCATCTTCATAGCATCCTAGTGCGACAACACTTGGAATATTGTGTTCAGTTCTGGTCCCCTCTTTACAGGAAGGATGTGCAAGTTTTGGAGGGCGTACACAGGAGATTTACCAGGATGCTGCCTGGAATGGAGGGCATTTCTTATGAAGAAAGGCTGAGGGAGCTAAGGCTTTTCTTATTGGAGTGAAGAAAGGGGTGGGTCAACTTGGTAGAGGTGAACAAGATGATGAGAGGCACAGAGAGAGTGAAGAGTGAGAGACTCTTTCTCCTATGGCATAAATGGCTATTACAAGGGCGTGTAATTTTAAGGTGAATGGAGGATGGATAAAAGGATAGAGAATGGTAGGTGGTTGGATTGCACTGTCAATGGTGGTGGTAAAATTAGATACTTTCAGGATATTCAATAGAGTCTTGGATAGGCACATGGATGATAGTAAAATGAAGGGTATGGAAGTTAGTTTGATCTTACAGTCGGATAAGACGTTGGCATGAAATCATGGCCGAAGGGTCTTATGCTTTACTGTGCTCTACGTTCTGTATGGTAAACTGGTATGGTAAGCTCAGATCAATGTAAAAGGATATGGCATTCAGGAGGAGCTAGTCAACTGGATACAAAATTGGCTTGATGGTAGGAGACAGAGGGTGATGGGAGACATGTTGTTTTTCTGACTGGAGGCATGTGACCAGCGGTGTAGTGGGCCCACTGTTGTTTGTCATTTGGATAAATGGTTTGGATGGGAATATTGGTTTCCTGGTAAGTAAGCATCTTGGGTGACACTGACATTGGTAGTAAAGTGGACAGCGAAGAAGTTTACCTATGATACAACAGGATGAACAGTACTGCTGGGATAGTGGGCTGAAGAATAGCAGGTGGAGTTTAATTAGATAAATGTGAAGTGTTCCGTTTTGGTGAAACAAACCAGTGTGGGACCTGTACAGTTAATGTTCGGGCCCTCAGTCAGTGACCAGGGATGCAGGTGCACAGACCTTTGAAAGTGGTGTCACAGATAGACAGGCTGGTGAAGGCATGCGTTTGGGATGGTTACCTTCATTGGGCAGAGCATTGAGAGTAGGAGTTGGGATGCCATGTTGTATCTGTACAGGACTTTGGTGAGGCCACCATAAAAGCATTGCTGATCAGTAGGAAGAACTCAGCAGTTTCACTTACCTGCTTTAGGGAAGGACAACAAATATTCTCACCTGGTCTGGCCAACATTTGACTCCAGACCCAGAGCAATATTCCTGACTCTGAGCTGCCCTCTGGGTAATTAAAAGTGGGGCCAAATAATGCTAGTCCAGGCAGTGACACCCACATCCCATGAATGAATAAATAAAAATACATATGTCCCTCCCTACCTCAGCAAACTCCTCCCTCTGCAGCAAACCGAACTTGGTTTGAAACACTGTTCAGGCCCTGACCACTTTCTGTAATACTCTCACTACCTCCAGCACCTTCACCTCTTCCTTTTCCTATTGTGACATTATACCCTCACAGGAATTCCTCTGCCAACTGCCCTCCTCGTGTTAGCAGACCCTTTGCAACCCCTTTAAAACTTACTTCTAAAACATTCTCGCATTTCAGGATTTTAAGTACATTTTGGTGATCTTCTCAGCCTCATCATCTAATATGATCCATTTTGTCCTGAGTGAGGGACAGGTGTGAGTTTCTTGTTAATGTTTTTGTCTGTTTCAATGGAATATCCTTTTGTTGAGTGATTTATACTGATCGTGCAAGTGTTTTCCACTGTTCATTTACAGATACATATTTCTGTTTGTTTAGGTATTTACCTTGGTCAGTTCTCCTCTCAAACTTATGTCATTGGCTGTTTTTGTTTCTCACTGTAGCTTGTCCTTTCTGTGATTCACTTTAAACTTTTATATTTCTTTAAACTGCACTTTATCACAATTTCCCAGAAGGTCTCTCTAGGTGACATTACTCATTCACTAAGTTTCATCACACACGATCGCTCTGAGATAGTGACGTTTCTAGCCAGTTTCACAATGTGTTATTTAAGAAACACTGAAAAAGATTCTCTGAACTTCCCTTCCAATATCACACTTGTCAGTGCGATTGTCAAGATTATACAAATTTTGAATTTTAACTGAATTGTTATTATGCGTTTATTAAAAATTCCAATGAGTTCCTGTTTAATGCAGTGATGAGCAATGAAGTGCTGTTCAGTGGCTAAAACTGTTCTGCTGCTTGAGTCCTTGGCAAGTAGTAGCCAGGATTTACATTCAGACTGACACTACTTCATGATCTGAGGGCAAATGCTTTCTCAGTAATGCCTTTGTTATCCATTATTGATAGCGTTGTCCATTTTGCCTGAATTTCCGCAAGGTTGTGAACCATTAAATATTTATGTCCACCTTTTGTTCACCAAATAACCACGTCACCCTTGTGTCTAACTCTCTTTAATCTCTGTGTCACAAATCCATCTACCTTATGGCAGAGACTTTGTCCATTCCACAAAAAACCATAATTTACTGTTTCCTACAATTTCCTGTCACAAATTGATTCGCTGACATACAGTTTTAGTTAAATTCTGTCCCATCCTGTTCCTTCCTGCTTGTCTTCAGCCACACTCCCATGCTGTTCCAATGCTTCGCCTTTTCTATTTGGATTTGGAAAGCTCCTTTCACCTGAACCCTGTCCCTGCATCCTCTCTGTCAGTTTAAAGCCCTGTCCCTCATCCTACCGATGTGCTTGGCCAGGATACTGGTCCCAGCACAGTTCTTGTGGGACCACCCGAATGGTTTATTTTTAAAATCAGGTATGGAATGTGGGTGTCTCTGGCTGACCAGTCTTTCCTGCCCAGCTCTACCTGCCCTTGAGCTGAGTACTTGCTCGGCCATTTCAGAGCGTAATTGAGAGGCAAACACTTTGCTGTGGGGATGTCATGCAGATCATGTGAGGATGGCAGATGTTCCCAAGTGTATTTTTGATGAACAAACATTGTTGTGGGCATCAGCAATGATTTCGTATTTATTCGTGGATTGTTAATTGCAATTTAAAAAAAATGATTGCAAATTCCACCATTTCTGATGGTGGGATTGAAACTTACCTCCACTGAACATTGGGTGAGGTTTTGGATACATGCTCTCGCAACAGTACCATTGGGCCATCACTTCATCTGCTCAAGGTTGCTCATTCCTGAGCACTGATACCAGTGCATTAGGATCCTATACCTGTTCTTCCTACATGATTGTTTCATTCTGAAATCTCCCTGCACTCTGGTGATATCACTAAGTCCCTCTCCATGTGATATCCCTCACTGTGAGGATCTAATTACTGATTTAGTCAGTGTCTCTAGCTCTTGCAGCTACTCCAGATCCTGAGCCAATTGAAGTTCCAACTCCAGAGAGATACAACAGCACAGGCCAGTGATGGAGACTGGGATTTTCCAGATCTCTGTGGGACTCAATACCATTCTCCATGTGTATCCCTCACTTGATCAGTCTAATTTCCAATTCTGTCTATTTGTCTGTCTCCTGTAGTTACTCAGGAATTTCCTGACTCAATAGACTTCCCAGCTGCTGGGTGTCTCATCCACTACCACATTAAAGATGGTTGGTCAGCCAGAGAGACAAAGGGAAGGGAGATCTGGAGTCTTCAATAAATCCTGCACTGAAGTAAGATCACTCACTGTGCACAGAGCAGAGAGCAATGAGAGGGCTCCAAACATCGGCTAACAAAACATGACTTAGATACAGTGCTGGAGGGGGAGTACAATACAGAGACACCCCAAGCTCAATCACCACCCTTACTGTAAGTTCTGTTGTACTAAGACTCACTACTCTGCAACACTCTATCTATCGCATGTCTTGTGGACCAGCGTCTTCAATAATTTTTAACTCCAATAACAGTTCCTGTCCTTGTAACCTCCTCACTTTCCGATAGTCCCTCCACATATTTGAAATGTACTGTATTCCAGACTAAAATCCCTATATCTGCAACTTTCTTCAGTGTGTACAACATACCTTATCTCGGTAGTCTCGTGCTCCAATGACTGGAGACAGAGCCATGCAGAACGAAAACAGTTCCTTCACTCCAACTGGCCCATACTGAACAGAGTTCCTGAACGAGTCGCATTTCCCTGTATTTGACCCATATCCGTTCAAATCTTCTCCTCTCCACGTACCTGACCAAACGTCTTTCACATGTTGTCATTGTACTTTTCTCAACCACTTCCTCTGGAAGCTCATTCCATACATGCACCATCCTCTGTGTGGAAAGTGTTCTCCTCCAATCACTTTTAAGTTGTTTTTCTCTCCCATCTCATACTTATGCCCTCGAGAACACAGAACATAGAACATGGCCCTTCGACCCTCAATATTGCACTGACCTGTGGAACCAATCTGAAGCCCATCTAACCTTCCCTAATCCATTCTCATCCATATGCCTGTCCAATGACCGTTTAAATGCCCTTAAAGTTGGTGAGTCCTCTACTGTTGCAGGCCATGGATTCCATGCCCTGACTATTCTGAGTAAGGAGCCTACCTCTGGCTTCTGTCCCATATCTATTATTTAATATTAATATTAATTACTACTCAATTTAAAGCCATCTGCCCACGTGCTAGGCATTGCAACCTGAGGGAAAAGGCTCTCACTGTCCAACCCACCTCACACTCTGATTATCTTATCTGACTCAATTTATTGCCCTCAATCATCTTCTCTCAAACAAAACCAGATTCAAGTCCCTCAGCTTTCCGCATAAGACTTTCCCTCCGTACCAGGTAACATCCTAGTAAATCTCCTTGGAGCCCTTTCCAAATCTTTCACATCTTTCCTCTAATGCGGTGATCTGAACCGTAGGCAACACTCCAAATGTGGCTGCACCAGAGTTGTGTACAATTGCAGCATTGTCTCATGGTTCTGAAACTCAAACCCTGTACCAATAAAAGCTCACATGCTGAATGACTTCTTAACAAGGAGAAAATGAGGACTGCAGATGCTGGAGACCAGAGTGGAAAAATGTGGTGCTGGAAAAACACAGTAGGCCAGGCAGCATCCGAGGAGCAGGAGAATCGACGTTTCAGGATTCCTGAAGAAGGGCTTATGCCCGAAACGTCGATTCTCCTGCTCTTCGGATGCTGCCTGGCCTGCTGTGTTTCTCCAGCACCAGATTTTTCAACACTGCCTTCTTAACAACCCTATCAAACTGAGTGGCAACTTTCAAGGATCTATGTACATGGACAAAGTGATCTCTCTGCTCATCTGCACTACCAAGATCTGCTTTACCCACATCCACCTGTTTGGTCACCTCAACGAAGTCAATAAGGTTTGTTAGACATGACCTACCCTTCACAAAACCGCGCTGACTATCCCTTATCAACGTATTCATCTCCAGATGATTATAAAGCTAGCTTTTACAAGCCTTTCCAACACTTCACCCAGAATCAAAGTAAGGCTCATAGCTCTATAATTACCAGGGCTGTCTCTATTCCCCTTCTTGGTCAAGGGGACCACATTTGCTGTCCTCCAGCCTTCTGACACTATTCCTGTAGACAATGAGGACATGTAGTTAAAAGTAAAAGGCTCGGCAGTCTCCTTCCTAGCCTCCCAGACAAACCAAGCATAAATCCCATCTGGCCCAGGAGACTTATATTTTTTGACACTTTCCAGAATTGCTAACACCTTCTCTTTCTGCAGTTCAATCACATCTAGTTATGGACTCCACTACCCTGGGGTAAAGACATTGGCTAATCACCTTACCAGTACCCCTCATGGTTTTCTAAACCTTTATAAGGTCACCCCTGAGCCACCTACGCCCAGTGGAAATGCGAAGGACAATGATATAAATATCTCTGCTCGTATCCCTGCCATAACTTTGTCACAATGTTCTGGGATACACTTGTTCAGGACCTCGGGCTTTCTGTGTTCTAAGACCTCCAGCACCACCGCTTCTGTAATAGGGACTCTTTACAAGACATCACTGTTTCTTTCTCTTTGTTTCCTGGTCTTTGTCCACAGTATGTTGTGACATGAAATGCTCATTTAGGCCCTCGCGCATCTCCTGTGGATCCACACTTGGATGGCCTCACTGATCTTTGAGGGGCCCTAGTGTCTCTCCAGTTGCTTTTTTGTACTTGTGTGCTGTTGAAAAGTATTTGCATTCTCCTTAACCTTATCTGCCAAAGCTGTCTCATTTCCCCCCGATGTTGCTTTCCAGCTTATCCAGCCTCTCCGATTCTATCAAACCCTCCAGTATCAGTAAAATCTTTGTCAATCCATTTACAGTTTCAGGAAATGCTTCCTAAATCAGGATGACCAGAATTCTATGCAGTACTCTGTGCTGTCTGTCCCTAATCAATCCATGCTGTTGCAAATGCATGTAACTCCTGTCCCACAGAAACGCTTCCAACAGCGTTTGCACCACTGACATCAAGCTACTTGGTGTTTATGTCCATGGTTTTCCCTCGCAGACTTTCCTAAACACTGGCACAAGATTAGCCACCCTCCAGGCTTCCAGCTCATCACCTGTGGCTGTCAGTGATAGAAATATCTCTTCATGGGACCCCACAATTTCTTCCTGAGCTTCCCACAATATCCTGGGATATAACTGATAAGTTCCCATGGATTTGTCCATCTTCTCTGCATTTTACAACCTTCAGTACCTCCTGTTCTGTTATGTGGAGTCTTTTGATGATACCCCTGTTTATTTCCCTGAGTTCCCCAGTCTTTCTCCTCAGTAAGTTCAAACATGAAATTTTCGTTCAGGTTCTCACCCATCTCCTGTGGTTCCACAATTGGATGGCCCCATTCATCTTCAAGGAGCCATATTCTTCCCCTTGTTAATCTTCTGTTGTTAATATTCATGTAGAATCTCTTTGGATTTTCCTCAGTCTGATCTGCCAAAGGTTTTTGTGGTCCCCTTTCGGCCCTCCTGATTTCCGTCTTAAATGTATTACTCCACCCGCAATGTTTTTCAATGGATTTCCTTAATCCAGCTGGCTGTATGTGACATGTGCCCCCTTTTTGTTGACTAGAGCCTCAATATCCCCCGTTATCCAATGTTTCCTACTTGTGTCAGCATTTTCATTCACACTGACAGGAATATGCTGGCTCTGAACTCTCATTTTATTGCTCTTTTGAAAGTTTCCCATCTGCCTGACATCCCTTTACCTGCAACTAGCCTCCACAATCAATTGTTAAAAGCTCTTGACTAATACCTTCTGAATTGAAGCAAGGCCAGTTTTGATATTTAACTTGTGGACCAGGCTTGTCCTTTTCCATCGCTATTTTCAAACTAATAGATTTGTGATGACTTTGCGAAAGTGTTGCCCCACTAATAACTCAGTCCCTTTCCATTCCTTGTTTCCCAAGGGGAGGTCAAGTTTTACCCCTTTCTGCAGTCTGACCATTTACATTCTAACTGAGACAGTTTTCTTAAACATGACTAACAAATTCCTCACATCCAAGCTCTGAACACTCTCGCAGTCTGAGTCTCAGTTTGGAAAGTTAAAATCCCCGATCATTACAACCCTATCATTCTTACAGATCTCGGAGATCTCCCGACATATTTGCTGCTCAAAATCCCGCTGACTGTTGTGGGCCTGTAGTACAGTCGTATCAAACTGATGACCCATTCTCATTTCTCAGTTGCACTATTTAAACTTCACTGGGCGATCCCAGGAATATCCTCTCTAAGTGCTGCTGTAATGTTTTCAGTGATCAAAACCACCACTCCCCCTCCTCTCTCACCTCCTATTTTATCCTCCCTGTATGATCTGTACCCTGGAACATTGAGCTCCCAGTCCTGTCCCTCCATCAGCTGTGTTTTTGTAAAACTATGGTACCCCAGTCCCATGTTCCCATCCACGCACTGAGTTCATCTGCCTTAACTGTTAGGCCTTTTACTTTGAAATAAATGCACTTTATTTGATCATTTTTCCCTCATTGCCTGCCGTGCTTTTGCATGTCTTGTCTATTTAAATTCCTGTCTTGAAATTCTGTCCCAGCCTCAACCTTCAGGCTGTTGCCTGAAACCATCCACCTCACTGTGGTTGACATCCTCACCTTTCATGTCATCTGCAAACCTGATAATGATACCTTCTGTTTTCACATCAAACGCATTAATGCACATAATACAGTACAAAATAATGAGAGGAATACATAGAGTCAATAGCCAGAGAATTTTCCCAAGGGCAGGATGGACTCATACGAGAAGTCATAGTTTGAAGATATTAGGAGGAAGGTACAAAGGAGACATCAGAGGTAGGTTGTTTAGGTAGACAGTTGTAAATGCATGGAATGCGTTGCCAGTTGAGGTGGTGGAAGCGAATTCATTGGGGACATTTAAGTGACTGCTGGACATGCACATGGATAGCAGTGAGTTGGGGGTTGCACACATTAAGTTACTATATTTTACATAAAGATTAAGTCTCGGCACAACATCGTGGGCCTAAAGGCCTGTTCTGTGCTGTACGTTTCTATGTTCTATAATAAACAGCAATGTTTGCTGCGCAGAACCCTGTGATACACCCGCTGGTGAAAGAATTTCAAACACAAAACCAACCCTCCACCATTGTGGATCCAGGTTGCCAAATTGCCTTGGATCCCATTGGTCTGTTGGACCAACGTTCCATGAGGGACCTTGTCAAACGCCTTACTGAACTTCATGTAACCCACATCTTCTGCACTGCCCTCATCAAAATCCTCAATTGTAATTTCAACTAATAATCTCATGTGAATTTGGAGAGGATCTTACTCTATCAAATCCGTGATGAGAATCCCTAATCGATCTCTGCCTTTTCAAATGTTGATTTATTCTGTCCCTCAGAATTGTGTCCAATAATTTCCTCTCACTGTTGTCAGATTATCTGTTCTGTAATTACATGGCCTATCCCTGCTGCCCTGCCTGAACAAAGGAACCACATTAGCGATCCTTCAGTCATTCAGCACTTCACCTGCGGCCAGTTAAGTATTAAATATATCCATCAGGGCCCCGGAAACCACCTCCCTTACATCCCATAACAGCCTGGGATACATTTCATTGGGCACCGGGGATTTCTCCACCTTTATGCATGTGAAAAAAATACTTCCGCCTTATTGATCTTAACATGTTCGAGAACCTCACAATCCCTGGATACAATGTCTTGCTCCTGTGTGAATATAGATGGGAAGTATTCATTGAAGACCTCACCTACTTCCTCCCCTCAGAAAACGATGTCAGGCAAGTGACTGAAGTGTCAGTCGGAGAGCACTTTGGGTCCAATGACCACAACTGTCCTCGTTTTAACATAGTTATGGAAAAAGATCAGACAGGTCCGCAGATTAAGTTGTGAAACTGGAGCAGGACCATGTTTGGGGCTATTTGGCAGGATCGAGCAAAGGTCAATTGGGTGAATTAAAAATTACACAACACCAGGTTATCGTCCAACAGATTTAATTCAAAGCTCCAGCTTTCAAAGTCCAGGTGATCATTCTGAAAGATGAAAACTTCAACTAAATGTGTTTGATATTACATTCCATGACACTGCTATCATGTTGCTATAAATTCTGTGCCTGATTATTGTGCTCCACAACCAACTGATGAAGCAGCGCTATGAAACCCAGTGCCTCCAAATAAACCTGCTGGACTGTAAACTGGTGTTGTGTGATTTTAAACGTTGTCCATCTCAATTCAATACCGGCTCCTCCACATGATGCACCCATTCACTGGGTAAGTCTGTTTGAGGGAAAAGGAATGACTGGCAAATGGGAGGCTTTTAAAAGTGTGATCTCAAGATTTCAATATGTCCCTGTTAGGGTGAAGGAAAAGCTGGCAGGGTTAGGGACTCCTAGCTGATGGGGGATATTGAGACTCTGTTCAAGAAAAAGAAGGCGGCAAACATCATCTTCAATGTTTCCGTGTCTACGTAACCTCTTCCAGTCCTAAAGACATGATCACTCTGTGGAGACACAACAACCCTCTCAGGTCCCTGCAGCACTCCCGATCTGTAGAACCCACTAAAAGCCTGTGATTCTCCCGATCCAGTTCTGACAAGACTCACTTTCTATGTAACATCATCCCATCGCTAACACACACCCTTTCAATGTAAGCCCCTCCAGTATCTCCATCCATTAACTCAACTCCATAACCTTCTCCAGATCTTACGCCCCTACCTGTGTAAATGTCACCCTTCCCTACAACCCCTTCCACTTTGACCAAACTGGAGGAGGTTACAAATGCTCCCTTATCATTGAAACTGTCTCCAACCAAAATTATTGCCCTTCTGGAAAGTCTGTCAGACTCCACACCCTTCATATCTAAATTATCTGCAGAAGTAAAGCTTCCTATATCTATAAACATCTTCAGTCACGACTACCTTCCATATTTCTGTTTGGTCCTCCAGTTTATACAACCCACTTTATCTCTGTCATCTGCTCCATTCACCGAAAATACTCCCTGTCTGTGTAAACCGCTCCATCCTACTAGCACCGTTCTCCCAGTAAACCACTCCATCCCTCCCAACCTCTCCATCTTCATGAACACATGTAGACCGTACAGCTCTCCACATTTCTGTGATATCCTGTGGCTCTATGTGCTCCCTGTGAAATCCCCACAACTCTCCCAGTCTGGGTCGTCTTCTCCAGATCAGACCATTGCTGTCTCTGTTTCCTCCAACAATCCTATTAAACCCTTCCTAATGTATCTATTCATTCAGATCCCATCCTCTCCAGCCTCCTGAAACCTCTTCCTGCCATTGTAACCCTCCCTATTTGGAACGCTGAAGAGTACAGCACAGTACAGGTCCTTTAGTCCTCAATGTTGGGTCAATCCTTTACCCAATGATAAGATCAATCTAACCTGCAGACCATTGAAGTAACAAAGAAAATCACAGCACAGGGACAGGCTCTTCAGCCCGCTAAGCCTCCGCTAATCCAGATTCTCTGTCTAAACCCGTCGCCTATTTTGTGAGGATCTGCTCCCTGCCCATTCATGCATCTGTCTGGATACATCTTAACGTTATCATTCCTGCCTGTACCTCCTCTGCTGGCAAAGTGTTCCAGGCCCCCATCACTCTCTGCGTATGGGGACCTGCCATGCATATCTGCCCGAAACCTTTCCCCTCTCACTGTGAACTCGTGACCCAGAGTAATTGAGTTTCGCACTCTGGGGAAAAAAAGCTTCTTGCTATCCATCTTGTCTATACATCCCATGGTTTTGCTGACCTCAATCAGGTTCACAATCAACCTTCATCTTTCGAATGAAAATAATCCAAAACTATTCAATCTCTCCTTATTGCTAGCGCCCTCTATACCAAGCAACATCCTGGTGAACGGCCTCTGCACCCTCTCCAAAGCATGCACATCCTTTTGGTTATGTGGAGACCAGAACCGTGCAAAATATTCTAAACCAAAGTCCTATGCAACTGTAACATGACCTGCCAACTCTTGTACTCAATATCCCGTCCAATGAAGGAAAGCATGCCATATGCCGCCTTGACCACTTTACTGCCCTTCAAGGAACAATGGACCTGAATACCGATATCTCAATTTTCCCCAGGACGTTCCCATTTACTGTATAGTTCACTGTTGAATTGGATCTTCCGAAATGCATCACCTCGCATTTGCCCGGATTGAACTCCATCTGCCATTTCTCGGCCGGCCTCTCCAATCTATCTATATTCGCCTGTATTATCTGACATTCCCCTTCACTGTCTGCTTCTCCACCAATCTTAGTGTCATCTGCAAACCTGCTAATCAAGGAACTGTTACCTTCCTCCAAATCATTGATATGTATCACAAGCAACAGTGGGTCCTGCACGGATCTCTCCATTTGGAGAAATTAATTTTGCTATCATTCATGTGCCGATCCAAAAGTTACTTAAATGTCCCTCATGTATCTGACTCTACCAACCACACGAGCAGTTCACTTCTCTCATCCAGCACACTCTGTGTAAAGAAGCTACCTCTGACATCTCCCCTCAACCTTCCTCCATTTACCTTACAATTTTGCCTCCTAGTTATAGCCATTTTGGCAATGGGCAAAATTTCGGGCCACCCACCCTATGTATGCCTCTCATCTTCTCGTACACCTCTACCAACTCACTTCTCCTCATTTTTTATTCCAAACAGAAAAGCCCTGGCTCCCTCAACCTTTCTTCGTTAGACCTGCCCTCCAATCCAGGCAGAATCCTGATAAATCTCATCTGCACCCTCTCCAAAACATCCACCTTTTTCCTGTAATGAGGCAACCAGAACAGTACACAATATTCCAATTGTGGTCTAACCACATACTGTATCGAGCTGCAGCATAACCTCACGGCTCTTAAACTCAAGCCGCCTGCAAACGAAAGCTGACACATGATTGGCTTTCTTAACCACCCTAACAGCTTGGATGGCAAATTTGAAGTATCTCTGGACGTTGACCCCAAGATTTTTCTGTTACTCCTCACTGTCAAGAATCCTGCATTAACCCTGTAAAATTTGTCTGCAGAATCCTTCAATCTTAAACTCTCCCTAATTTGGTATTTTCCTCCAGTCCCCACTACACTCATAAACTGTGAAACCTCTTATAGTCCCTCCAATCCTCCTTAGCTCTGTAACATCTGTAAGCATGTAGTTATAGTCGAGTGGTTTAGGCGATGGGTTAGAAATCCATTGGGCGCTTGCCCATACAGGTTCGAATCCTGTGCAACAGGGTGGTGGGGTTGATTGGTGCAGGTGTATAGAGATGTTCTCTAAAGTTCTCTGCGAGAAGGTGTCCCGTGTCCCCAGTGTAGAGGCGATGAGGAGACAGATCGCCTTCTCACTGCGTGCTTTACAAAACATCTCCAGGACACCTGAAAATCAATCCACCGCCCTGTTGCCAAACACTTCAACTCCCCCTTCCACTCAGCCGAGTCGGCATGTAGGTCCACGGCCTCCTCCGTCGCCACTCCCTCACCACCCGACACTTGGAGGAAGAACGCCTTGTCTTCTGACTTGGGACCCCTCAACCCCATGGCATCAATGTGGACTTCACCAGTTTCCTCATTTCCCCTTCCCCCAGTTCCAACCTTCCAGCTCAGCACCGCTCTATGACCTGACCCACCTGTCAATCTTCCTTCCCACCTATCCGTTCCAACCTCCTCTCTGAGCTAACCCTCTTACCCCCATCTCCAACCACCTATTGCACTCTCTGCCACCTTCACCCCAACCCCTGCCCCCTCCCACTTATCTCTCCACCCCCGACGCTCCCAGCTTCATTCCTGGTGAAGGGCTCCAGCCCGAAACGTCGATTTTCCTGCTCCTCGGATGCTGCATGACCTGCTGTGCTTTTCCAGCAAACGCACTCTACACTCTGATCTTCAGGATCTGCAGACCTCACTGTCTTCTCTTTATTAGATGAGTCAATGGAGTGAGGAAAGGCAGATAGAGATTAATTTAGATAAATGTGAGATGCTTCATTTTGGAAAAAACAAATCCTCACCGGACTTATACACTTAATGGTAAGGTATTAGACAGTGTTGCTGAACAAAGAGACCTTGGACTGCAGGCTCATAGTTCCTTGATAGTGGAGTCACAGGTAGATAGGATAGTGAAGAAAGCATTTGGTATGCTTTCCTTTATTGGTCAGAATATCGAGTATAAGAGTTGGGAGGTCTTCTTGCGGCTGTACAGGACATTGGTGAGGCCACTGTTGGACTATTGCGTGCAACTCTAGTCTCATTTCTATCGGAAGGATGGTGTAAAACTTCAAAGGGTTCAGAAACGATTTACAAGGATGTTGGCAGGGTTGGAGGATTTGAGCTACAAGGAGAGGCTGAATTGGCTGGGGTTGTTTTCACTGGAGAGTCAGAGGCTGAGGGGTGACCTTATAGAGATTTATAAAATCAGGTCGTTTCCCTGGGATGGGGGAGTCCAGAACTAGAGGGCCTAAGCTCAGTGCGAAGAGGAGAAAGATTTGAAAGAGACCGAAGGAGCAACATTTTCACGCCAATGGTGCTGTGTGTACGGAATCAACTGCCAGAGGAATGGTGGAGGCTTGCAAAATTACTGCATTTAAAAGTCATGTGGATGGGTATATGAATAGGAAGGGTTTAGTGGGATAAGTGCCAGTAAATGGAACTAGAATGGTTATGATATCTAGTTAGCGTGGATGAATTGGACCGAGGGGTCTGTTTCTCTGCTGTACATCTCTATCACTCTATCACTCTAATTGATTTCCACTGTCCATTTACAGCCTGACATTTCAGTCTATTTCCCCTGTTTACCTTGGTCAGTTCTCCTCTCAAACTCATGTAATTGGCTTTGTTTCTGATGATCGGGTGTGCTTTATGGTCACTTGAAAACCTAATAATCTCTTTGAATTCCACTATATTGCAATCTCCTGGAGGATCTCTGTGCTACATCACTCCTTCTCTCAGCTTCATCACTCAATGGTTGATCTGAGATCATGATATCCCTAGCCATCTGCACAATAACTTATTCAAAGGACCACTGACAAAACACATTCAAAGAGGAGCTCTGATAATATCACTCTTGCCAGTGTTACTGTCCCAGATTGAAGTCTCCCAAAACTATCATAATGCCTTTGTTACAAATTCCAATGAATTCCTGTTTAATACAGGGAGGAACAATGAAATGCTGCTAGGCAGCCTAAAAAAACGTTCTTCTGCTTGTGTTTGTGACACATGGGACCCAGGATTCACATTCAGGCTAATTCAGCCACATCATGGTAATGGTAGGGTTCTTGGTCAGGTGGAGGAACAGAGGGATCTTGGGGTCTATGTACATAGATCTTTGAAGGTTGCCACTCAGGTGGATAGAGGTTGTAAGAAGGCCTATGGAGTATTATCGTTCATTAGCAGAGGGATTGAATTCAAGAGTCGTGAGGTGATGTTGCAGCTGTACAGGACTTTGGTTAGGCCACATTTGGAGTACTGTGTGCAGTTCTGGTCGCCTCACTTTAGGAAAGATGTGGAAGCTTTGGAGAGGGTGCAGAGAAGATTTACCAGGATGTTGCCTGGAATGGAGAGTAGGTCGTACGAGGATAGGTTGAGAGTTCTCGGCCTTTTCTCGTTGGAACGGCGAAGGATGAGGGGTGACTTGATCGAGGTTTATAAGATGATCAGAGGAATAGATAGAGTAGACAGTCAGAAACTTTTTCCCCGGGTACAACAGAGTGTTACAAGGGGACATAAATTTAAGGTGAAGGGTGGAAGGTATAGGGGAGATGTCAGGGGTGGGTTCTTTACCCAGAGAGTGGTGGGGGCATGGAATCCGCTGCCCGAGGGAGTGGTAGAGTCAGATTCATTGGCGACCTTTAAGCGGCATTTGGATAGGTACATGGATGGGTGCTTAATCTAGGATAGAAGTTCGGCACAACATCGTGGGCCGAAGGGCCTGTTCTGTGCTGTATTGTTCTATGTTCTATGTTCTATGTGAGGCCACATGCTTTCTCTGTAAGGCCTTTGTTATTGATTACTGTCAGGGTTACACATCCTGCACTTCTATTCTGCCCAAGATCCCACAAGGTTGTGAACCATTGAATATTTATGTTCCACCTTTTGTTCACCCTGTATCCACATCTCTATGCTGACTAAATCCCATATATCTCTGTGTCACAAGTCTATTATCTTATTGCAGATTCTTTGGCAATTCCAAAAAATATATAATTTATTCTTTCCCACAATGCCCTGTCACAAATCGATTCACTGATGTACAGTTTTCGTTAAACTCTGTCCCATCCTGTTCCTTTCTGCTTATCTTCAGTCACATCCCCGTGCTGTTCCAATGCTTCACCTTTTCTATTTGGATTTGAAAAGCTCCTTTCATCTGAACCCTGTCACTGCAACCTCCATGTTAGCTTAAAGCTCTGTCCATAAACCTACCGACATGATCGGCCAGCAGGGTTGCTTTTAATTCACTCGTGGGATATTGCTGTCTCTGGCTGGCCAGCATTTCATGCCAACCACCGAGCTGCCCTTGAGCTGAGTGCCTTGCTAGATGAATACAGAGGGCAGTTTAAAGTCAACTCCATTGTTCAGGGTCTGGAGTCATATGTAGGTCAGACCAGCTGCCTACCACTGATTTCCTTCCTGAACGGATGTTGAGCATTCAGATGCTTTTCCCTGCCACTGGCATTAAATTCTGGATGAACAGGCTAGTGAGAGTAATGTTCGGCCATCGCCTGGCCAACTGATAACTCCCTCATTCCTGAGCACTGATCTCAGTACACCATTAGTCAAACCCCTTCTTCTTGACCGTGGTTTGATCCTGACAACTTCCAGCACTCTGGTGATATCATTCAGTATCTCTCCATGTGTCACTGTGAGGGTCTAATTGCTGCCGGTGACTGCACCTTTCGTAGTTACTCCAGATCCTGAGTCAACAGAATTATGCACTCCAGGGAGATGAGGCAACACCGGCCAGGGATGGAGACTGGGATTTTCCAGATCTCTGTGGGACTCAGTGCCATTCTTCATGCGTAACCTTCACTGTATCAGTCTAATTTCCCATTCTGTCTATTTCTCTGTCTCCTGCGTATATTCAGGACATTCCTGACTCAATAAATTTCCCAACTGCTGGATGTTTCATCCATCATCTCATTGAACACAGTTGGTCATCCGGAGGGCAGGGAGATCTGGAGTCTTCAATAAATCTGCAGCGAGGTAAGATCACTCACAGTGAACAGAGCAGAGCGAATTTAACGGATCGAAGTTTGGTCCGGAAGACCTGACACAGATACAGTGCTGAAGGGTGAACATTGAGCATGAAGGTCCCAGGCTCAATCTCCACTATCTTGTTAACTTTCATCACTGCAGTTCTGAGCCTTCCTATGACAATATAGGAAGTTCACAGTTATCAATACAGGCCTGTGATGTCTTAGTGAGCATCAGGGCAACATTGGGGAAAGGAGGCCTCCCTTAATAAGGTGGTTTTGAAACCTGGGATCTTTCTGTTCCCTATTCCCCCTCTCACACGGTCTCTTGTCATGTGATAGAATCATACAACAAGGAAGCACACCTTTTAGTCCATCTCATTGCACCAGTGTCTTGAATGGTTGTAACTGCCAGAAAAGTTCCTATTTCTGAAACCTCCACCCCTCCCATTATCCTGCTGTATATTTGAAACGTACTCCAATGCTGACGACACTCCCTATTTGTAAATTGCTCCAGTCTCGATGACATGCCCATCTCAATAATCTCATCCTGCACTCAGTACAATAATCTCTATTTCTCTAGTTTTCCACAATAACTGCAGTCCATCCTGTCTCTGTAAAATCCTCCAGCACGGACCAAAATACCCACCTATGTACCTTCCTCAAGCCCCAAGAGAACAAGACTGTAACCTTCTGCAGGCCTGATCACATTCCTATCTCCTGGCCTACAGCACCACACGACATCTGTAACTATCTCCCATGCCTACCGACCTTCTTATCTGTGTAAACACTTCCAGACCCTTTTCCAGCGGAAACAACACTCCACATCACTGTTATCTCCTCGCTGCACTTCAAGCATTCTCTCTTTGTGTAGCTCTGCAGTTTAGGGTGGCATGGCGGTTCAGTGGTGAGCCCTGCTACCTCATAGCGCCTGAGACCCAGGTTCAATTCCAGTCTTGGGGGACTCTCTGCATGGAGTTAGCGCATTTTCTCTGTGACTGCATGGGTTTCCCCCGGTGCCCCATTTTCTTCCCACAGTCAGAAGATGTGCAGGTCAGGTGAATTGGCTATTCTAAACTGCCCAGAACGTTAGGTGCATCATTCAGAGGAAAGTTGGTCTGGGTGGATTACTCTTTGGAGAGTTGGTGTGGGCTTGTTGGCGCGAAGTGTCGTTTCCATAATGTAGGGAATCTGATAAAATCTAAACTCTCCCTCTGCGTTCCATATTACCGACCCAAAGAATATCCTTCTAGCAATTAAACATTCCAGTCTCTGTACACTCTGACAGTTCCAACATCCCGCTTTATTCGTGTAATCTGAAACCCTCTCAAAATGTGGGGAGCCCACAATCCTCCCTATCTCTGTAATCCTCTCAGGTCCCTGCATTACTCCCAATCTGTAGAACCCAGTCCAATGTCTGTGACTCTCCCAATCCAGTTCCTACAAGAATCACTAACTGTGTAACATTCTTCTGTCACTATCAGCCACCCTATTAATGTAAGCTCCTCAAGTATCTCCATCCAACTAATCATCTGCATAACCTTCCCCAGCTCTTGTAGCCTTTTCTGAGTAAATGCCACCCTCATCTATAACCCTTCCTATGGCAGGAACCGTTCCACAGATTCATCACCCTCTGGCTGAATAAATTCCTCCACATCTCCATTCCAAAGGGATGTTCCTTCACTCCGAAGCTATGTCCTTGGCCCCTAAACTCTCTGCCTAGTGAAAACATCTCCCACCCCCGTCCACTCCATCCAGGCCTCTCAGTATTCTGTACGTTTGAATGAGATCTTGCCACCGCCGCCTCTGAAACTTCATCAAGTACAGACCCAGAGACTTCACCTACTTCTCATATGACAAACATTTCATCGTGGGGCTCTTTCTTGTAAAACTAGTTTTTGTACCCCTTCACATCCTTTGTCCAGACTGTTAATGTATAACATGTACTGCGTGGTCCCCACACTGACCCCTGCTGAATTCCCCTCATCACCAGCTCCCATCGTGAAAACAACCCCTTTATACCTGCTCTGTCTTCTGCTAATCAGCCAATCCTCTACCAATGCCAAGCATGTTGTTCTGAAACTGAAATTTCAATTCACAAACCCAGCTGGATTTGTTTTCCTCTCTGGCTGTGAACAAGCAGAGTAGATAAAAGGGAGGAATGGTTTGTTAGAATTTTCAGAAACCTTTCAACAAAGTCCCACTGAAGAGGTGGATAAGCAAAATTGGCAAATGTAGGATTGGAGGGAATGAGCTGAAAATGTGTTGCTGGAAAAGTGCAGCAGGTCAGGCAGCATCCAAGGAACAGGAGAATCGACGTTTCGGGCATAAGCCCTTCTTCAGGAATGTACTGGGATGGATAATTTTTTAACCGAAAACTAAGCATGAATAAATGGATTAGTGCTTGACCCCTAACTATTCACAAAGGGATTCGATGCATTTGATGGATGGACAAAATCTGCTGCTTCCATGTTTGTTGCTGACACAGAACGAGATGGGAATGTGGATTGTGTGGAGGAAGCAAAGGGGACATGAACAGTCCATGATTTTCCCTTGTATAAATTCATTGATGGGATGTGGCCATCACTTGCTCAGCCATCATTACCTTTCCATTTGCAATTCCCTGGAGAAGGTGGTGGTAAGCTGCCTTCCTCACCCACTGCAATCTTTTAGGTGTAGGAACAGACAGAGTGCTGGGAGGATGCAGCGTGGCTTGGAGGACACATTGGAAATGCTGGTGTTTCAGTGCACCTGGAACTCCTATCCTTCCAGGGTATAGTTGTTCCGGGTTTGTGAAGGGCTGTTGAAAGAGCCTTCCTGAGTGACCTCAGTGCTGTTTGTAGATATTTTATTTATTTATTCACTTGTGGTCATGAGCATTGCTGGATGTATTGTTGATTTGGAGTTGTCCCTGAGAAGGTGTTGTTGAGCTGCCTTCCTGAACCACTGCACTAGCTGTTGGAGCTGTTGTTATCTGTGTACCCTCCAGCAGACGCTGCAACACTCCTCATATCTGTAACTGCATGCAGATATCTTCCTGTATATGTGACATCCTCCTCTGCCGACAACTCTTATTGTTCATCAGAATGTCTTACCATCTCCATTCCCATCTGTGCTAGTGATCTCTCAAATTTCTTTATTCCTCTTTACACTTCTGATCACCTATAACCTCTTCCTTTCTAAATTTGTAACCTCTCAGTATTTGTGTCTCTCCATATAATTGTATTCAATGACAGAACAGGTTCCCTTCCTTAAATGTCTGTGAATTACAGCGACTGGTTGTGCTAAATTGGTACTTTTCATCCTTCTTATCCATCTGAGCTCTTCCAGCCCCTACAATCCCACTAATTTGCAAAGCTCCCATTCTCTGTACCTCGTTATGTCTTGAGGGACCTTTTTATTTTATTAGATTACTTTCAATGTGGAAATAGGCCTAACAAGTCCACACTAACCCTCTGAAGAGCAACCCAACCAAGAACCATTCCCCTACATTTATTTACCCCTTCACCTAACACTACGGGCAATTTAGCATGGCCAATTCACCTAACCTGCACATCTTTGGACTGTGGGAGGCAACCCACGCAGACACGGGGAGAATGTGCAAACTCCACATAGTTCAATTCCAGACTCGGACAACTGTCTATGGTCTCTGGTGCTTTGAGGCAGCAGTGCTAACCACTGTGCCACCGAGAAACAGTCAGAGAATAAAATAATATCCTGGTGTTTCCCTCCCAATTCAGTTTTCCGGTTTGGAAGCTGATGAAGATGCTGGCTGCTCAGGGGAGTGCAGTCGGAGCGATGTCTGTGGTACCACAAGCAGCCTGACTGTACAGGAGGGGAAGGAGAAGGAAGAAGGAGAAATATTCACAGGGGAGTCAGGAAAGTGAAGAAGATGTCAGCGTGTCTGTAATTCCAGGTTAGTGGGGTTAAGAATGTCACGGTGTCTGCAGGACATTCGTCTGTGGGGCAGTGAGCAGTCAAAGGTCATGTCCAGGTTGGTAGGGATGTCATAAGTAGGAAGGATGAAGTGGTCTGGGAGTCAGAATTTAGGGAGCTAGGTGGATGGTTAGCAAGCCGGGCCTCAAATGTAGCAATCCCTAGAATACTCCCCGTGCCATGTACAAGTGAGACCAGAACTCAGGGTTTTAGGTAGATGAGAGTGTAAATGGAACGATGGTGCAGCAGGAAGAGCTTCAGCTTCCTAGGATATTGGGACTGGATTTGGGGGAAGGCAGCTGAATGGGCTAACGTGACAGAGCTGGGACTGAATTTCTTATGGGGTGTTTGGGAGGGATTGAAAATAACTTGGTGTATGCTTAGGATCCAAAAAAGAATATTAGAGGAGACTACCAGTGTTCTCAAAATAAGGGGACATGCAGTTGGTACTAATTTACAATAACAAGTTTAACAGTGGAAGATGGAGTAAGAAAGGAAGCCTTAATCTGAGGTACTCTGCATGGACATGAACACTTAGAGTGTGCGGAGTTCCAGATGCAGATTGGTGTGTGGAAATCTGATGTACTGATCACTGAAATCTGGCTCAAGGAATGGCAGGACTGGTGTTAAATATTGCTGGGTATAAAACATTCCAAAATAATAGAAAGGAAGGGAAAGGATGAAGGTAGAAGTATTGGTTTTGATTAGCGTTAGTCAAGGAGTCCAAAAGAAACAGGATCCGTCCAAGGACAGAACGAATTTGGCTGCAGCTACAGAACAAAAAGTGTACAATTACACTGTGAGGTACTGTCTGTCAGCAAGCAACGAAAGAAATGATGGAGAATGAATATGCAGGATCATTTGAGAGCGATGACAATACTACAGATTAATTATACTGAGAAACTTAATTATTCCAGATATTGACTGGGTTACTGGTAGTCCAGGGTCATGAGAGGCCAGTATCCCTGGATTATATGAGGAGAGCTCACTTCAGGAGTATGTGCCCAGCCCAAGAGAGCATGTACTGTTGGACCTCGTGCTTGGGAAAGAGGTGGGGCAAGTGGATTCAGTGTCAGTAGGGGATGGTTTTGGGGTGCAGCGATCATCTTATTGTAACGTTCAGGATGATGATGGAGAATGATGTGCAATAATTGAGAGTGAGAAACATTAGTTGACTGATAGCAGCCTTCAATGGGGCAAAAATAAAGCAGGGAACTTTTCAACAAGGCCAATGAAATGGTAGCTTTAAATAGTGTGAACCAGGTCAGATTGAGATGGGGCTGCAGTGTGACCATGACTGAGATCTGAATAATCAAAGGTTTTCCCCATTTCTACAGGAAGGATACATAGGCCAACAGAGTGAACTACATTTGCGTATAAAGGGTGGGATCAGTATTATTGTGATGCTAATCAATTTACACACTGCTCCTCCCTGCCCTCACCCCTCATCCCTGCGTATTGATCCTATCAGATATTGTTAACCTTTGAAAACTTCAGAAAATAGCAGTATAGAGAAGATCACTCTGTCCACTGTCTGCATTGGACAAGATGTAACGTTGTTTTTTAAAGTCCTAGTTCTGTCTTCCCGGATACTTCAGCTGCAGATTCCGGCACGTTTTTAAAATGGTTTGACAGTTTCTGCCTCTACTCCGCTTCCATGTGTGCCTCCCAGATCCCGACCATAATCTGGGTGAAATAACTTTTCTGATATTTCAGTAAATTATATTAAATATTCACCACTGGTAAAGCAGTTTACCCAAAGGAACAAGGTGTTATTTCCCTCTCTACCCAGGCCCCTGACAGCCTGTGCACCCCAATCAAATCTCCTCTCATTATCCTCCATTCCTATCTTTCCTCAGAACTGCATTTCCACTTTCACAGTGTGAAGAATCTCTTCTGTACCCTCTCCAGTCCAATTCCATCCTTCCATGTGTTGGGGTGACCAGAACTGCACACCATTCCCAAACTGTGACTGAACTCATTATTTATGCAGTTCCAGCATAAGCTTCTTGCTGTGAAATTCTGCACTTTGGCTGATCGAGGAAATTATGCCATTTGCTACATTAACGAGATTATTGATGTTGCCAGCTACCTTCATTTATCCGCCCACACAGACTATGCTCTCATAAAATTACTCTCTATGCAGTTGATGTCCTCCTTTTCTTAAATGATCCAATGACATCTGTGACCCGCTTAATTCAAGTGGTTAAATTATTTGGCATGTTCTCAGGTTATAAACTCAATTTGTGAAATCAGAGGCCATGCCGCTGGGTGGTCATGCCAGTATATCCAATTTTCCAGATGAATCCCGTTTTGCCTTTGGGTGGTCACTAGGAGGTTTTCTTTACTTAGGTATTTTTAATACTCCAGCGTTTGGTCAGCTATATAAAGTCAATTATACACATTTATTGGAGAAATTATGAGAGGACCATCAATGCTGGGAAGGTCTCCCGATATCCTGGCTAGGTAGAATAGCTTTGTTCAACATGAACATCCTACCTCGCCTATTATACCCTATGAGAATGCTCCTCTTGAAGCTGCCGAGACAGGCCCTGGTTAAGCTTTATGGTTGGCTCGACTCCTTTATTTGGAGTCATAGACGGCCCCTTATTAAATTAGAAAAGCTACAGCTTCCACAGGTAAGAGTGGGCTGGATTTTCTGGATTTGAGGAGGTACCAATTGAGCTCTCTATTACCTACGTAGCTGATTGGGTCTCTTGTGATCCACAATAAATCTGTTTCGATATTGAGGCATCCCAAACAAAATATCCCCTCATCAATCTACTATTTATGGACAAGGTGAGAGTTATTACGTATCATTGTAAAAATTCTATTGTATTAAATACAATCAAAGCTTGGACGATAATGCGACAGGATGAGAGTAACCTACAAAAATCCTCCCCCTATACCCCTATAGTGGGAATATTGGGATTCCAGCAAGGGCTGACTGATGCTGTATTCAGAACCTGGGAGTCCAGAGGTATCTCCTGTTTGGGCGACCTGTTCGATGGGGAGGTCATGATGTCCGTCAAACAGCTGCATCAGAAGTTTGGGCTGCATAGCAGAGATCTTTTTCGATATTTTCCAATAGGATACTTTATACAAAAGAAGACCATGTTGATAATTGATCCTTATAAATCGGCTAGGGAAAGGAGTGTTCTTCGGCCGATGGGTCCACCCGTGGTCAGTACTCTCTACCATAAACTATTTAATAAGATATCGAAGGACATGGAACGGTTATATAAAACCTAGAGTCAAGAATTGGGGATGGAAATTTCCTTAGAGATGTGGGAGGACGTCTCGAACAACGTCAGGAAGATCTATGTCTGTAACAGAACTCAGGCTATCCAATTCAAGATACTTCATTGGGCACAGATGGCACCTGAGTGACTTGCAAAGTTCAAGGCAGGAGCATCTTCCATGTGTCCCATATGCAAAACAGAAGTTTGTACTCTCAGGCATTGTCTGAGGACATGCAGTAAGATCTGCATGTGTTGGGACAGAGTAGCGAATGCCTTGGCAAAGATTTTGGGTACGGAGATTGGGTAGAACCCAGTGCCTCTACTTTTAGGCTCCCCAATTTTCCCTTCTTTGGATGTATATGGGAGGAAATTATTCATTATCCTTTCCTTTTGTCCGGGGAAAAACATTTTAGTGAATTGGATATCCGAAGGTCCCCTAGGACTTTCAAATTGGCACAGGATATCCTCCTTGGCTTCCTTGTGAATATGGTGCACCAATAGACGGAATTATTTTATAGAACATGGCAGCCCTTTTTAAACTACATTGACACAGATATATCAGCCACATTGTTCAGGGCCTTTGCTTATGAGGTGGGGATAGTTCTGGCTGCTTCGGGGGCTTCTGGGAGGAGGAATCCTGTATCAATACGGGTTCTGTTATGACTTAATATATATTTTAAAACATATGTATCGAGTTATTTGTTTACTTATTTATTTTCTTCTCTCCTTTTGTTTAGTTTTAGTAATGTAGGATATCCTATTTGATGGTTTGCTAGTTTGGAGAATAGATTAGTAGTTTGTTTTTAAATTCTATATTGGGGTTGTTATTAAATTGGAAAGCAGAATACACTAGTTTGTACTATTTTTGCAATTTTGTAAAAAAAATTCAAAAATCTTCTTTTTCTTAAAAGCAAACAGGGTGTCACGTTTGTAATTTTCTCATCTTCTTGGACCCTCCCTGATTCCAAAGATTTCTGGAAGATCATCATTAATGTCTCCATCCAGCTTATTTATCCATTTATTTTTTCGAGCAACTTCTCCAAATCAACTCTGCCTCCTCACTCTCTTAAATTTTTTGGATATTATTCATGTCTTCCGCCGTGAAATCTGACGTGAAATAATCATTCAGTTTCTCATCTATTATTTGTTCCACGCTACTATCACTCCACCATCATTTTCCAGTGCCCCAATATCCACTTCTGCTTCCCGTTTTTGCCCATAATATATCTAAAGAGACTCTTACAGTCATCCATTCTATCACTGGATAGCTTAACATCATATTTAATCTTCCCCCTCGTTATTTCTTATTTTGTTGCCCTCTGTTACTTTTTGTAAGCTTCCCAATCCTCTGGTTTCTCACTGCTATTTGCCATGTTATCTGCTTTCTCTTTTTCTTTTACCCTAGCCATGCATTCCCCAGTCATCCATGGATGCCTCATCCTCCCTGTGCAATGCTTCTTTTACCTCGGGATAAATCTCTGCTGTGACTCCTAAATTGCTTCGAGAAACTCCCGCCATATTCTTCCACTGTCTTTCCTGCTCGGCTCGTCTCCCAGTCAATTCTCCCCAGCTCCTCCCTCATCTCTTTGTCGGTGCCTTTATTCAACTGTAATATTCACTCTGATTCTATTTTCTCCCTCTCAAATTGAAGTTTAGGTTCAATCATATTACGATCACTACCTCCGAAGGGTTCCTTCATCTTAAGCTTCCATCTCACGTCTGTCTCACTGCACAACACTAAATCCCGTATTGCCATTCCCTTGTCTACAAGATGGCTTTCTACCCAAGAGGGACTTCTTTTAAATTCTAGACATCGACTCAGGGTGGACAAAGGGTCAGAGAAAAAGGAAGCGAATGAGATAATGAAATGTATAGACATGATTCAAAATTCAGGATCTTTTACAGTTCAGGATGTGAGGAATCGCTGCCATTGTCACGCATTTGCGATGTCCCAGAATGCCTTAATGCATGTGGTCATTAATTCGGGGATAATACAATGATTCTGCAAATGCAAAAGTAGGATCTTATTAACAATATATAATTATGCACTTTTTAATAGTTTTAATTCATATGCCATTCTTTATAAGCTGCAAGTATGTTACCATATGAAAGTTTGGTGAAACATGAACTGTTTCACAGTTGAGAATTACATACTCCAGGAATCAACAATAACGTACATGGAAAGGAAATTAATGGAAACGCAAATATTTGGTAATTGCAGACAGAGACAGGAGAATGTTTAGAATATTGAAATGTAAAAGTCACAAAATAAAAATTAGTTATCACCCTGTGGCTGTCTTCACAGATAAAGAGCAAGGGATGGTCGGTTAGATTGCTCAGAACGCTGCTGATGCACACCAAACAAACAAAAACAACAGCCATCATTCAGCTTCACACAAAGATGATTTGTAAATGCTGGAAATGCACAGTAGAGCTGCCAGAACCATGGAATCAAAAGCGGGTTTGACATTTCAGATGATAAAATTCGATTAGATTTGAAAAATACTGTCAGATCTGCTGATCATTGCGATAATTTTCGATCTTTTGTCTCTTTCACCTTCAAAGGAGTAATGTGAGTCTACATCAGAAGCAGCCATCTGTCAACAGTTCAAGCTGTTATTCAACAGAGAAGAACTGTTTGAAATTCTCTGACAGTTTTCAATGAATTCAAGACGTGTCTAAAAGTGAAATGTCAGGTTCACATATGTCTTAGCCGTTGTCCGACTCCCATTGCAGATTTGATTCAGTTAGCCAGCTATGGTCCAGTTGAAGGTTTAAAAAGTCAACATAGATCTAGCCCCGAAGGGAGTAGAATTAATTGTTAATTACTGCTGGGTGCAATGTGTTCAGAAAAGATACAAAAGCAAGGAAACGTGGATTATTGGTGGCATTGATCGAAGAGAAGATTGAAGTGATGAAACAGGGTGATGATCAGTGATGATCAGAGACAAAACAGGGCCAAAGATAAATATTAAGATGCATTCAATTCCACTGAACAGTGCAGTTCATAGATCTGGAAAGGTAGTCCCTGAAAAATCGTGAACACTGTTAATATTGAGAAAGTCAATGATAGCATTTTGTATCATCTTTCTAAAGCAATACATTTATCGTGGCATCTTATTTATATGTGATTGAACATATTTCCATACATTTGCACACAGGAAAATCATTTATCGTGCCAAGTTGTACAGGCGTTGATTCGATTCCGACTGGATATTGCATGCTGACCAACACTGAAAATAATGATCAGGAACATCAATGCCATTGCCAAGTAATTCTGACATTTCAGCCTGTGAACTCTTCATTTTGAAAACGTTGGCACTTCTTTCTCTCTCTTAAATTTAGTGCGTTTGTACCTTCTTCCAAGTATACACTGACAAATTATCACCTATGCTCCTATTCAATGTGAAGCTTTGTCTTCCGCCCACAATCGGCATTCTGCCAAGTTCCTTCACATTCAACTCACTCCATTCCGTCCTTGTCTTGAAGAGCCGGAGACTTCATCGCAGATTATGGTCTGGTGATGACATAGATTCTAAGAATGCTTTTGATCAGGTCTCACATGGAGAAGCTATTTGGGAAAACTGAGAGACTTGAACCTTGGCGAAATATTCTATTACAGATATGAATTGCTTGCAAAAAGAAAAAGAATGGAATCATATTTATTGTCTCCTTTCTAGGGGAAGCGTTGATTAACCGCATATCGCTGCAAAATAAAACTAATTGGGGTTGTGAGTTGTGAGGAAGATAGAAGGAAGTATAAGGGCCGTCTAGAAAAATTGTATGTGCAAGCAAGCCGATGCAGTGCAGTGTGAATTCGCATGAAATTACGCGAAATGATTTCAAAAAGGAAGAGGTGGAGAGGTCGTCCAGCGACAACACCAAGCTGACACTGGAAATGGCAGTCTTATCATTTAAGAAGAGATTGATTCGGCTGGGTATGTTTCCACTAAATGTTAGATAAATGGAACGGAACCTTGTTGAAATAATAAAATTCTCATAGGAATAGAGAGAGTTTCCCCTGATTGCAGAGTATAGAACGAAGACTTCCAGACTTAGTATAGTGCGTGGAACAAAAGGATTGACATGAAGAAACACTTCTTGAGTCAGAGAGGACACCTCTGTAATTCGATACCACAACATGTTGTGCTGGCCAAATCTCCGAGTATATGCGAAAATACATTTATTTTATTTGATATCAAAAGGTTCAGAAGATGTGAAGAGCAAACAGGAATATGGTAAGGAGGAAGACAATTAACCAAGATTATATAGAATGACAGAGTCATGTTGAAGTGTCAAATTCCTGCTCTTCGCTTTAACGTTTCGATCTCCGTATGCAGATGTGCAGGAGGTGACTGACTTGGACAGGGAGTGGAGCTGAGTTAAAAGCTTCAGAAGAAAACGAGAGCTATGTTTTCTGAAGCTGATGATGAAGAGACGAAACTAAATCGTGAATCGTGAGGCTGTAATTCGATCCTGTTGAGTCATCATAGTTAATTGTGCGGGTCAGGAGAAGCCATTACAGATGATTCCCAGGCTGTAATTGATTAGGTAGCCATGAAAGTAAATGTTAGTTCAGTTCCTTGCAGTTGAAGGACATTGCAAAGTTGTTCAAGCAATGTGCTTGATCTGATTTTGACAGATTCCTGCAATTGTCGTGCCCAGGGCACTTAACACTGAGCGCTTTCCCCATTGTGACCCACGATCAATTCATATTCAGGGGTTGAGCCTTCGAAGCTTTTTTTCTCGGTTGCATGAGATTTGTTTCTAAAAGGAAAACTTTCTCTTCACTATAAACTCAAATATTTGTCACAAATAGTCAAGGAGTACTTCCAGTCCATTCAATCTTATGCGCGTGTTGCAAAGTGTTTTTAGATGCGCAACCCAGGTTCTTCAGAGTATAACCTTCTTACAAGTCTGTACTTAGGTTTACAAAGTACAAAACTACATCCTTTCAATGCCTGCTTCACTCCACGGGCATCTGTCCATAAAGTTCCTTATAATTTCAGGCAATCTTTTGAAGTATGGCTTATTTTCAATGCTGGCCATGTTTCTTCCATTCTGCTGCCATACTGGCGAGCGGAGGTACTTGTCATATCGTTACCATTTGATTCACCATTGTCCATTACGGTGGGAATGTAAGTTAAGATCCACACAATTCTCATTGAAACTCAATACCTTCTGAGCAATTAGAGATGGACAACAAATGCTAACATACCCAGCCAGATAATGATCCCCTGAACGAATTTTTAAAAATCAACAATGATAAGTTCGGGAATGGGATCCACGAAATGGAAATGCCCCAAAACAAAAGCAATTGAAGCATTCAAGTGGGCATTGGGTGATCATATGGATATTAATAGTGTGCAAAGTTAGGACGAAAAATCAGGGGACGGTCATGAGGTAATGATTCTCTGTTAACAATCGCTAACAGGCACGTTTCAGAATCGATCCTCTGGAATGGTCCAAGGAATGAAATGCTTCACATTTGAGGAAGGTTTGAGGACTCTGGGCCAATACACGATTAAGGTTGGAAGGATGAGGGAGAATCTCATTCAAACATAAAGAATACCGAATGGCCAAGCCAGAGTAGATGTTGTAAAGATGTTTTCGTTTTGGGAGAGACTCGTAACCGAGTGCACAGCCTTAGGACAAAGGGAAGACCTGCTTGAGCAGAGAGAAGTAGTGGTGTGTGAAGGGGATTCATTGCCACAGCCAGCGAGTGGTGTGTGAAGGGGATTCATTGCCACAGAAGGCTATAGAGTCCAGTTCGTTGAGTATGTTTAAGACTGTGATAGATACGTTAATGAGTGTCAAGGGTATCAAGGATGAAAGGAAAATGTGGGAGACAAAGTTTGTGAAAGTGATCAGCCATGATTGAATGTGGACCAGACCCCATTGGCGTAATTGAATAATTTCCGCTCTAATGCCTGATGGTTTATGATGTGGCGAATGGCACCTTTTTCCGCCTTAACAATTTTGTAATTCTATGAACTGTGTCTTCAATCCAATCGGGTGTTTCTCTCCATCTGGCTTCAGGTACACCAAAGTATAATTGCCTTATGAAAGGGCGGAGATTGCTTTGTTTCGTAATATGATGTGATGATTCTTGTGATGCAGTCAATGTTATCTGAACATGGTCTTCATATTTACTGACAAAAATTGGAGAAAAAAGTGTAAATTATTTCTGTCGCAAAAATGTGTTTTTGGGACCAATGGAAGAACCCTGTACAACAGAAGTTATTATCAACGGAGCAGGTTCACTCTGAGTGAAGAATCTTTGGAGAGTATGCAGGGCAATTGCGAAAGGCCAGATGATTTGTACTGGAAAGCCTGCTCCACAACTTATGTTAGAACATAGAACATAGAACAATACAGCACAGAACAGGCCCTTCGGCCCACGATGTTGTGCCGAACTTCTATCCTAGATTAAGCACCCATCCATGTACCTATCCAAATGCCGCTTAAAGGTCGCCAATGAATCTGACTCTACCACTCCCTCGGGCAGCGCATTCCATGCCCCCACTACTCTCTGGGTAAAGAACCCACCCCTGACATCTCCCCTATACCTTCCACCCTTCACCTTAAATTTATGTCCCCTTGTAACACTCTGTCGTACCCGGGGAAAAAGTTTCTGACTGTCTACTCTATCTATTCCTCTGATCATCTTATAAACCTCGATCAAGTCACCCCTCATCCTTCGCCGTTCCAACGAGAAAAGGCCGAGAACTCTCAACCTATCCTCGTACGACCTACTCTCCATTCCAGGCAACATCCTGGTAAATCTTCTCTGCACCCTCTCCAAAGCTTCCACATCTTTCCTCAAGTGAGGCGACCAGAACTGCACACAGTATTCCAAATGTGGCCTAACCAAAGTCCTGTACAGCTGCAACATCACCTCACGACTCTTGAATTCAATCCCTCTGCTAATGAACGATAATACTCCATAGGCCTTCTTACAAACTCTATCCACCTGAGTGGCAACCTTCAAAGATCTATGTACATAGACCCCAAGATCCCTCTGTTCCTCCACCTGACCAGGAACCCTACCATTAACCCTGTATTCCGCATTCTTATTTGTTCTTCCAAAATGGACAACCTCACACTTGGCAGGGTTGAACTCCATCTGCCACTCCTCAGCCCAGCTCTGCATCATATCTAAGTCCCTCTGCAGCCGACAACATCCCTCCTCATTGTCCACAATTCCACCTATCTTTGTATCATCTGCAAATTTACTGACCCACCCTTCGACTCCCTCCTCTAAGTCATGAATAAAAATTACAAACAGCAGAGGACCCAGAACTGATCCCTGCGGATCTCCACTTGTAACTGGACTCCATGCTGAATATTTACCATCTACCACCACTCTCTGACTTCGACCGGTTAGCCAGTTTTCTATCCAATTGGCCAAATTTCCCTCTATCCCATGCCTCCTGACTTTCCGCATAAGCCTACCATGGGGAACCTTATCAAATGCCTTACTAAAATCCATGTACACTACATCCACTGCTCTACCCTCATCCACATGCTTGGTCACCTCCTCGAAGAATTCAATAAGACTTGTAAGGCAAGACCTACCCTTCACAAATCCGTGCTGGCTGTCCCTAATCAAGCAGTGTCTTTCCAGATACTCGTAAATCCTATCCCTCACTACCCTTTCCATTACTTTGCCTACCACAGAAGTAAGACTAACTGGCCTGTAATTCCCGGGGTTATCCCTATTCCCTTTTTTGAACAGGGGCACAACATTCGCTACTCTCCAGTCCCCTGGTACCACCCCAGTTGCCAGTGAAGACGAGAAGATCATTGCCAACGGTACTGCAATTTCCTCTCTTGCTTCCCACATAATCCTAGGATATATCCCGTCAGGCCCGGGGGACTTGTCTATCCTCAAGTTGTTCAAAATGTCCAACACATCTTCCTTCCTAACAGGTATCTCTTCTAGCTTATCAGTCCGTTTCACACTCTCCTCTTCATCAATACGGTCCCTCTCGTTCGTAAATACTGAAGAGAAGTACTTGTTCAAGACCTCTCCTATCTCTTCCGACTCAATACACAGTCTCCCACCACTGTCCTTGATCGGACCTACCCTCGTTCTCGTCATTCTCAGGTTTCTCACATACGCATAGAATGCCTTGGGGTTATCCTTGATCCTATCCGCCAGGGATTTTTCATGCCCTCTCTTAGCTCTCCTAATCCCTTTCTTCAGGTCCCTTCTGGCTATCCTGTATCCCTCCACTGCTCTGTCTGAACCTTGTTTCCTCAACCTTCTGTAAGCCTCCTTCTTCCTCTTTACTAGACATTCAACCTCCCTCGTCAACCAAGGCTCCCTCACACGACCATTTATTTCCTGCCTGATCGGTACATACATATCAAGGACACGTCGTATCTGCTCCTTGAAAAAATCCCACATTTCCACCACATCCTTCCCTGACAGCCTATGCTCCCAACGTATGCTCCTCAAATCCTGTCTTACAGCATCGTAATTTCCCTTCCCCCAATTGTAAAAACTTCCTTGTTGTGCGCACCTATCTCTCTCCATAACCAAGGTGAAAGTCACAGAATTGTGGTCGCCATCACCAAAATGTTCACCCACTAACAAGCCCACCACTTGTCCCGGTTCATTACCGAGTACCAAATCCAATATGGCCTCCCCTCTGGTTGGACAATCTACATACTGCGTTAGAAAAGCTTCCTTGACACACTGCACAAACACCGCCCCATCCAATCTACTTGATCTAAAGAGCTTCCAATCAATATTTGGGAAGTTGAAGTCGCCCATGACTACGACCCTGTGGCTTCTGCACCTTTCCAAAATCTGTTTCCCAATCTGTTTCTCCACATCTCTGCTGCTATTGGGGGGCCTATAATAAACACCCAACAAGGTGACTGCACCTTTCCTATTTCTGACTTCAGCCCATACTACCTCCAGAGGCAGATCCCCCTCAAACTTCCTTTCTGCAGCCGTTATACTATTTCTAATTAGCAATGCCACCCCCCCTCCTTTGTTACCACCCTCCCTAATCTTACTGAAACATCTGTAACCAGGAACCTCCAACAGCCATTCCTGTCCCTCATCGATCCATGTTTCCGTGATGGCCACAACATCGTAGTCCCAGGTACCGATCCACGCCTTAAGTTCACCCACCTTATTTCTGATACTCCTTGCATTGAAGTATACACACTTGAGCCCATCTCTGTGTCCGCAAGTAGTCCCTGTCAGTGCTACCTTCTCCACAGCCTCCCTACAGTCTTGGACATCCTGACACACAGCTAGCTTACTTGCTGGACTACAAGTCCGGATCCCATCCCCCTGCCAAATTAGTTTAAACCCCCCCGAAGAGTGCTAGCAAACCTACCCCCCAGGATATTGGTGCCCTTCTGGTTCAGGTGCAACCCGTCCTGTTTATACAGGTCCCACCTTCCCCAGAATGCAGTCCAATTGTCCAAATATCTGAAGCCCTCCCTCCTACACCATCCTTGCAGCCACGTGTTCAACTGCACTCTCTCCCTATTCTTTGCCTCTCTGTCACGTGGCACCGGCAACAACCCAGAGATGACGACTCTGTCTGTCCTAGCTTTTAGCTTCCAGCCTAACTCCTTGAGCTCTTGAATGACCTCCCCACCCCTCTTCCTACCTATGTCGTTGGTGCCAATGTGTACCACGACTTCTGGCTGCACACCCTCCCCCTTAAGGATTCTGAAGACACGGTCCGAGACGTCTCGGACCCTAGCACCTGGGAGGCAACAAACCATCCGAGAGTCTCGCCCATGTCCACAGAACCGCCTGTCCGTCCCTCTAACTAGAGAGTCCCCTATAACTAGCGCTCTCCTCTTCTCCCCCTTTCCCTTCTGAATCTCAGAACCACAGACCCCTTCACTGCAGCTTACACCTGCAAGGCTGTCCCCCCCAACAGTTTCCAAAGCTGCATACTTATTTTTTAGGGGAACGACCACAGGGGAACCCTGCACTGCCTGTTTCTTCCCCTTCCCACCTCTAACTGTTACCCAGCTACCTCTGTTCTCTGGCGTAACTATGTCCCTGTAGCTTCTATCGATCACCCTCTCAGCCTCTCGAATAATCCTTAGCTCATCCAGCTCCAGTTCCAGTTCCCTAACTCGTTCGCTGAGGACCAGGATCTGACTGCATTTCCTGCACACGAAATCGGCAGGAGTATCGGTGGTCACCCCTACCTCAAACATCCTGCAGGAGGAACATTCCACCGCCTGCGCTGCCATGACTGTACACCCACTCAAATACTAATCACTTGCCTTCCCGCCCAGCTATGCTCTCCAACCTCACTTCCGCTGCCTGCTACAGGTAAGTAATTTTGAAACAAACTGTCTTAGCTTTGCTGTAGTCTCCCGGGTTCGTTTTTCCTCGGCCGCTGCTCCCACTCAAATGACCGTTGGTGATTAAAGGGGGAGTATTTATACTCACCGTTCTACTTCCCGGCTGCCCCTCTGTTTACCGTCACTTCCTCTGCTGCTCCCGCTCTTTTTGTGAAGAGAGAGAAAAAAAAACCGCTGCCCGCTACAGGTAAGTAATTTTGAAACAAACTGTCTTACCTTAGCTGTAGTCTCCCGGGTTCGTTTTTCCTCGGCCGCTGCTCCCACTCAAAATGTTGATCACGGACGCTTGACCACTTCTAAGCCTTGTACAGGAATGACCACATAAAGCGTAAGGCCGTTGTTAATTCGAAAACAAACAAACACAACGTAAGGGCATTCAAAGACCAAATATCCACGGTTCACTGCAGTGGAGAATAGCGAAACGTCTCAAGACTAAGACTAATATCTAATAGTCCTCACTGTGGTCATAAATCACAATGCTTAATTTTAAACTTGTGCCCAGCTTCTTCTGGATTCATCAGTGAGGACACACAATTTCACTGCACCATCCTGTTCATCTCTTCAAATATTTTGCAGCTTTCAATGAGATCACCTCTTACGTTTTTAACTCGTAAAAATATTAAGGCAGGATTTGCCCAATTTCAATTCACAGGACAACGCCAGTAGACAATAGACAATAGCTGCAGGAGGAGGCTATTCTGCTCTTCGAGCCTGCACCAACATTCAATATGATCATGGTTGATCATCCTTAATTAGTATCCTGTTCCAGTCTTATCTCCATAACCCTTGACTCCAATATCCTTGAGATTTCTATCCAACTCTTTCTTAAATGAATCCAGAGACTGAGCCTCCACTGCCCTCTGGGGCAGTTCATTCCACACAGCCACCACTCTCTGGGTGAAGAAGTTTCTTCTCATCTCTGTCCTAAATGGTCTACCCCATATTTTTAAGCTGTGTCCTCTGGTTCGGCACTCACCCATTAGCAGAAACATGTTTCCTGCCTCCAGTGTGTCCAATCCTTTAAAAATCTTATATGTCTCAAACAGATCCCCGCTCAGTCTTCTAAACTCAAGGGTATACAAGCCCAGTCGCTCCAGGCTTTCAGCGTAAGGTCGTCCCGCCATGCCCGGAAATGACCTTGTGAACTTACGCTGCACTCCCTCAATAGACAGAATGTCTTTCCTCAAATTTGAAGACCAGAACTGCACACAGTACTCCAGGCATGGTCTCACCAGGGCCCTGTTAAGCTGCAGAAGAACCTCTTTGTTTCTATACTCAATCCCTCTTGTTATGAAGGTCAGCATGCTATTAGCCTTCTTCACTACCTGCCTTACCTGCATGCTTACCTTCATTGGCTGGTTTACAAGAACACACAAATCTCTTTGTACTGCCCCTTTAACTAAACTGATTCCATTTAGGTCGTAAATGCCTTCCTGTTCTTGCAACAAAAGTGTATAACCATACATTTATCCACATTAAACTGCAACTGCCATGCATCTTTCCACTCACCTAACCTGTCCAGGTCACCCTGTAATCTCCTAATATCCTCCTCACATTTCACCCTGCCACCCAGCTTAGTATCATCAGCAAATTTGCTAATGTTACTACTAATACCATCTTCTATATCATTAACATATATTGTAAAATGCTGCGGTCCCAGCACTGATCCTTGCGATATCCGACTAGTCTGCCATTCTGAAATGGAGCCATTTATCACTACTCTTTGTTTCCTGTCAGCCAACCAACTTTCAATCCAAGTTAGTACTTTGCCCCCAGTACCATGCGCCCTAGTTTTGTTCACTAAGCTCCTATGTGGGACTTTAACAAAAGCTTTCTGAAAGTCCAGGTACACTACATCTACTGCATCTCCCTCGTCCATCTTCAGAGTTATATCTTCAAAAAATTCCAGAAGATTAGTCAAGCATGATTTCCCCTTCATAAATCCATGCTGTCTCTGACCTATCCTGTTATTACTATCCAGACGTGTCGTAATTTCATCCTTTATAATAGACTCCAGCATTTTTCCCACCACTGAGGTCAGACTAACTGGTCTGAAATTTCCTGCTTTGCCTCTCCCACCTGTCTTAAAAAGTGGTACAACATTAGCCACCCTCCAATCCGCAGGAACCTCGCCCAAATCTATTGAACTCTGGAAAATAATCACAAATGCATCGAGCCACCTCCTTCAGTACCCTGGGATAGAGTCCATCAGGCCCCGGGGACTTATCAACCTTCAGACCTAACAGTCTCTCCAACACCAATTCCTGGTAAATATAAATTCGCTTAAGTTCAGGTCCTTCAGCCACTGTTACCTCAGGGAGATTGATTATGTCTTCCCCAGTGAACACAGATCTCAAGTACCAATTCAATTCTTCTGCCATTTCTTTGTTCCCTGTAATATATTCCCCTGTTTCTGTCTTCAAGGGCCCAATTTCAGTCTAAACCTTTTTTTTGTTTGCCTTTCACATACCTGAAAAAGCTCTTACTATCCTCCATTATATTTTTGGCCAGTTTACCTTCGTACCTCATTTTTTCTCTGCGTATTTCGTTCTTAGTAATCCTCTGTTGTTCTTTAAAGCTTCTCAGTACTCCGTTTTCCCACTTATCTTTGACATGTTATACTTGTTCTCTTTTAACTTTACATGTTTCTTAACTTCCCTCGTCAGCCACGGCCACCCATGCCTCCTCCGAGGATCTTTCTTCCTTTTTGTAATGAACTGATCCTGCATCTTCTGCATTACACCCAGAAATATCCGCCATTGTTCTTCCACTGTCACCCCTGTTAAGGTATTGCACCATTGAATTTTGGCCAGCTCCTACCTCATAGCTCCATAGTTTATTCAACAGAAATATTGTCACATCCGATTGTACCCTCTCCCTCTCAAATTGCAGATTGAAGCTTATCGTGTTATGGTCACTATTTTCCAATGGCTTCTTCATTTTGAGGTCTCTGATCAATTCTAGTTCGTTGCACCATGCCAGATCCAGGATTGCTTCTCCCTGGTATGCTCCAGCACCAGCTGTTCTAAGAATCCATCTCGGAGGCACTTCACAAAGTCACTTTCTTGAGGTCCAATACCATCCTGCTTCTCCCAGTCTGCCTGCATGTTGAAATCCCCCATAACACATGCAGGAACATCTTTGCAACAGGTCAATTTCTGCTCCTGATTCAACTTACTTCCGACATCCGGACTACTATTTGTGTGTAGAAAACTCCCAAGAGTGTCTTTTTATCCTTAGAATTTCTCATCTCTATCCACGCTGACTCTACAACCCCTGATTCTAGGTCCCCCGTGCAAGGGACTGAATATCATCCCTTACCAACATGCCCCCCCACCTCCTCTACCCGTCAGTCTGTACTTACGATAGCACGTGTAGCCTTGAATATTCATTTCCCAGGCCCTGTCCACGTGAAGCCACATCTCAGTTGTCCCCACAATATCGTATCTACAAATGTCCAAAACAGCCTCAAGCTCATTCATCTTATTTCTTAATCTATGCTGTCAAGGCTAATCAACATTCATGGTATTCCTCATACGGCAATATTAACTTTCTTAAATTGAGGATAATAATTCCTCATACTGTACTCCAAGTGCGGTCTAACTGAGCTATCGCACATTGGAAGTAAGACTTCTATCTCGTGCCCTAATGTACTTCAGCTGGAAAGTTTGCCATTCTGCAGCTTTCACAACTGATTTCCGTAACTGCTGCTATACTTCAATGACTGATTAAAACGACCCCAAGATGCATTTCTACAATTCTGTACGTCAGATTTTCTACAACAATCTGTTTTCAAATTGTTACTTGGGAAGAAAAATCTACAGACCTTTCCCATCTGACAAATATGATAAAGTCAATTCGTTGTTCTGTATTAAATCATGAGGGACATAGATAGCGTTACTAGACAAGGTGCTTTCCCGCTGGTGAGGGAGTGCAAAATTTAGAAGATTATGTTTACAATGAGATGTTAAAGGTTAAAAAGGGACCAAATGGGCAACTTTTTCAGGCGTGTCTAGAATGAGTTGCCAGATAAAGTTTTGGAGACTGGTACAACTACAAAATTTAATGGCATCTGGATGGGAATATAAGTAACAAGCGTTTTGAGGGATGTGGGCCAAATGTTGGAAAATGGGACCAGATTAATTTAGGATATCTGTTCAACATGGTCAAGTTGGAGCAGAGGGTCAGTTTCCATTCAAAAAGAATGCACATGATACAGTCAAAACGGTTTCCAGTTCCAAAACTTTGGTCAATCTTCCTCTCTTGTGCTCACAAGTTCTGTACCTGATGTCAGAACTTAAGAGTTTCTTTCCTGGAATTATCACTGTCAATCGTTTCCGAATTCGTTCTAATTCGGATATTTTGTTTTCGAATGTGAGCCAGTGTTCAGGTAATTAGTATGAATATTTTTGGTACCAAATTGCGCTGAATATTAAAACGTTGTGGACCGTCCCCACGCTCTTCTCCAGGGTACAGTCTGTGAACACATTCCTATTCTCGTCACCTAGCTTCACCACGAGAATCCATACCCACATTATTCTGCTAGCCACGGCTTCTTTACCTGTCTCCAATCTATTCAACTCGCAACAGCCTGTGCTCCCCTCTCCATTCTGTTCACCTGGCAACCGCCGGTTACCTCATCCCCAATCTGTTCTCCTCGTAATTACCTGTAACTGCATCTCCGTTAGCACTGCTGCCTCACAGCGCCAGAGACCCGGGTTCAATTCCCGCCTCAGGCGACTGGCTGTGAGGAGTTTGTACGTTCTCCCCGTGTCTGCGCGGGTTTCCTCCGGGTGCTCCGGTTTCCTCCCACAGTCCAACGATGTGCAGTTCAGGTAAATTGGCAATGCAAAATTTATCGTAGTGTGATGTAGGGGTATGGATGGGTTGCACTTCGGCGGGGTGGTGTGGACTTGTTGGGCTGAAGGGCCTGTTTCCACACTGTAAGTAATCTAATCTAATCTAATCTAATTGCCTGTGACACCAACCACACTATGTTCTTCTAGTACGAGCCTAAAAATCCATCCCCACTCTGCTCCGATGGCAACTGCTTGAGAACTCATCTCTGCTCTTTTCCCCAGCAACGCCTGTGAACACATCTCCACTCTGTTCCTTAGCTATCGCCTATGTCCCCATCCATACTGTGTTCTCCTCGCGCCGATCTTTCAACCCACTCCACTCTGATAGCCAGCCACGACCTTAATCCCGTCCGCACTCTGTTCACCAGCAACAGCATGTGAAGCATCCCGTCTTCTTTCTCCCAGTCGACATCTTCACTCTGTTCCCTTGCAATGTTCAGGAAACCCAAGTCCGTCGTGTTCCCCTAGCAATGCCCTATAAATCCATCCCGACTCTTCTCCCCTTGCAACGACCTGTGATCCCTTCCCCACTCTGTTCAGCATCAACAGCCTGGGTACACATCCTCGCTCTATTCCCCAAGCAGCGGCCTGGCATCCCTTGCTCACACTATGCGGCTAGCAGTGTCTTTTGAAGCGATCCCCACTCTGTCTTTCCAACAACAGCCTGTAACCCCTCTTCACTCTGTTCCCCTATCAATGGTCTAACACACCATCCACACATGTTCTAACAGTAATGGTCTTATAATACATTCCCAAGCCTTTCTCCAAGCAACAGCTTGTGAACGCAGTCCAACTCTGCTCCCTTAGCAACAACAATCCTTTCCAAATCTGTTCTCCCAGCACCAAGCTGTGAATCCTTTCTGACTCTGTCCAGCCAAATGCTACCGGTGAACCCATCCGTACTGAGTTCCAAGAGCAACGGTCTGTAAGCCCATCCTCAGTCTGCTCTCCCAGCAATGGCCTGTGACCCCATTCCCACTGTGTTCTCATAGCGACAGTTCGTGATCTGATCCCTGCTGTGTTCTCGTAAGAACTGACTGCCACCCCAACTCCACTGTTTTCCGATAGCAACAGTGTGTGAACGCGTCCCCATTCTGTTTCCCTGCATCCTCGCTCTTTTCCACAATCAGCGGCCTGGGATCCCATACTCACACTGTTCCGCTAACAGTGCCTTATTAACAGATACCAACTCTGTCTTTCTCGCACCAGCCTGTAACTCTATCCACACTCTGTTCCTCTATCAATGGCCGCTCACACCTTCCTGCACTGTTCCATCAGCAACGAACTCTGAATAAATTCCCAAGCCTTTTCCTTAGCAACAGCCTGTGAACCCATTCCTACTCTGTTCCCCTAGCAACTGGCTGTGAAGGCATCCACACTGTGTTCTGCTAGTAAAGGTCTGTAAACCTATCCTCAATTTGTTCCTCAAGCAACGGCCTGTGAAGCCGTCCCAACTCTGTTCTCGTAGCAACTGCCAGTGACACCATCACCGCTGCATTCTGATTGCAACAATATGTGACCCAATCTCCATTGTGTTCTCACAGCAACTGCCTGCGACCCCAGGCAGTTCGATAGATCCAGTGTGTGCACGCTTCCCAATTCTGTTTCCCTGGCAACAGTCTGTGACTCAAACCCGACTCTGTTTTCCTCTCAGCATCATGTGGCCCCATCCCCACCCTGTTCTACGAGCAACTGCCAGTGAATCCCACTCTGCTCCCCTTTCAACGGCCTGTATTTACATCCCCACTCAGTTCTCCCATCAATGGTCTGTCACTCCATCCCTACTCTGTTGTCCTGGCAATGGCCTCCGAACCCATTCCCTCATTCTGCCTCTAGCAATGGCCTGTACATGCGTCCCCACTCAAATCTCCTAACAACAACCGATGAACCCATGTCCACTCTGTTTTCCTCGCAATAGCCAGTGGCCCCCTCTCCATGCTGTTCTAAGAGCAACAGCCTCTCAACGAATTGCCACTCTGTTCACGTAATAACTGTCTGTTACGGCATCTTCGCTCTGTTCTCCTAGTAAAGGCCTGTGAACTCATCCACTCCTTGTAACGACCTGTGAACACATCTTGACTCTGTTCTCCCAGCAATGACCTGCGAAACTATCCCTTGTCTAGCAATGGCCTGAGTTTGCATCCCTACTCTGTTCTCGGAGCAACAGCCTGTCACTCCATCCAAGGATAACTAAAAAGGAAATACGCAAAGAAAAAATAAAGTACGAATGTAAAGTGGCCAAAAATATAAAGGAGGATAGTAAAGGCTCTTTTAGTTATGTGAAAAGAAAAAAAAAGTTTAAGACTAAAATTGGTCTCTTGAAGATAGATAGTGAATTTATTACGGGGAACAAAGAAATGGCAGAAGAGTTGAAGTGGTAATTTAGATCTGTCTTCACTGGGTAAGACACGAACAATCTCCCAGATGTAATAGTGGCTGAAGGACCTGAACTGAAGGGAATTTATATTACGCAGGAAATGGAGTTGGAGAGACTGTTAGGTCTGAAGGCTGATAAGTCCCGGGACATGATGGTCTGCATCCCACGGTACTGAAGGAGGTGGCTCTAGAAATCATGGATGCATTGGTGATCATTTTCCAATGGTCCATAGATTGAGAATCAGTTCCTGTGGATTGGATGGTGGCTAATGTTTTCCATCTTTTTAAGAAGGGAGCGAGAGAGAAAACAGAGAATTATCGACTGATCGTCTGACCGCAGACAGGAAAAATGCTGGAGTCAATTATAAAGGATGAAATTACGACACATCTGCATAGCAGTAACAGGATAAGTCAGAGTTCAGCATCGATTTATGAAGGGGAAATCATGCTTCTGGAATTTTTTGAGGATGTAAATCGGAAGATGGACAAGGGAGATTCAGTAGATGTTGTATACCTGGACTTTCAGAAATCCTTTGATAAAGTCCCACATAGGGGGTTAGTGAGTAAAATTAGGGGACATGGTATTAGGGGCAAAATACTGACATGGATTAAAATTGGTTGGCTGACAGGAAACAAAGACTAGTGATAAACGGCTCCCTTTCAGAATGGCAGGTGGTGATCAGTGGTATGCCGCAGGGATCAGTGCTGGGACGCAGCTTTGTAGAATGTACATTAATGATATAGATGAAGGTATTAAAAGTAATATTAGCAAATTGCTGATGACACAAACCTGGGTGGCAGTGTGAAATGTTCTGTTCTCCTGGAAATGGCCTGAGTCCTCATCCCCGCTGTCTTCTCTGAGCAACTGTCTGTGACCCCATCCCCAATATTGACTGAGAGCAACAGTCTGTGAAGCCTTGCCCACTCTCTTCGCCGCACACCAACCTGTGGCTCTGTTTTTTCTAGCAACTACCTTGAACCATCCCGAATCTGGTCCCCTATCAATAGCATGTGAACCTGGCCCTACGTCGATACCCCAGCAACAGCCTGTGCACTCATCCATACTCTGTTCTCCTCGAACTGGCCTGTGACCCCATCGCTATTGTTTTCCAAAAGCAGCAGCCTGTGAACACTTCCCCACTCTCTTCCCCTCACAGGGGCCTGTGATTCCATGCTCTCTCTGTTAACCCAGCGACAGCTTATCGTCCAATCTACACTCTGTTCCCCTAGCAATTGACTGTGAACATGGCCGCACTGTGTTATCCTCGTAAAGGCCTCTGAACCAATTCTGATTCTGTTTTCCCAGCAACACCCTGTGAAACTATCCCCACTATTCTCCCCTAGGAGAGCATGTGGACCCATTCCCACTCTGTTTCCCGAGCAACTGACTCTGACCCCATCCCCATTCTGTTCTCCTGTCAAGTGCCTGTGAATCCATCCCCACTCTGTTCTCCTCGCAACTGCCTGTGAACCAATCCCCGCTTTGCTCCTTAGAAATGGCCTGTGAAACTATCTCACGCTGCTCCCCTAGAAACTGGCTGCGAGACTATTCCTACTCTCTTCCGCTATCAATGGTCTGTGAAATCAACCCCGCTCTGTTCTCACATCAGCGAACTGTAAACCCATTCCGACTCTGTTGTCATAGCAACTGCCTCTGACTCCTTCCCTACTCTGTTGACCTGTGACTCAAACCCACACTGTTTCCCTCGCAACTGCGTGTGACCCCATCCCAGCGATGTTCTCCTTGCAACTGACTGTGACCCAGTCTATGCACTGTTCCCTGGCAATGGCCTGTAACCCCATCCCCACTCTATTTCCATAGCAACGACCTGTGACACGTTCTCCATTCCATTTCCCTCGGAACGGCATCTGACCCCAGTCCCATTCTGTTCTACTCGCAACTGCCTGTGACCACCCCTGCTGTTTTCAGAGAACAACAGTCTGTGAACCCATCACCACTCTTTTCACCTAGCAACAGCCTGTGAACTCATCACCACTCTCTTCCCCGAACAACTGCCCGTAACCCCATCCCACACAGTTCTGATAACAATAGGATGTAACCCCTTTCCTGTTCTGTGCCCCTAGCAGCAATCTATTACTGAATCCCCACTCTGTTCCCCAAGTAACCATCTGTGAACTCATCCCGACTCTGATCTCCTTAGCAATTGTCAGTGAACCCAAACAAACTCTGTTCTCACATCAACGACCTGTAACACCATCCCCACACTGTTTCCCCAGCAACAGCTTGTGACCCCAAACCCACATTATTTGCCTCGACACGACCTGTGGACCAACTGTCTCTGAACAGGGCCCCACTCTGTTGTCCTATGAATTGCTTGTGAACGCATCCCCTCGCTCTTCTCCGAACAATGACCTTTGAAGGTCCAACTCAGTTCTCGCAGCAATAGCCTAGAACATCATTCCACTCTGTTCTGCTAGCAAAGGCCTGTACCCCTTTTCCGCTCTGTGCCACTAATTGCACCATGTGGCCCCATCCACTCTGCGTTCCCCGAGCAACAGCCTTTGGTACCATTCTCACTGTTTTACCCCAGCATCAGCCTGTGATCCCATCCCCACTCTGGTCTCCCAACGCCGACCTGTGAACTCATTCCCATTCTGTCCCGCCAGCAGCAACCTGTGAAACCATCCTCACTTTGATCCCCTAGCAACAGACTGTGAACCCATTCGCATCAGTTCCCCGAGCAACAGCCTGGAAAACTATCACCACTCTTCTCTCCTTGCAACAGCATCTGAACCCCACAGGAGTGGGAATCATGTGAAGTCATTTCCACTCTGTTCCCCTAGCAACGGCCTGTGACCCATCCCCACTCTGTTATCCTCGCAATGGCCTATTATCCTAACACCCCAGAATGTTCGACAAGCAACGGACTATGAACCCTGCCTGACTCTGTTCTCTGTGCAACCACCTGGAAACCCACCGCTGCTCAGTTCCCCTCTCAAAAACCTCTGATACAATTCCACTCTGTTCCCCGCACAACAGCCTGTGACCCCAAACCCACTCTGTTCTCCTTGCAACTAACGGTGACACCATCTCTGCTGTATTCTCCGAACAACTGCCTGTGGTTCCATCCCCTCGCAATGGCCTGAGAACACATCACCACTCTGTTATCCTTGCAATGGCCTGAGATAGCACCACTCTGGCTGATGTTTCTTGCCGTGACCAGTTTGCCCCCTCTTTTTCCCTAACAATTGCCTGTGAACACATCCACACTGTGTTCCCCTAGTAAAAGACTGTGAACCCAGCCTCACTCTGTTCTCCCAGCAATGACCTGTAAACCCATCCCCACTCGATTCTCCAAGCAACAGCCTCTATCATCATTGTGTTCCCCACCACACCCCATCCACACTCTGTTCTAATGGCAATCGTCTCTGAACACATTGTCAAGCTTATCTCCAAGCACAAACCAGTGAGCGCAGTCCCACTCTGTTGTCCGAAAAATGGCCTGTGATCCCATTTTCCCAACTGTTCTCCTCGCAACGGACTGTAAACCCTGCTCCACTCTATTCTAGCAATGGCCTGGAAACCCATCGCCACGCTGTTCCCCGAGCAATGACCTGTAAGTCAATGCTCACTCTGTTTCCCGGTCAATCGTCTATGACCCCATCCCCACGCCTTTCTTTCTGTGCAACGGCCTGTGACCCCTTCCCCGCTGTGTTCTCCGAGCAACTGCCTGTGACCCCACCCTCCTTGTTTTCCAACAGCAACAATCTGTGAACCCATCTTCACTCTGTTCTCCCAACAACGGCCTGTGAACCCATTCACACTGTTTTCCCTTAGCAACAGCCTGTAAACACATACCATTCTGTTCCCCTAGCAAAGGCCTGTGAACCCATCCCCATTCGATTGCCTGAACAACAACCTGTGGAACTATTCCACTCTATTCTCCATTCAACGACCTATAACGCAATCCCGACTCAGCTCTCTAAGCAATGGTGTGTGATCCCATCCCACGATTGTTCTCCTCACAACGGCCTGTGACTTCATTCCCACTCCGTTCTCCCAGAAACTGGCTGTGACTCAATCTCCGCGCTGTTTCCCTAGCAACTGCCTCAGACCACATCCACGTTGTTTTCTGATAACAACAGCCTGTGAACTCTTCCCCACTCTATTCCTCTCATAGCAGCGTGTGAACCCACCTACTCTGTTCCCTGGTAACAGCTTGTGACGCCCCATCCCCATTCTGTTATTCAAGCAACAGTCTGCAACCCCATCCCTCAGACTTTTCCCTTAACAATGACCTGGGACTCAATCCCCACTCTGTTTCCCTAGCAATGGCCTGAGACCCCATTCCTACAGTGTTCTCCCAGCAACTGACTGTGACCGCATCCCCGCTGTTTTCCGATAGCAACAGCCCAGAGACACTTCCCAACTCTCATCCCCTCGCAACGGCCTGAGAACCCATCCCTGGTCTGTTTCCTTACAACTGCCTGTGAACTCATTACGACTCAGTTACCCTAGTAAAGGACTGTTACCCCATTTATAATCTGTTGTCCAAGGAATGGCCTGTGAATCCATACCCATGACTGTTCTAATATGAACAGCCTGCGAACCCATCCCCACTCTGTTGTCTTAGTAACGGCCTGTGCACCCAACCTCATTGTTCTCCCATTCATGACTTATAGCCCCATTGCCTACTCTGTTGTCCTCGCAATGGTCTGTGAACGTGTCTCCCCCAACTCTTCTCCGAGCAACAGCCTTTGTTTGTTGCTCCACTCTGCTTCCCTCGCAATCGCCTGTTAAACCATGTGATCCACATCCATTCCACTTTCCCCTTACAACAGCCGGAAAACACCCCCAATTGCTTCTACTCGCAACGGCCTGTGAACCCATCCCTTTCAGTTCCCCGAACAACAGCATGTGAACCCATTCCCACTCTGATCCACTATCAACAGGATGTGACCCCATCCCAATCAGATCCCCTAGCAACGGCCTGTGAACCCATCCGCACACAGTTCCCCATCAACAGTTTCTGTCTCCTTCCCCGTTGTGTTCCCCTAACAACAGGCTCTGTCTCCATCCCTGTTGTATGCCCCGAACAACAGCCTATGTCTCCATTCCTGTTGTGTTCCCGAGCAACAGCCTGTGTCCTCTCCCCTTCCCTGAAGACGAGGGCTTGAGACTGAGTCTGTCTCTCTCCAGCTCATGTTCTTCAATAAAAAGACACACAACAATCTCATTCACTTTGCTGCACGGCACATTTTAATGAACACATTTATTGTTTACAAATTGAATTGATGGATACAGTCAGTGGGATGGTGCCTTTTCACACTGGCCCCTGAATTGAGATAAACATTGAAATGAGTCTCTGGAGCAAACCCCCCGTGCAATAAGGTTGGACAAACCAGCACTACACTCAGTCTGTTACCATAGCGACAGCCTGCTTCACCGCTGAGATACTCCCCCACCGTGACCCTCACTTCCACGCTCACAACCCCACCATCCTGCTCACGCTCCTCATAATCCACCACCATTACGCCCACTCCCCTCACAAACCACACCATCACAACCATTCCCCTCACCTTCTACCACCGCCACACTCTAACTCCTGACACTATCCCACTGTCACTCTCACCCTGTCATGCTGCACCAACTTCACTCTCAGTCCGCAGAAGCTCCGCCACCTTCACGCTGATTTCCCTGCACACACCCGCTGTTGTATTCACTACTTTGCATGCTCCCCACTCTTCAGGCTCATTCTCTCACATTCCTCGCAGCATCACACTCACGCGCACACTCCCCCACCATCATGCTCATTCTGCTGCGCTGTCCCCCATCATCACTCTCACTCGACGGCATCTCCCCATTATCATATGCCCTCGCTCGCATAAGAACCGACTGACAACGCTCACTACCCCAATCACTACCCCACCATCACGCTCACTGTCACACACAGTCCCACATGGTCACTCTCACTCCTCCACACATTCCCCCACTGTCATATTCACTCCACTGCACACCCCCAATTTCATGCTCACTACGCCATGCACTCCATCATCATCACACTCACTCCCCTGCGATCTTCCCTATTATCATGCTTTCTCACCCACACACTCCCCCACTCTCATGCTCACTCCTGTTGCACACAACCGCCTTGTCATGACCACTCGCCTGCACACTCCCCTATTGTCCCTCGCCCTACTCCACACATCCTCCCCAACATCACACTCACTCCTGGTGCACTCACCTACAGTCACATGCTCTCGCACCCCCACACACACACCCATTGTACGCTCACTCTCCCCTCACACACTTCCATTGTCACGATCATGCGTCTACACACTGACACACCATCACCCTCAGAACCCCCACACTCCCCACCATCATAATCATTCTCTCATACAATTGCCTACAATTACATTCACTCTCCCGCACACTCCTACACTGTCATGATCACTTCCCAGCACACAACAGTACCGTCACAGTCACGCCCCCGCAGACTTCCCCCAACATCACACTCACTCTCCCACGCATTCCCACAACGTCACATTCCTGTGTACACCCCCACATCGTCACGCTAACTCCCCCATCATTTCCTCATCATAACTCTTACTCTCCCACATTCTGTCCGAGCATCACACTCACACCCCCATACACTCCCCTACAATCACGCTTTCTCCACCACACAGTTCCCCATCGTCCCTCTCACTCTACGGTACTCTCCCATCATCACACACACACACTACCCCACATAAGAACCCACAGTCAAACTCACTCCCCCAAAACACACGCTTTATCATGCTCAATGTCCCACACAGTCCCACATCATCAGGTTCACTCCCCCACACACTCCCCCACCATCACGCTTACTTCTCCACACACTTCCCCACTGTCACATGCACACCACTGCACACACTGCCATTGTCATGCTCACTCCCCCACACACTCCAACACTATCTTGCTTTCTCCCCTGCACTCTCCTCCATGATCAAGTTCACTCACCCGCACATTCCATGAGCATCACGCTCACTATCCTGCACACACGCCATCATCACTCTGACTTCCACGCACATTCCCCCACCGTCATGCTCACTCCCCTTCACGCTCCCCTACTGTCCCTATTACTTGCCCATGCACTCCCCTATGGTGTCTCTCACTCCCCCACTCAATGCCCCACCATAATATTCACTCCCTGCCCACTCATCCAATGTCACACTCACTCGCCACACAATCCCCCACCATCATCCTCACTCCCCGGCACACTTCCCTACTATGCTACTTAATCCCATGCACACTGCACAACCATCACACTCACTCCCCCGCACAATTCCCCATTGTCATCATCACTCCACCAAACACTCCCCCACTGTCAGACTCACTTCCCTGCATAATCCCACGGTGTCGCACTCATTCTCCCATGTACTCCCACTTCGTCACACTCACTTCGGCACCATCACACTCACTCCTCCACACAATTGCCACCATGATGTGCACTCCCCCATACACTCGCTCATGCTCACTCCCCAGCATACAACCGCACCATCACGTTCACTCTCCTGTACACTGACACACGATCTCACTCACTGCCCCACACCCTTCCCCACCACCACGCTCATTCCACCACACACTGTCCCATTGTCATGCTCACTGTCCTGCACACTCCCCTACTATCATGCTCACTCTCCCACACACTCCCACACTGTCTGCCTCTGTGCCTCACACACACCCACCATCACGCTCACTCTTCCACACGCTCGCCCACCATCACGCTCATTCCCCCACACACTTCCACACTCTCACGATCAATTGCTAGCACACAAACCTACCATTATGCTTCTCCCCTCCCAACCCCCCCCCCGAGTCACACACATTCTTCTGCACACTACATAACCCTCACCCTGTCACGCCAAACTCTCCCCACCATCACTCTCACTCCCCCACACACTCCAACATTGTCATGCTCACTCCCCTGCACACCTCCATATCATCACGCAAACTCTCTCGCACTCTGTCCTTCCATCATGGTCACTTTTCCACACACTCGCCCACCAACACGTTCACTCCCACATACACTCGCCCACCATCACACTCACTCCCCCACATACTCGCCCAACATCCCGCGCACTACCCCACACACTTCCCCACCATCATATTCATGGCCCAACACAGTCACCCACCATCACGCTCACTCCCCCCACTCTTCACCTCCATCACACACATTCCCCCCACACATGTCCACCATCACATTTATTCCCACACATGCTCCTACACCATCACAATCACTTCCCAGCACAGAACTCCACTAGCACACACTCCCCTGCCCACTCCCCCATTGTCACACTCACTCCTCTGTACACTCCCACATCATCACCCTCACTCCACTGCACATTCCCACATCATCACGATCACTCCCCCACACACCGCCACATCATCATGCTTGCTGCACTGCACACTCCCCCACTGTCACACTCACTCCGTAGCACACTCTTTTACCGTCAAGCTCACTCTCCTGCATTTTCCATCACCATTCCCCCTTACACATCCGCACACTTCCCCAATCTAAAGCTCACGCCCCCGGCAAACTCCTCTAACATCAATTTCACTCCTCTGCACATTCCCCCACTTTCCTGTTCACTCCTGTGCACACTCACCCACCATCGCACTCAACCACCACACACTCGCACTCGCTCCCCCACACACTCGACCACTGTCACGCTCATTTCCCACAAAAGAGGGGTTTGGGTGTAGGTTTGTTCGCTGAGCTGTAGGTTTGATATCCAGGCGTTTCATTACCTGGCTAGGGGACATCATCAATGGCGACCTTGAAGTGAAGTGAAGCTGTTGTCTCCTACTTTCTATTTATATCTTCCTCCTGGATGGGGTTCCTTGGGTTTGTGGTGATGTCATTTCCTGTTCTTTTTCTGAGGGGTTGATAAATGGCATAGAGCATAGAACATAGAACATATAACAATACAGCACAGAACAGGCCCTTCGGCCCACGATGTTGTGCCGAACTTCTAACCTAGATTAAGCACCCATCCATGTACCTATCCAAATGCCGCTTAAAGGTCGCCAATGATTCTGACTCTACCACTCCCACGGGCAGCGCATTCCATGCCCCCACTACTCTCTGGGTAAAGAACCCACCCCTGACATCTCCCCTATACCTTCCACCCTTCACCTTAAATTTATGTCCCCTTGTAACACTCTGTTGTACCCAGGGAAAAAGTTTCTGACTGTCTACTCTATCTATTCCTCTGATCATCTTATAAACCTCGATCAAGTCACCCCTCATCCTTCGCCGTTCCAACGAGAAAAGGCCGAGAACTCTCAACCTATCCTCGTACGACCTACTCTCCATTCCAGGCAACATCCTGGTAAATCTTCTCTGCACCCTCTCCAAAGCTTCCACATCTTTCCTAAAGTGAGGCGACCAGAACTGCACACAGTACTCCAACTGTGGCCTAACCAAAGTCCTGTACAGCTGCAACATCGCTTCACGACTCTTGAATTCAATCCCTCTGCTAATGAACGATAATACTCCATAGACCTTCTTACAAACTCTATCCACCTGAGTGGCAACCTTCAAAGATCTATGTACATAGACCCCAAGATCCCTCTGTTCCTCCACCTGACTAAGAACCCTACCATTAACCCTGTATTCCGCATTCTTATTTGTTCTTCCAAAATGGACAACCTCACACTTGGCAGGGTTGAACTCCATCTGCCACTCCTCAGCCCAGCTCTGCATCATATCGAAGTCCCTCTGCAGCCGACAACAGCCCTCCTCACTGTCCACAACTCCACCTATCTTCGTATCATCTGCAAATTTACCGACCCACCCTTCGACTCCCTCATCTAAGTCATTAATAAAAATTACAAACAGCAGAGGACCCAGAACTGATCCCTGCGGAACTCCACTTGTAACTGGGCTCCAGGCTGAATATTTACCATCTACCACCACTCTCTGCCTTCGACCGGTTAGCCAGTTTTCTATCCAATTGGCCAAATTTCCCTCTATCCCATGCCTCCTGACTTTCCGCATAAGCCTACCATGGGGAACCTTATCAAATGCCTTACTAAAATCCATGTACACTACATCCACTGCTCTACCCTCATCCACATGCTTGGTCACCTCCTCGAAGAATTCAATAAGACTTGTAAGGCAAGACCTACCCTTCACAAATCCGTGGCATCTATGTGTTTCTTTATGGCGTTGTGGTTGGAGTGCCAGACCTCTCGGCATTCTCTGGCATGTCTTTGCTTAGCCTGTCCCAGAATAGATTTGCTGTCCCAGTGGAAATAGTGTTTTTTTTCATCCGTGTGTCGGGCTACAAGGGTGGGAGGTACGTGTATTTTGTGGCTAGCTGGTGTTCGTGTATCCTGGTGGCTAACTTTTTTTCCTGTTTATCCTACACAGTGTTTGTAGCAGTCCATGCATGGAATTTTGTAGATGTCGTAGATTTTGTCCATGGGTTGTACTGGGTCTTTTAAGTTTGTTAGTTTTTGTTTGAGAGTGTAGGTGGGTTGGTGAGCCACTAGGATTCCGAGGGGTCTTAGTAGTCTGGCTGTCATTTTTGAAACCCCTTTGATGTATGGTAAGGTGCTTAGGGTTTCTGGCTGTGATTGGTCTGCTTGTCGTGGTTTGCTCTTGAGGAATCTGCGCACTGTTTTTTTTAGTATCCGTTCTTCTTGAATACGTTGTATACGTGGTTCTCCTCAGCATTCCGAAGTTCGTCTGTGCTGCAGTGTGTGGTGCATCGTTGGAATAGTGTTCTGATACAGCTTTTTTGTGTGCGTTGGGATGGTTGCTGGTGTAGATAAGTATTTGGTCAGTATTTGTCGGTTTTCTGTATTCGCAGGTTTGTAGTTCTCCATTTGTCCTTTCTTTCGACTGTGACGTCCAGGAATGCGAGTTTATTGTCGGTTTCTTCCTCCTTGGTGAACTTTATGCCTGTGAGTGTGTTGTTGATTATGTTAAATGTCTCTTCTATCTCGTTTCGTTTTGTGATGACAAAATCTACGTAGCCGACCCAGATTTTTCGTTTGATGGTTAGCAGGGCTGTGTGTTCTAGTCTTTGCATTACTGCTTTTGCTATGAATCCTGATAGCAGAGATCCCATGGGTGTGCCGTTGGTTTGTTTGTAGACTATGTTGTTGAAAGTGAAGTGGGTCCACTAGCTTCATGAGGTTTTCGTTGGTAATGTGATTGATGGTGGTTGGTGTGTGTGTGATCGTCTCTTCTAAAAGTGTGATAAGTGTTTCCTTACCACTCCCCCAAACACTCCCACACCATCAAACCCACTCCCGCGAAAGTCCAACATCATCATGCTCACTCACCTACACACTCCGACATCATCAGTCACACTCTCTCGCACACTCCACCACCATCATGATGACTCGCCTGCACACTCGCTCATCACCACGCTCACTCCCGTGTAAATCTCCCCCAGCATCGTGCATAGTCTCCCATACACTCACCTACCATCATGCTCACTTCCCAGCACATTGTAGTGAAGAAAACTAATAGCATGCTGGCCTTCATAACAAGAGGGATTGAGTATAGAAGCAAAGAGGTTCTTCTGCAGCTGTACACGGACCTGGTGAGACCACGACTGGAGTACTGTGTGCAGTTCTGGTCTCCAAATTTGAGCAAATACATTCTGGCTATTGAGGGAGTGCAGCGTAGCTTCACGAGGTCAATTCCTGGAATGATGGGACTACCTTACGCTGAAAGACTGGAGCGACTGGGCTTGTATACCCTTGAGTTTAGAAGACTGAGAGGGGATCTGATTGATGCATATAAGTTTATAAAAGGATTGGATATTCTGGAGGCAGGAAACATGTTTCCGCTGATGGGTGAGTGCCGAACCAGAGGACACAGCTTAAAAATACGGGGTAGATCATTTAGGACAGAGATGAGGAGAAACTTCTTCACCCAGAGAGTGGTGGATGTGTGGAATGGTCTGCCCCAAAGGGCAGTGGAGGCCCAGTCTCTGGATTCATTTAAGAAAGAGTTGGATAGAGATTTCAAGGATAGTGGAATCAAGGGTTATGTAGATAAGGCAGGAACAGGATACTGATTAAGGATTATCAGCCATGATCATATTGAATGGTGGTGCAGGCTCGAAGGGCAGAATGGCCTCCTCCCGCACCTATTGTCTATTGTCTATTCCCTACCATCCTGCTTACTCGGCCTGCCCACTCGCAAATGGTCCCACTGATTCCGCCGCTCACTCCCCCACTGTCACTCTCACTGCCTCGCCCACTCCACTACCATCACATTCGCTGCGCCACACACACCATCACCGTCACGCTCAGTCCCCTGCACACTTCCCCACCGTCCGTTCACTCCCCATCACACTCCGCCATCATCATGCTCACTGCCCTTCAATGTCCCCCACCGACATGCTTACTCCCCGCCTCCTACCCACCATCACCCTGACACTCACGCCCTCTCCCCGATGTTGCACCCACTCTACTGCACACTCCACTACTATGACACTAATTCTCCCCCACTCTCTCCCAGCATCACACTCACTCTCCCGCACACTTCACGACCATCACACTCACTGTCAAAAACTCCCTTCCATTGTCGCACTCACTCCCCTGCACACTCTCAATTATGTTACTCACTTGCCCTCACACTGCCCACTGACACACTGAGTCCCCCACGCACTCCCAGGCTGTCACACCCACTCCTCCACACACTCTCTAAGCGTCAAACCCACACCCTGCACACTCCGCCAATGTCAAACTCATTCTCTTGCACATTCCCACACTGCCACGTTCTCTCCCCCATAGATGCCCCACCATCATGCTCACTGCCCCGCTCACACACCCAAAGTCACACTCATTCCACTGCACTGTCCCCCAACGCCGCAATCACTCACCCCATACTCCTCCACCATCTTGTTCACTCCACTGCCCTCTCCAACCGTCACACACTCTTCCCCCACCCTAGCTCACTATTGTGTTCATACCACAGCACATTGCCTCACGGTCACACACACTCCCCCAAACGCTCATTCACCATTATGCTCACTGGCTCACACACTCCCCCGTGTCATGCTCACTCCCCCACACACTCCACCACCATCACCTCACTCTTCCACACATTCCCCCACCGTTAAACCCACTCCCCAAGACACTCACCGATCGTCACATTCATTGTCTCACACATTCCCCTAGTGTCACAGTCACTCCTCTTCACACTCCCACATCGTTGCAATCACTCTCTCGTGCACTACCCCACCACCATGCTTACTCCCCCACACAGTCACTCACGGTCACGCTTCCAACCCGCACAATTCCCCATGATCACTTTCACTCCCACACACTCCTCCTCTGTCGCTCTCACTCCCCTGCACACACTCTCACTGTGACAATCACTCCCCCACCATCGCATTTACTCCCCAGCACACTGCCCTACGGTCCCACGTACTCCCCTGCACACACCCATGACAGGCTCATTCTCCTGCAATGTCCCCTACCATCAAGCACACTTCCCTGCACACTCCCCTGCGGCCACACTATCTCCACCGCACAGTCTCCCATCGTCACACTCACTCCATTGAACAATCCCCAACTGTCAGTCTCGCTCCTCCACACACCCGTACGTCGCGCTCATCCCCATACATTGGAATTCACTGTGTAAATGGGAGGAGGAGAGAGAGAGAATGAGAAAGAGGTACTGAAAGGGAGGGATAGTGTGAGACTGGAAGGGAGATATGGAGGGAGAGGGACAAAAGCAGAGCAATGAATTCTGCCAAAGGCCAAGTCAGAGTAGGGAGATCCAGAGGTGAAAGAAAGTACAAGAGTGACGAAAACTCAACTTCTGAGACAGTGCTCCGTCCCCTCCCCTTCCCTGAGGGTCAGCTGTCTCTCCACCACAGCTTCTTCAACGCAAAGACAACCAACAACATCGCTAACCATGCTGCTCGACGCTTTTTAATGAACATGTTTCCCGCCTCAGTCGACCCTCTGTGTGGAGTTTGCACATTCTCCCCGTGTCTGTGTGTGTTTCCTCCTGGTGTTCCGGTTTCCTCCCAAAATCCAAAAAAAAAGTGCAGGTTAGGTAAATTGATCATGCTAAATTGCCCGTAGTTTTTGATAAAGGGGTAAATGTAGGGGAATGGTTTAGGGTCGGTTGCGCTTCAGTGGGTCGGTGTTGGGCCGAATGGCCTGTTTCCACATTGTAAGTAATCCAATCTGATTGTTTATGAATTGAACTGATGCATACAGTAAGTTGGATGGTGCCTTTTCTCACGAGCTCCTTAGTTGTGAGAAACATTGAAATGTATCCCTGTAACACCCCCCCCCCATCCTGTGGGATAAGTATGGACAAAACTGCGCTATCCTTAGTCTGTTACCATAGCAACAGGCTGCTCCATCTCTGAAACACTGAATTTAAATGAGAAAATCCCGGATAGATTGATTAATGAGTGAATTTGATCGATTGATGGATTTGGGTAAAGGGATATTTCAGCACATTCTTCAGCTGCTGTCTGAACTTAGTCTGGGTCACGGCATAAATCGCGGTGTTTGAGCAGCAACTGGTGAGCTGCAGCATGAAGCCCAATTCACGCACAAAGGGATATAGATCCAAAGACTGATATGCAATCCCCCACATCCGATACGATATAGAATAAACCATTAATGTTGACCATAACAGAATGAAATTGGCTGAGATCAGAAAGAGTAAAATGATGGATTTTCTTCGGTTTCTCATTTCTGTATCAGACTGAGCGTCCCCTTTGGTGTGAGCCCGGAGTCTTCTGCGGGCTGCACTGGTCACTAAAATGTGCCTGACGGTGAGAACATTGAGCAACAGAATCAGGAGAAATGGGAGAGCAGGAGTTAGAACGTGGTGGAGGAACTCGATTATGACCCAGACACGGGAGAAATAAATTTTAAATTCTACATCACAAAACCAGGGGTCGTTCCCCAGCCAATACGAAGCTGAGAGCATAAAATACCAGAAAATGTTCTTTAAACAGCTCAGCACAGTCACTGTTCCCAGAACCACAGCCGCCGTTTCCACGCTGCAATATTTATTTTTCAGCTTCTGGCAAGAAATGGCCACAAACCGATCAAACGTGAATGTGACGGTGAACCAAACAGAGCAGTCAGTGGCTGCATAAAGCAGGGCGGCGTGGACATTACACACAGGGATGTCCAACAGGAAATAAAACTTTTCCTTATAAACAATGGGAATGTGTCTCAGTGTCAGGTCGAGGATAATGACCAGGAGATCCGCCACTGCCATGGCCCCCAGGTAACGTCTGACACATGGAGACAGTCCACAATCTTTATTAAGCAGGACGTAGATCGTCACTACGTTAACTGTGAGAAAGGAAAACAAACACATTATGCATCAGCCTGGAGGCAAAGTGAACTGTTTGATTGGGGATGCAGCAAGATTTTTGAATGTGTCACTGTATTCAGAGATTTATTAAAATAATTGGAGTTGGAATAAGAACTACGAAGGTATGAATTACTCAGAAAAATGTTTCACAAAAAACAAGAAACCCTCCCTCCTCAAACACACAGACTCATCCATAAGAACACGTGGTTCCTAGAATATTCCTACACACTCGTTCACTCGAAAGCAGACACAGATAACTTCTTTCCAGTTCCTAACACAGAGGGTGAAAGAGTCGCAAGCATTCTCTCCCAGTTACATAAGGTAAAAAAACAGAGTTTGCAATTTCTGTCTTTTAGTCGAAATTGTGGTTGATTCAGTGTCGTGAAGAAATGTAAACGCAGGAAAAGCGTATTCGCACCTTTAACAGCCTGGGGAGACATCGGAACAGTGTCTCCTTCTCCATAGAACAGGATCTCTTCCCTCAGCATCTTATATTTTGATCAATTCACTGACGGCCAGCCGTTCACAAATAATGTCAGGGATAGAATGTTCGTGGGAATATCAGTTACCAAATGTTGGGATGCAATGTTCCAGGAAATGTCAGTTATAGAATGTTGGGTACATAATGTTCTGGGGAATGTCGGGTAAAGAATGTTGGGTGCCGAATATCCTGGGGAACTCCTTGCCCCAGATAGATCTGTCCCGAACACTATTTGTAGGAGCATACAGCAGACAGTCCTAGAGGAGGGAAATTCTCAGCCTCATCTTGAAGATACTGCCCACTGTGTTATGTGGCACTACCTCCTGTGAAGTAGGACATACTTCTGAAGGACCGAACAAATGGAAACTGTGCACTGACGAGGCACAATGGGAAAGCAACAGCTGCAGCATCACTGGCATTCCCTCCATCATAATGTCAGAAGTCGCTATTCACCAATGCTTCCAAAATGTTCTGCAGCATTCCCAACTGCATCTATACTGAAAGAGTCGCAAGCATTCTCTCCCAGTTACATAAGTTTAAAAAAAAAGGAGTTTGTGATTTCTGTCTTTTAGTCGAAATTGTGGTCGATTCAGTGTCGTGAAGAAATGTAAACGCAGGAAAAGCCAATTCAGCCCATCAAGAGTTTTAAACAGGCACACAATGAGTTTGTTCAGCCTTTGGAGGCTGGTCCTCAGCAATTTGGGCGGATCTTCCAATCTCTCAGACCTGTTACACAGGAAATGGATGGGTTCCTTCAACTTTCAAAGCTCGTACACAGGAATATTGGGAGGACTGTTCACTGAATCTGGAGCAGGGATAGATTATTAATAAATCAGTCTTAAACGTTTTAACAGAAATTACTGTTACTACTGTATCACAGAGGCCAGTGCTGGGGCCTCAACTATTTTCAAACTATATCAACGTTTTAGATCAATGGAACAAATGTATTCACACTAAGATGAGCAGAAACTGGAATTATGAAGAGAAGGTAGAGAATTTCTAATTGGATAAGCAATGGACAACCACTTGCCAGTTGGAATATAACGTAGGACAGTGGGTATTTCCTAACATACTGTACTGTGCATGGGTACACTGCAACATTCATGGAGTGAGAGACGGAGGGGCCTATCAGAAGGATGAGAATTATTGGCATTACCAGATCAGCTGAAATGGTGAGTTATAACCCCAAGGATAACCCCAAGGCATTCTATGCGTATGTGAGAAACCTGAGAATGACGAGAACGAGGGTAGGTCCGATCAAGGACAGTGGTGGGAGACTGTGTATTGAGTCGGAAGAGATAGGAGAGGTCTTGAACAAGTACTTCTCTTCAGTATTTACGAACGAGAGGGACCGTATTGATGAAGAGGAGAGTGTGAAACGGACTGATAAGCTAGAAGAGATACCTGTTAGGAAGGAAGATGTGTTGGACATTTTGAACAACTTGAGGATAGACAAGTCCCCCGGGCCTGACGGGATATATCCTAGGATTATGTGGGAAGCAAGAGAGGAAATTGCAGTACCGTTGGCAATGATCTTCTCGTCTTCACTGGCAACTGGGGTGGTACCAGGGGACTGGAGAGTAGCGAATGTTGTGCCCCTGTTCAAAAAAGGGAATAGGGATAACCCCGGGAATTACAGGCCAGTTAGTCTTACTTCTGTGGTAGGCAAAGTAATGGAAAGGGTAGTGAGGGATAGGATTTACGAGTATCTGGAAAGACACTGCTTGATTAGGGACAGCCAGCACGGATTTGTGAAGGGTAGGTCTTGCCTTACAAGTCTTATTGAATTCTTCGAGGAGGTGACCAAGCATGTGGATGAGGGTAGAGCAGTGGATGTAGTGTACATGGATTTTAGTAAGGCATTTGATAAGGTTCCCCATGGTAGGCTTATGCGGAAAGTCAGGAGGCATGGGATAGAGGGAAATTTGGCCAATTGGATAGAAAACTGGCTAACCGGTCGAAGTCAGAGAGTGGTGGTAGATGGTAAATATTCAGCATGGAGTCCAGTTACAAGTGGAGTTCCGCAGGGATCAGTTCTGGGTCCTCTGCTGTTTGTAATTTTTATTCATGACTTAGAGGAGGGAGTCGAAGGGTGGGTCAGTAAATTTGCAGATGATACAAAGATAGGTGGAGTTGTGGACAGTGAGGAGGGCTGTTGTCGGCTGCAGAGGGACTTAGATATGATGCAGAGCTGGGCTGAGGAGTGGCAGATGGAGTTCAACCCTGCCAAGTGTGAGGTTGTCCATTTTGGAAGAACAAATAAGAATGCGGAATACAGGGTTAATGGTAGGGTTCTTGGTCAGGTGGAGGAACAGAGGGATCTTGGGGTCTATGTACATAGATCTTTGAAGGTTGCCACTCAGGTGGATAGAGTTTGTAAGAAGGCCTATGGAGTATTATCGTTCATTAGCAGAGGGATTGAATTCAAGAGTCGTGAGGTGATGTTGCAGCTGTACAGGACTTTGGTTAGGCCACATTTGGAGTACTGTGTGCAGTTCTGGTCGCCTCACTTTAGGAAAGATGTGGAAGCTTTGGAGAGGGTGCAGAGAAGATTTACCAGGATGTTGCCTGGAATGGAGAGTAGGTCGTACGAGGATAGGTTGAGAGTTCTCGGCCTTTTCTCGTTGGAACGGCGAAGGATGAGGGGTGACTTGATCGAGGTTTATAAGATGATCAGAGGAATAGATAGAGTAGACAGTCAGAAACTTTTTCCCCGGGTACAACAGAGTGTTACAAGGGGACATAAATTTAAGGTGAAGGGTGGAAGGTATAGGGGAGATGTCAGGGGTGGGTTCTTTACCCAGAGAGTGGTGGGGGCATGGAATGCGCTGCCCGAGGGAGTGGTAGAGTCAGATTCATTGGCGACCTTTAAGCGGCATTTGGATAGGTACATGGATGGGTGCTTAATCTAGGATAGAAGTTCGGCACAACATCGTGGGCCGAAGGGCCTGTTCTGTGCTGTATTGTTCTATGTTCTATGTTCTATAATATTCTCAATCCACCACCGAGGACCATTAACCTAGAGGAAATATCTGTTCAGCACAGAGCACTTTGTAGATGAAGCTCGGCACATTCCAACACAGAAATCTGCTGTGTGCAGACTACTGTGCAATCCAGAGCAGTGCAGTGACCTGTAAACACTGATTAGATATCTGTCCAGCACGGGGAGCTATGAATACCACAGCAGTGCATTGATCTATAAAATGGCCTAGATATCTATGCAGCACGGGGAGCTGTGCAAGCCACAGCAGTGCATTGATCTATAAGCCAATCCTAGATATCTGTCCAGCACTCGGAGGTATGCAGACCACAGCATTAAAATTGTTTCCATTCCACTCTGAGTGAAGCACTTTGGAAGAGATTCAGGTGAAGTTCATTTCCCTTGCTCTACCTTTCAATATGTTTTCATGTACTCTTCCAAATTATCGTGAGAATTGTATTCAAAGTCCTGAAACAAACTCAATGGTAGCTTACAGGGCAGCAATGGGCATGTCCATTCCCTTTCGTTCATATCTGAGGGACAGCATTACCAGATATCGGTTAAAACTGTTCTGAGGTTCCAAAGTCATTCTTTGTGTAAGGAAACAGCTGTGACATGTCCTAAATATGGCAGCAGGGGAGAAATGTTCCGGCCAAAACGTCTCTGCTCCACCCACTCTTCGCTATTCTGTTTTCTAAAGGGCTTTCTTTTTCCCAAACCTCCACATTTTCAAAGTTACTCCGATGGATATAGAGGAAGAGAGTCGCAGAACGGTGGCTGATGTGGCGAGGTAGGGCCTCGAAGTTTGAAGCACAGTGTGGTATGGGGTTGAGGCCCATGAGGTCTGGACACTGTTCCCAGTGAGGCCTGGAGACTGGGACGGTGCAATCGGAAGATTGGCCCTGGTGCAGCCTTGAGACTGGCCCAGGGCGGTCTGGAGCATGGGCCCAGTGGCGCCTGGGGACTGGGCCTGGAGTCGCCTGGAGACTGAGCCCGGTGTGATGTGGATATTGTGCTGAATACGGACTAGAGACAGGGCCCAGTGCGGTCTGACGAACTTGCCTGTGCAGCCTGAAAACTGCGCTGGGTGTGGTCTGGAGACAGGGACGGTGTGTCCTGGAAACTGGGCCCAGTGCTATCTGGAAACAGGGTTAGAGCAATCTAAAGATTGGGCTCTGTGCGGTCTGGAGACAGAAATTGTCGAGAGACAAGTCAAGTGCTGTTGGAAATCAGACCTCAGTGCGATCTGGAGACTAGTCCCGCAGAGGCGTGCTGCCTCTGCCCCATGTGACCTACAGACTGGACCTGCTGCAAACTAGAGACTGGGCCCTGTATAGCCTGGAGACTGGGCCCTGTGCGATCAGGAGACGAGGTATAGTGCAGCCTGGTGACTGGGTCCAGTGTGGACGAGAGAGCGGGCCCAGTGTAATCTATAGGCTTTGCTCAGTATGGTCTAGAGACATGACTCTGTGAGGTCTGGAGACGACGCCCGGTATGGTCTGGAGAATGAGTATAATGTGGTCTGGAGACAGGCCCTAGTGTGCTTCACACACTAGGACTCTTGTGGTCTGGCGAGTGGGATGGGTGCCGTCTTTAGACTGAGCCCAGTCATGCCTGGAGTCTGGTTCTGGTGATTTTGGGTGACTGGGCCCGCTGTGGTCTGGAGACTAGATTTTCTTGTCTGGAAACTGGGCACTGTGTAGTCAGGACATTCAGCCTTATGTGGTTTTGAAACTGGGCTCAGTGCATCCTGGAGACTGGGAATTCTGCTGTCTGGAGACTGGCTCACTTGTGGTCTGAAGCCAGAGCCCTGTGTCATCTGGAGACTGGGCCTGGTGCTGTCTAGATATTGGGCCCATTGTGGCCTGGAGACTTGGACCAGTGCAGCCTGGACACTGGGACCGTTGTGGCTTGGAAACTGGTGCCTGTGCATTCTGGAGATTGCGTCTGGTGCAGTCTGGAGATTGGGACCAATGCAGTCTGGACGCTGGGTCGGGTGCAGTCTGAAGACTCGGCACAGCGCAGTCTGGAGACGAGGACTGGTGCAGTCTCGAGACTCGGACGGATGTCATCAGGACACGGGGCCCCATGTGATCTGGTGACCTGGCCTAGTAAGGTCTGGAGACTGGGCCGTGTGTGTGGCCTGGAGACTGGGCCCGCCATGGGCTGGAGAGTGAATCAAGTTCAGCCTAGATACTGGGCCTGGTCTGGACAGAAGGCACAGTGTTGTCAGGAGAGTCAGCCCACTCACCCTAAACCTTAGCACCTTGTCCTGGACTCACCCAGCACAGGGAATATGCCGAGTCTATTTAATTTATCGTCTAACCCCATGATTTTATAAATTTTAATAAGGTCACCCTTCAGCCAGCAAAGCTCCAGGGAAAGCAGTCCCAGCCTACTGAGCCTCTTCTTAAAGTAACTATGGACCTGCACTCCGAGGTAACTTTCTTCAGAAAGAAACCTGCAGAACCTTACCAAAAAGCCTATTAGTCCTGCCCTGAATTTTCTTTCCAAAACGAAGCACCTCACATTCATCCAAATTAAATTCCATCTGCCACGTCTTGGTCAAATTGCCCATCTGACAAAGATCCCGCTGTACACTGAGGTAATCTTCTCCGCTATTCACTACACCTCCAATTTTGGCATCATCTGCAAACTTACGGATGATACTTACCATGTTCACAACCAAATTATTCATTTAAATAACAAAAAGCAATGAGCCCAGCCCTTATGGATAATATAGTTCATTCCGTCTGCTGATTGTTATCCAGTGATTCAATTGAAAAATTTGCATTATCAGTCAAGCGCAAAACTGAAATTCTTCTGAATCTCAGTCCAGGGTCATCCTGTACCGTTGTTATATTACTCAGCAAACTGGTGTATCTGCCCGGCATGGGGAGTATTGCAAACTTTGCTGGTTTATGGGCACTATACTTGCACTTGATAACAGCCCAGCATGGCGAAATTCACAATCCATTGCTGTGAGAGACAGCAGATGGAGCTCCAACAAAGATCTGTCATCCATTGTACCAGTGTGAGACAAGGGTTGGGGTGTGTGTGTGTGTGTGTGTGTGTGTGTGTGTGTGTGTGTGTGTGTGTGTGTGTGTGTGTGTGTGTGTGTGTGTGTGTGTGTGTGTGTGTGTTTGTATGTGTGTGTTTGCGTGTGTGTGTGTGAGAGAGAGAGAGAGAGATAGAGAGAAAGAGAGAGAGTGACAGAGAGAGACCAATAGAGAGAGAAACAATATGGGAAAGTCGGGGGGGGGAGGTGAGCTTGGTTTAGGTAAAAAATGGGGATTGAGGGGGAAGATGCATGGACGAAATCAGTTTAAATCTCAACAACTGGAAGAAGCTTGTGTAATGCACAGAGCGAGACTGAGGGACATTTCATGGACAGATGTGATGACGTGGTTTGAGAGCATTAACATAAAGGAATTGCTAGACCGAACAACAGTAGAGATCAGAGCGCACAGGAATGATGGATGGATAGGAATTTGGCGTTGTTATGGACCAAGCCAGACAAACCTAAAATCATTTCAAGGAAGTAGCCCGAACCCTGACTTTGCTCCCTTTTCTCAAGGGTGATGAGCATGTATTGCAGGAATTATGCAGCTAATCAAACGCTTTAGTTTTAAATGAAACAGAATTTATTTGTGAGATTACCAAATGAAACAAAAAGAAAGTAGAACATATTATAGAATAACTTAACCTATCCGAAAATGCAGCAAACTATCCCAACTTAATGATGCTGTTCCAAATAATTCAACAATCCCTATGAACACAACTTGGCATAAAAAGAGAAAGCAAACACATGGTCTTACAGAAGATTGCGAGATGTCAGAGAGATTCAGTATGGAACACCTACTTCCATGTAGCTGTTTCTTGGACCAGCAGCCTCAAAACTGACTGACTGCAGTCAGTGAACAGTCAGATGAAACCAGAGTAAATCTGTGCTGGGACAATTATACCTTTCAATGTGCAAGTGTTTTTTTTTAAACTTGAAAGACAGTCTATGCTTGAGGCAGTCTATGTTAGCTATAATCAAATTGGCTCTAAAATCATTCAAAAGTAGACTTTTTGGAATTGCTGCTTTTACAATCTCTGGAAAAAAAATTAGAACAGCGTAAACTTGTCAAAGGAGTAGTAGTGGCACAGTTTGATTTCGGACATGAGCTGTGGAGTATTAACGCAGATTTGCTTCAGCAGTTTTGAAGCTGGGAGTGTTGGCAGCAGATTTTTGCCATCATTAAGGCTGTAGTCCATAGCTCAAGGTTCAAACTGCAGGTGGGATGAGCCAGGGAAGTATATTTTCAAGATGTTAGTGGTTATAATTAGGAATGGTCAGGTTATGGTATCAAGAATCAGCTCATGGCCAAAGGGACCATAAAGGTCGTGTTTCTTCTGTTTCAGTCTCAGATATTGGCCAGGAATGGGATGCAGTCAGAGGAACGAAATGGAGATTGCTAACAGAACAGAAGACAGTGACCACGATGCTGCCAAAATTTAAATACCAAAGATACTGGTACAGGTGAAACTGAACAGGTCAATAGAGAGACCCATGACGGACACTGCCAGAAAACAAGGGAGAGGGTCAATGAAAGAGTACACTGGAGCAATTAATAATGGTTTCAATAGTGAATATCTCGAATCAGAGCCGAGGCAGGAAATAAATAACAACAGCAAGGAGTCTAGAGACTGTGAAAAGTGCACAAATGCAGTTAGGTATTATTTATAGAAATAAGAACTGTACAGTGAGACTTACCAGGGACGCCAATGATAGCCAGGATAGGATAGTAAAAATATTGAATAATCAAAAGTGCATAATAGATTCGGTGTGATAAAGGTGACCAGTTGTAATATGTAGTAAAATACCAAACAGTCCAGGAAAAACTCCTGTCTATCGTTTTAACATCCCAGGCTAATGTTCTCAGACTCCGATCCATTGTTGGAACATTCCATTCTAATGTCCTCAGTCTCGGATCCATTTTTGGAACGTTCCAGTCTAATGTTCTCAGATTCTGATCCATTGTTGAAACATTCTCGTCGAATGTTCTCTGATTCTGTTAAACTGTTGTAACATTCCAGTATCTCCACCCCGCTCTCTGGAACTGCAGATCCCTGTTAATGCTGTCAGTGATGCTACCACTCATACAGTGGAATAACGAATTGAATGGAGCCAATTTTTTTAACATATGCAAAACCTTCATTGGAATAATTACAGTCCATGGAGACTGACATTAGTCACAGTCACTGAACTAACAGGTTTTGTTAACCCCTTCACTAAAGAACATTTCATATCACAATAAAAGGCAACATTTTACTCGGTCTGGATGGAATGGGTGTGAGGCTTGCTGAGGAATGGACCATAAATCTTTTAGTCATATTCGTCTTTTTTTCCTTGTATATGGGATTAGTGCCAGAACTCGGCAGGGTTGTGTATGATTCACCCTGTTTATAATAGAAGACAAATCTAAAATAATAGATCAGCTGCATAAGGTGGCTGTTGGGGAAAATAACAGACCAGCTGCAGAGAGATTGGAAGAGGCCATTGAGCCAAAACTAGCCTATTACTATTTGCAGAGTTTGAAAGCTGAAATGTTGGTGCATTTTGAAAAGGGAATCATTCAAAACATATAGGAGCGTTACTGCAGCTGTACGAGGTGTGACTGAGCGGACACCTGGAGTATATTGTGCTGTTTGTGATTCTGTGACTGAGAAGGGAAGGTACTCTATCAGATACAGTTCACTGACTGCTCATTGTCCACGGATTGCTGCGTCATTTAATGCCTTGGTTCTGTTGCAGAGGAACAGAACGAGGATATACAGCCTCTCGAGTCTGTTACAGGAGAGAGGAGGAGGCCATTCATACTGTCGAGCCAGTTACAAAGGGACAGGTGGAGGCCATTCAGCCTCTCAGGCCCATCACACAGCGACAGAAGGAGGCCATTCAGATTGTTGAGTCTGTTAAAGAGGAACAGGAGGAAGCCATTCAACGCCTTGAGTCTGTTGCAGAGGGACAGGAGGAGGCCATTCAGCCTCTCAGATGTCTCATACTAAAGCACTTGCAGTCAGTTTGTCGTTCTAATACTGAGAGAAAAAAAAACAAAAAGCCATCATTCATAATTCTAGGATGTTTCACAGAAACAGGAGAAAGGCTTTCAGTCACGAGAAGCTGTAAGCAATGTGAAGAGGCCATCCAATCCCTCAATTCCCGTTCACATGGGTAGCAGAAAAGTACACAGGTATTTGAGCCTATATTCACACAACTGGTGCACAGGAACATGAGGCAGTCATTCAACTGCTCTAGACTGGGGCACATGATCAGGAGGCTGTCACTCAACTGCCCGACACTGGGGCACAGGAGCAGGAGGCAGTTCTTCAAATGTTCGAGACTGGGACACAGGAACAGGAGGCACTGACTCAGCTACTCGAGACTGAACACAGGACAGGAGGCAGTCATTCTACGGCTCGAGATTGGGACACATGAACAGGAGGGAGTCATTCAGATGCTGAAGAATGGGACATAGGAACATAAGTCAGTCATTCAACAGTCATTCAGTCATTCAAATTCTTTGCACTCCTGCAATCTTGCAGAAAATACAAGAAAATTCAGTCTCTTACGGCCAGACTGTACAATTGCTTCTTCCCCCAAGCCTTCAAGCTTCTCAAAACTGTATGATCACACTCTCTTCCATTTTCAATTTTGGACGACTTTTTTGAATGGCAGATAAAACAATATTTTGTTAATGATCATTCATTGTTAAATTGTGATTTGTCAACCAGTCCCTCTATTGTCTTTTGTTGTCAGGAATTATTGCACAGTGTTACAGGTATCGCACTTTTTGTGCATTTTATACTGTCCTGTGCATCACTGTACTGTCGTGTAGTCTGTGTATTCAAATGGTACACTGGTCCTGAAGCAACACTGTCTCGTTTTTGTTGTCCAAGTTGTATATGGTAGAAATGACAAATAAAACTACTCTACGCTCTCTCTCCATGACTCTACTCTTTCTTATCTCCGTCTCAAGCCTCAAAGAATTGTTGCAATTCACGAGAGATTTACCTGTATTTCCATGAACATGATTTACCGCATCCATTGCTCCTGGTGTAGTCTCCTCTACATCAGAGAGACCCAAGGCAAAATTGCAGACCAGTTCAGGGAACATCTATGACCTCCTTAGCTTTTCCCAATCTATACTTAATGGCAAGGTTCTGGGAACTGTTGCTGAACAAAGAGAATTTGGAGTGTAGGTTCATAATTCATTGAAAGTAGAGTTCCATGGTAGAACTGTGAAGAAGCTCCTTGGTATTCTTTTCTTTATTGGTCAGAGCATTGAGTACAGAAGAGGGGAGATTATGTTGCGAGTATACAGGACACTCGCTAGACCACGTTTGAAATATTGTGTGCAATTCTGGACTCCTTCTTCTCAGAATGATCTTGTGAAACTTGAACAGATTCCCATAAGATTGACAGGGGTGTTCCCAGGGTTTGAGGATTTGAGTTATGGGGAGACGCTGAATAGGTTGAGGTTGTTTTCCATGGAGCATCGAAGGCTGAGGGGTACCTTTATAAAGGTTTATGAAATCCTTACCGACAGGAATAGGATAAATAGAACAGGTCTTTTCCCTCGTGTGGTGGAGTCCAGAACGAGAGGGCATAAGTTTATGGTTAGACTTGAAAGCTGTCCAAGGAACCTAAGGGATAACATTTGCACGCAGATGGGGCATTTGCACGATATGAGCTGCCAGTGGAAGTGGTGGAGTCTGTTAGCCACCTGGATGATTCTATGAATAAGAAGGGTTCAGCGGGATATTAGCTGAGTGCGAGCAAAGGGGAGGAGATTAGGTTAGGATATCTCGTCTGCATGACGATGTGACTGAGGGGTCTGTTTCTTTGCTCTACATCTGTATGACTCTGTGACTCCATTAGTCTGGAATAATCACAAATTGTGGGTCTGAAGTATTATCTCAGTTTGTCTTTCAACACATCTAAGAAAATGAGGCATTCATCGCCTGCAGTTACATGTTTTGTATTGCATCACATGTTACTTTGCTTCATTCCCGCTCGAGAATTGAAATTTCACAACATCTCATCACCTGTGTTCACCCTCATTCACGTTGGTGGCTTTCTTCGGTCTCAACATATAGTTTATTCTTTTAAATGACTGGATCGCTCTTGAAATTACTTCGGAATCTTTCCGTTCGAAAAACGACTTTTAATTGAACGTCTCGCTCAAGCTTCGTGGCATGCTAAAGCCCACAAAGGGATTAGCGGCTTTTGACAAGCATACTGCTGCGAGCAGGATTCGAACCTGCGTGAGAAAAGCCATTTGATTTCAAACCCCACACGTTAACCACTCGGCCATCACAGCTGCTGCAACGATGCTAGTTTTCACCGTAAAACACCCGAAACCATGACGTTCATAAGCTGTTGAAAGAACAATTTATCAAAACACAAAGATTTCGGCAAATCCTTTGCAGAGACGCAGGTGAACGTTACATTTGTAGGTTGACCAGCTTTCACCGCAGCCTGGATTCTGACGCAGATGATCTTGTGAGAATGATTCTTCGTGGAGTTATAGAGTCACGGAATTTCCACCACAAAGGAGTCATTTGCCCCCTTGCATATGATCGATTTTGACTCAATTGTCCAGCACCTGGTGCCGAAGTGGATATGCTAATAAGTTTTAATATTCAGCGCAATTTGGTACCAGAAATATTCATTATAATTACCTGAACACTGGCTCACATTCGAAAACAAAATATCCGAATAAGAACGAATTCGGAAACGATTGACAGTAATGGTTCCAGGAAAGAAACTCTTAAGTTCTGACATCAGGTACAGAACTTGTGAGCACAAGAGAGGAAGATTGACCAAAGTTTTGGAACTGGAAACCGTTTTGACTGAATCATGTGCATTCTTTTTGAATGGAAACTGACCCTCTGCTCCAACTTGACCATGTTGAACAGATATCCTAAATTAATCTGGTCCCATTTTCCAACATTTGGCCCACATCCCTCTAAACGCTTGTTACTTATGCCATCCAGATGCCATTAAATTTTGTAGTTGTACCAGTCTCCAAAACTTTACCTGGCAACTCATTCTATACACGCCTGAAAAAGTTGCCCATTTGGTCCCTTTTAAACCTTGAACATCTCATTTTAAACATAATCTTCTAAATTTTGCATTCCCTCACCAGCGGGAAAGCACCTTGTCTAGTAACGCTATCTATGTCCCTCATGATTTAATACAGAACAACGAATTGACTTTATCATATTTGTCAGATGGGAAAGGTCTGTAGATTTTTCTTCCCAGGTAACAATTTGAAAACAGATTGTTGTAGAAAGTCTGACGTACAGAATTGTAGAAATGCATCTTGGCGTCGTTTTAATAAGTCATTGAAGTATAGCAGCAGTTACAGAAATCAGTTGTGAAAGCTGCAGAATGGCAACCTTTCCAGCTGAACGACATTAGGGCATGAGATAGAAGTCTTATTTCTAATGTGCGATAGCTCAGTTAGACAACACTTGGAGTACAGTATGAGGAATTATAATCCTCAATTTAAGAAAGTTAATATTGCCGTATGAGGAATACCATGAATGTTGATTAGCCTTGACAGCATAGATTAAGAAATAAAATGAATGAGCTTGAGGCTATTTTGGAAATTCGCAGATACGATATTGTGGGGACAAGAGAGATGTGGCTTCAAGTAGACAGGGCCTGAGAAATGAATATTCAAGGCTACAAGTGCTCTCGTAAGGACAGAGTGACGGGCAGAGGAGGTGGGCGGGGGGCATGTTGGTAAGGGATGATATTCAGTCCTTTGCACGGGGGACCTAGAATCAGGGGATGTAGAGTCAGCGTGGATAGAGATGAGAAATTCCAAGGATAAAAAGACCGTCTTGGGCGTTATCTACAGGGTCGGAAACATTATTTTGGATGTCGGATGTAAGTTGAATCAGGAGCAGAAATTGACCTGTTGCAAAGATGTTACTACATGTGTTATGGGATTTCAACATGCAGGTAGACTGGGAGAAGCAGGATGATATTGGACCTCAGGAAAGAGACTTAGTGAAGTGCCTCCGAGATGGATTCTTAGAACAGCTGTTGCTGGAGCCTACCAGGAAGAAGGCAATCCTGGATCTGGTATGGTGCAACGAACCAGAATTGATCAGAGACCTCGAAATGAAGGAGCCATTGGGAAGTAATGACCATAACACGGTAAGCTTCAATCTGCAATTTGAGAGGGAGAGGGTTCAATCGGAAGTGACAATATTTCTGTTGAATAAAGGGAACTATGGAGCTAAGAGGGAGGAGCTGACCAAAGTTCAATGGTGCAATACCTTAACAGGGATGACAGCGGAGGAACAATGGCGGATATTTCTGGGTATAATGCAGAAGATGCAGGATCAGTTCATTACAAAAAGGAAGAAAGATCCTCGGAGGAGGCATGGGTGGCCGTGGCTGACAAGGGAAGTAAAGTAACATGTAAAGTTAAAAGACAAAAAGTATAACATGTCAAAGATAAGTGGGATAGCGGAGTACTGGGAAGCTTTAAAGAACAACAGAGGATTACTAAGAAGGAAATACGCAGAGAAAAAATGAGGTACGAAGGTAAACTGGCCAAAAATATAAAGGAGGATAGTAAGAGCTTTTTCAGGTATGTGAAAGGCAAAAAAAAAATGGTTTAGACTAAAATTGGGCCCTTGAAGACAGAAACAGGGGAATATATTACAGGGAACAAAGAAATGGCAGAAGAATTGAATTGGTACTTGAGATCTATGTTCACTGGGGAAGACACAATCAGTCTCCCTGAGGTAACAGTGGCTCAAGGACCAGAACTTAAGCGAATTTATATTTGCCAGGAATTGGTGTTGGAGAGACTCTTAGGTCTGAAGTTTGATAAGTCCCCAGGGACTGATGGTCTCTATCCCAGGGTACTGAAGGAGGTGGCTCGAGAAATCATGGATGAATTTGTGATTATTTTCCAGAGTTCAATAGATTCGGGATCAGTTCCTGCGGATTGGAGAGTGGCTAATGTTGTACCACTTTTTAAGACAGGTGGGAGAGGCAAAGCAGGAAATTACTGACCAGTTAGTTTGACCCAGTGGTGGGAAAGATGCTGGAGTTTATTATAAAGGATGAAATTACGACATATCTAGATATTAGTAACAGGATAGGTCAGGGACAGCATGGATTTATGAAGGGGAAATCATGCTTGACTAACCTTCTGGAATTTTTTGAAGATATAACTCTGAAGATCGACGAGAGAGATGCAGTAGATGTAGTGTACCTGGACTTTCAGAAAGCTTTTGGTAAAGTCCCACATAGGAGGTTAGTGAAGAAAACTAGGGCGCATGGTATTGGGGGCAAAGTATTAGCTTGGATTGAAAGTTGGTTGGCTGACAGGAAACAAAGAGTAGTGATAAACGGATCCATTTCAGAATGGCAGGCAGTGACTAGTGGGGTATCCCAAGGATCAGTGCTGGGACCGCAGCTTTTTACAATATATGTGAATAATATAGAATATGGTATTAGTAATAACATTAGCAAATTTGCTGATGATACTAAGCTGGGTGGCAGGGTGAAATGTGAGGAGAATGTTAGGAGATTACAGGGTGACCTGGACAGGTTAGGTGAGTGGTCAGATGCATGGCAGTTGCAATTTAATGTGGATAAATGTATGGTTTTACACTTTGGTGGCAAGAACAGGAAGCCAGATTACGAGCTAAATGGAATCGGTTTAGGTAGAGGGGCAGTACAAAGAGGTTTGGGTGTTCTTGTAAACCAGTCAATGAAGGCAAGCATGCAGGTACGGCAGGCTGGCCTTCATGACAAGACGGAATGAGTATAGAAACAAAGAGGTTCTTCTGCAGCTTTACAGGGCCCTGGTGAGACCACGACTGGAGTACTGTGTGCAGTTCTGGTCTCCAAATTTGAGGAAATACATTCTGGCTATTGAGGGAGTGCAGCGTAAGTTCACGAGGTCATCTCCGGGAATGGTGGGAGTACCTTACGCTGAAAGCCTGGAGCGACTGGGCTTGCATACCCTTGAGTTTAGAAGACTGAGCGCTGATCTGATTGAGACATATAAGATTATTCAAGGATTGGACACACAGGAGGCAGGAAACATGTTTCCGCTAATGGGTGAGTGCCGAACCAGAGGACACAGCTTAAAAATACGGGGTATACCATTTAGGAAAGAGATGAGAAAAAACGTCTTCACCCAGAGAGTGGTGGCTGTGTGGAATGATCTGCCCCAGACGGCAGTGGAGGCCCATTCCCTGGATTCATTTAAGAAAGAGTTGGATAGAAATCTCAAGGATCGTGAAATCAATGGTTATGGAGATAAGACTGGAACAGGATACTAATTAAGGATGATCAGCCATGATCATATTGAATGTTGGTGCAGGCTCGAAGGGCAGAATGGCCTACTCCAGAAACTATTGTCCATTGTCTACTGGCGTTATCCTGTGAATTGGAATTGAGCAAATCCTGCCTTAATATTTTTGCGAGTTCAAAACGTAAGAGGTGATCTCATTGAAAGCTGCAAAATATTTGAAGTGATAAACAGGATGGTGCAGTTAAATTGTGTGTCCTCACTGATGAAACCAGAAGAAGCTGGGGACAACTTTAAAATTAAGCATTGTGATTTATGATGACAGTGAGGAATATTAAATTTTAGTCTTAGTCTTCAGAAGATTTGCTATTCTCCACTGCAGTGAACCGTGGATATTTGGTCTTTGAATGCCTTTAAGTTGTGTTTGTTTGTTTTCGAATTAACAACGGCCTTAAGCTTTATGTGGTCATTCCTGTACAAGGCTTAGAAGTTGTTCAAGCGTCCGTGATCAACGTAAGTAGTGGAGCAGGCTTTCCAGTATAAATCGTCTGGCCTTTCACAATCGCCCTGAAAAACTCCAAAGATACTTCACTCAGAGTGAACCTGCTCCGTTGATAATAATTTCTGTTGTACAGGGTTCTTCCATTGGTCACAAAAATACATTTTTGCGATAAAAATAATTTAAACATTTTTTTCCAATTTTGTCAGTAAATATGACGACCATGTTCAGATAACATTGACTGCATCACAAGAATCATCACATCATATTGCGAAACAAAGCAATCTCCGCCATTTCATAAGGCAATTATACTTTGGTGTACCTGAAGGCAGATGGAGAGAAACACCCAACTGGGTTGAAGACTCAGTTCATAGAATTACAAAATTGTTAAGGCGGAAAAAGGTGCCATTCGCCATATCATAAACCGTAAGGCATAGGAGCAGAAATTATACAATTACGCCAATGGGGTCTGGTCCACATTCAATCATGGCTGATCACTTTCACAAACTTTGTCTCCCACATTTTCCTTTCATCCTTGATACCTTTGATACTCATTAACGTATCTATCACAGTCTTAAATATACTCAACGAACTGGACTCTATAGCCTTCTGTAGCAATGAATCCCCTTCACACACCACTCGCTGGGTGAAGAAGTTTCTACTTCTCTCTGCTCTAAAAGGTCTTCCCTTTGTCCTACAGCTGTGCACTCGGTTACGAGTCTCTCCCAAAATGAAAACATCTTTCCAACATCTACTCTGCCTTGGCAATTCAGTATTCTTTATGTTTGAATGAGATTCTCCCTCATCCTTCCAATCTTCATCCTGTACAGGCCAGAGTCCTCAAACCTTCCTCAAATGTGAAGCATTTCATTCCTTGGACCATTCCAGAGGACCGATTCTGAAACGTGCCTGTTAGCGATTGTTAACAGAGAATCATTACCTCACAACCGTCCCCTGATTTTTCGTCCTAACTTTGCACACTATTAATATCCATATGATCACCCAATGCCCACTTGAATGCCTCAATCGCTTTTGTTTGGGCGGCACGGTGACACAGTGGTTTGCACTGCTGCCTCACAGCGCCGGAGACCCGGGTTCAATTCCCGCCTCAGGCGACTGACTGTGTGGAGTTTGCACGTTCTCCCCGTGTCTGCGTGGGTTTCCTCCGGGTGCTCCGGTTTCCTCCCACAGTCCAAAGATGTGCAGGTCAGGTGAATTGGCCATGCTAAATTGCCTGTAGTGTTAGGTAAGGGGTAGATATAGGGGTATGGGTGGGTTACGCTTCGGCGGGGCGGTGTGGACTTGTTGGGCCGAAGGGCCTGTTTCCACATTGTAAGTAATCTAATCTAATTTCCATCTCGTGGGGCATTCCCTAACTTATCATTGTTGATTTTTAAAAATTCATGCAGGGGATCATTATCTGGCTGGCTATGTTAGCATTTGTTGTCCATCTCTAATTGCTCAGAAGGTATTGAGTTTCAACGAGAATTGTGTGGATCTTAACTTACATTCCCACCGTAATGGACAATGGCGAATCAAATGGTAAAGATATGACAAGTACCTCCGCTCGCCAGTATGGCAGCAGAACGGACGAAACATTGCCAGCATTGAAAATAAGCCTTACTTCAAAAGATTGCCTGAAATTATAAGAAACTTTATGGTCAGATGCCCGTGGAGTGAAGCAGGCATTGAAATGATGTAGTTTTGTACTTTTTAAACCTAAGTACAGACTTGTAAGAAGGTTATACTCTGAAGAAATTGGGTTGCACATCTAAAAACATAAGCCTTTCTGCATGCTAGTTCAGTTAATTCTTTTATTCTATTCGACAGCATCATAAAGAACAAAACGTCAAGCAGGCCTGTTGTCATTACTCGGACGTTGTGAGTGCAAAATGGTTCATTGAAACATTCAGCTCTTTTCTTTTTCCCTGTGCATGAACTTCTATTGCTAGATCATGCAAGATTCTCCCACAATCCAAAAATATTCAGATTAGCAGAACTGACCATGCAAAATTCCCGACAGTGTTCCAGCACGTTTTGGTGAGGTGCATTTGTCAGGTGCATTATCCCCATAGGATAATGGGGAAAGGGGAATGCTAATGATTGGGTTAATCTTGCAGTGTCGGTGTGGACGTCTTGTGAAGAAGGAGGTGTTTCCGCACCTTCTAGATTCCATTTCAAAAAAAGGTGCTAATTCTGGCTAACATGCATCTGCACATATTCAGCATGTTACTCATTTCCCCCACCCACCCCACCACAATGGCAGTCCAATGGCGCGATGTACTACGTGCATGTCAGTTGCAAGATGCTGAACTTTAAGGAAGACATACACTATAAAAAAAACGTGGTTTTGAGAATGTGGGGGAGTGATATTGTGAAACTTAATCAGAGTCACCCAACTGAAATGATGTTCCTGCAATCAAAAAGATCGGTTTCAACAGATTTAAGGACTGAAATTGGGAAATACTTCAGTTCAACAAAGGTTGCGAATAAGATCGTTTCCCATGTGCATGGTGTCATTCATGAACGGTGATTGTCTTTTTTATATCAGTGAATGGGGAAGATGCAGCCTTTCGAATCCTTGATTACCACTTGCTCAAAAGGTTTGCACTTTGCACCACGCGCATCGGATTGAATGGACTGTAAGTACTCCTTGATTATTTGTGACCAATATTTGAGTCTATAGTGAAAAGAAAGTTTTCCTTTCAGAAACAAATCTCATGCAACCGACAAAAAAGCTTCGAAGGCTCAACCCCTGAATAGGAATTGAACGTGAGTCACAATGGGGAAAGCGCTAAGTGCTGAACACTAGACCGCCAGGGCACGACAATCACAGGCAACCGTCAAAATCAGATAAAGCACATTGCTTGAACAACTTGGCAATGTCCTTCAGCTGCAAGGAACTGAACTAACATTTACTTTCATGGCTACCTAATCAATTACAGCCTGGGAATCATCTGTAATGGCTTCTCCTGACCCGCACAATTAACTCTGATGACTCAACAGGATCGAATTACAGCCTCACGATTCATGATTTACTTTCGTCTCTTCAGCATCAGCACCAGAAAACATAGCACTCGTTTTCTTCTGAAGCTGCTAACTCTCAGCTCCACTCCCTGTCCAAGTCAGTCACCTCCTGCACATCTGCATACGGAGATCGAAACGTTAAAGCTAAGAGCAGGAATTTGACACTTCAACATTACTCTGTCATTCTATATAATCTTGGTTAATTGTCTACCTCCTTACCATATTCCTGTTTGCTCTTCACGTCAACTGAACCTTTTGATATCAATTAAAATAAATGCATTTTCGCATATACTCGGAGATTTGGCCAGCACAACCTGTTGTGGTATTGAATTACAGAGGTGTCCTCTCTGACTCATAAAATGTTTCTTCATGTCAATCCTTTTGTTCCACGCGCTATACTAAGTCTGGAAGTCTTCGTTCTATACTCTGCAATCAGGGGAAACATCCAGCTACTTTCTCTATTCCTATGAGATTTTTATTATTTCAACAAGGTTCCATTCCATTTATCTAACATTTAGTGGAAACATACCCAGCCGAATCAATCTCTTCTTAAATGACAAGACTGCCATTTCCAGTGTCAGCTTGGTGTTGTCGCTGGACGACCTCTCCACCTCTTCCTTTTTGAAATCATTTCGCATAATTTCATGTGAATTCACACTGTACTGCATCGGCTTGCTTGCACATACAATTTTTCTCGACTGCCCTTATACTTCCTTCTATCTTCGTCAAACTCACAACCGCAATTAGTTTTATTTTGCAGCAATATGCGGTTAATCAACGCTTCACCTGGAAATAAGACAATATGATTCCATTCTATTTCTTTTTGCAAGCAAATTCATATCTGTAATAGAATATTCCGCCAAGGTTCAAGTCTTTCAGTTTTCCCAAATAGCTTCTCCATGTGAGACCTGATCAAAAGCATTCTGAGAATCGATGTCATCACCAGACCATCATCTGCAATGAAGTTTCCTGCTCTTCAAGACAAGGAAGGAATGGAGTGAGTTGAATGTGAAGGGACTTGGCAGAATGCCGATATTGAACTGTGGGTGGCAGACAAAGCATCACATTGAATAGGAGTATGTGTGATAATTTGTCAGTGTATACTTGGAAGAAGGTACAAATACACTAACTTTAAGAGAGAGAAAGAAGTGCCAACGTTTTAAAATGAAGAGTTCACAGGCTGAAATGTCAGAATTACTTGGCAATGACATAGATGTTCTTGATCATTATTTTCAGTGTTGGTCAGCATGCAATAACCAGTCCGAATCGAATCAACGCCTGTACAATTTGTCACGATAAATTATTTTCCTTTGTGCAAATGTGTGGAAATATGTTCAATGACATATAAATAAGATGCCACGATAAATGTATTGCTTTAGAACGATGATACAAAATGCTATCATTGACTTTCTCAATATGAACAGTGCTCACGATTTTTCAGGGACTACATTTCTAGAATAGGTGATCTATGAACTATACTGCTCAGTGGAATTGAACACATCTTTGGCCCTGTTTGGTCTTTGAAGCTCCGACTGTGTCCTTCTTCATCACTTCAATCTTCTCTTCGACCAATGCCACCAATAATCCGTGTTTCCTTGTTTTCGTATCTTTTCTGAACACCTTGTATCCAGCAGTAATTAACAATCAATTCTACTCCCTTCGGGGCTAGATCTATGTTGACTTTTTAAACCTTTAACTGGACCATAGCTGGCTAACTGAATCAAATCTGCAATGGAAGTCGGACAACAGCTAAGACATATGTGAACCAGTGACTTCACTTTTGTACACGTCTTGAATTCATTGAAAACTTTCGGAGAATTTCAAACAGTTTTTCTCTTTTGAATAACAGCTTGAACTATTGACAGATCGCTGCTTCTGATGTAGACTCACATTCCTCCTTTGAAGGTGTGAGAGACAAAAGATCGAAAATTATCGCAATGCTTAGCAAATCTGGCAGTATGTTTCAAATCTAATCGAAGTTTATCAGATGAAATGTCGAACCCGCTTTTGATTCCATGGTGCTGGCAGCACTGCTGTGCATTTCCAGCATTTACAAATCATCTTTGTGTGAAGCTGAATAATGGCCGTTGAGTTTTTGTTTGACTGGTGTGCATTAGCAGCGTTCTGAGCAATCTAACCGACCATCCCTTGCTCTTTATCTGTGAAGACAGCCAAAGGGTGATAACTAATTTTTATTTTGTGACTTTTACGTTTCAAAATTCTAAACATTCTCCTGCCTCTGTCTGCAGTAGACAAATATTTGCTTTTCCATTAATTTCCTTTCCATGTACGTTAGTGTTGATTCCTGGAGTATGTAATTCTCAACTGTGCTGTCAGTTCACGTTTCACCTAACTTTCATGTGTAATATACTTGCAGCTTATAAAGAATTGCATATGAATTAAAACTATTAAAAAGTGCATAATTATATATTGTTAATAAGATCCTACTTTTGCATTTGCAGAAATCTGGAAATCGCAAATGCGTGACAATGGCATCCTGAACTGTCAAAGATCCTGAATTGTGAAACATGTCTATACATTTCATTATCTCATTGGCTTCCTATTTCTCTGCCTCGTTGTCCACCCTGAGTCAATGTCTGGAATTTAACAGAAGCCCCTCTCGGGTAGATCATTTAATTTTTTTTCACGATTTGATTGCATAACTGTATGAATTGTGGATGAGCAAACATTTGCGATAGGTTTAGGATTAGGGTTAGGGTTAGTGTTAGGGTTAGGGTTAGGGATAGGTTTAGGTTTAGGTTTAGGTTTAGGGTTAGGGTTAGGTTAGGGTTAGGTTTACCTCCGATAGGGTTAGGGTTAGGGTTACTCGGAGAAGGCAAGATTATTCTGCGGTGTTTGTCTGTTTGCAATGTTGTAACCACCTGAACCTCCCACCACCCCCAGAATACACAATCTAGATGTAGTTACCTTGCTGATCTCTCTTCGACTAGAACAGGTGCCAACCTGTGGATTTACAGTGGACATATTTGCCCTGATCATACTCAGGAAGTTTCGATCTGTCTGGGCTTTCCTCTCATTGCTCTAATAAGGCAATTTTGTTTCTTCATCACACAATGTGCGTCAGCACTGTTTTATATAAACTCACAAACACTTTAATGAACTTTATTGGCTTCAAAGGAATAAGACTCACATTTTTTGAATTCAGTCCAAAGCTAAATATGACATGTTGTCACAAAGCCGGTCCCTTTACAAGGTCAAGTAGTCCTTGATTTTTTTTTTGTCAGAGAGGGTCTAAACGATCCAAGATTCCAATATGTTTGAATTTAGAAACGTTCATTGGGTCACTTTTATTTATACCTAGCAGGTAATGCCTCAGGCAGTAGGCTTTCAAGTCTTAATAAATATCTTGTATAATCAAGAGGATGCGGTCAGCTATATATCTCGGCAGATTAGTTCAGTTTGGGGGTTAGTTGAGTCATGGTAACTGTTGAAACTGGATGCTCTCCCCCTTCTTCTGCCCTTCTGACCACATAACCTGTAAGTTTTTTGTATCAGATTTACTCCTTGTGCTAAGGGGCTTGTTTATTGGGAATCTGCAAGCATTTGGAACATTATCCTTAAGTCGAGATACCCTGTCGAGTTTGGATAGGACAAGTTATTCAGGTATTCCATTTTCGTCCCTTGTGTTTCATTCAGTAATTTGGTAAATACATTCTGTTTGCTTAATACTTAGCATTCTGACCAGTTAGTTCACTCCGGGAATATCTATGTTACAGTAAACATCAACAATTTGCAAAATTACTGGTGGGCTACCTGTTTAAAGATATTGTGGGGGCCTGGCCTGGTACATAACAGATTGGGGCCATTTATGGGATTTAGTCGGCGAGTGGCAGGTGTTAGTGTCTCTTACTTCGGGTGTTGATTTGGTCAAGTAAACAGAGCTTCGCATAGCAATGGTTCTTGCAGTCACCAAGTATGTTTTGGAGGTGGAAGAATTAACTTTTGGCTTTTTGCAAAATGCACTTTAAGTCCAAGCTTCGGGAATTAGTGGACGAGCTGAAGTTGAAGCTATCTCCTTACGTGAGGAAAGATAAGATGCTTGCAGCAGTGGCTCACCATTCCAATTTGCTGGAAACTCCAGCAGGATCTGTAGAGATGACTAAACTTCAATCGCAAATGAAGCAGTTTGCGTAATGACTAATATCAGAAGAGAAAGAAAGAGAATGAATAGGTTTAGCAAAGGAAAGAGAAAAAATAACAAAAAGCTTTAGCAGGAGAAAAAGGAAAAGAGGGAGCATTTGAGCTTCGGAGATGGACACTTAGAATGGAAAGTCAGCTCAAAAGGGCAGAGATGATGGCTGAAGGTAAGCTTAGAGAGGAACAGCGTGAGGGTGAGCAAACCCATCGTGGTCGAAAGCCTGGACAGAAACACTTCAGGTAAATTCACGGAAAAGCACCACCTGAGACAGAGCAGGATATCCAAAATCTAGGATATACATGGTATATTCATGGAAACTTTTTCATTTCACTTGAAAAAAGTAGCTAAACAATTGCAGTGGCAGTGAGCATGTGGGTTGTGTTGATCGAAACAGAACTTGTGGGTAGAGCTAGTGAGGTATTCGCAATACTATCAGAGGAGAGATCTGGGAAGTATGAGGAAGGGGAAAAGTGCATATGAGCTTGTGCCAGAAGCCTACAGACAACGTTTCAGGAATCTAAGGCCGGATCTGGTCAAATCCATTCTGAGTTTGAAAAGATCAAAGAAGTAATTTTGATAAATGGATAAGAGCTTTAAAAATATCGCAAAGTTATGATGCTCTTCGAGAGACAATTATTTTGGAGGAGTTCAACATTACACTGCCTGACATAATGCAAACCCATTTGGAAGAGCAGAGAGTTAAAACGGCAAGACATGAACATGAAGTTGTTTATACATTTGAGTATGTCTAGTGATTAATTTCAGTCCTTGAGGGATAGATATTGGGGCAAAGAGAAATCTTCACCTGTAAAGGGAAAGTAAATCTCCATGAAGGTCATAACTTATCACAGGGTAAAAAGGAAATACTTGAAGGAGAGAAAGAAATTAAAAAGCTCTGGTGTTTTCACTGCAACAAATTAGATCATATGAGATCACTTTCTTGGTAGTTTCAGGGAAAAAAAGAACTTGGATGCAGGAAAAGAGGATAAGCCTAGGAGTTTGGTTGGAGTGGTAACAGAAAGCACAGTGGAAGCTAGAAAGCTGCATCAGTGTACAAGCTGATTGGAGGTTTGTGAAGTTGGAAATGCCGGATCTGCTTAGAACCTGCATAGGGAAAGTTTATTCGCATAAGGCAGGTAAAGAGAATGCAATATAAAGAGACACAGTATCCTCTCAGATTGTGATGATGAAGGATAAGGAGATATGTACTCCTGAAGGACTATTTCCAGAAAAGGTACTGCTAAAGGGAATTCACCAAGAGACAAAATGTGCAAAATTATGTAAAGCGAAGATAGAGTGCCCAAAAAGGTGGTGAAATTGTGGTAGGAAAATTGGACAAACTCGCAGCTGTCGGAATACAATTTGGCCTTTCGAAAAATATAGCTGATTCACCAGTAGGAGTGCTGCCTACTCTAGTTGAAATGCCAGTGGAGACACAGGCAACTGAAGCAATACAAGAGTCTTATCGTGGAAGCCTTCCTGATTGTGGGGTAACAAGGTCTCAATGTCACCAGTTCAAACAGGAGAGATCAAAAATGTAAAGATAAGGATGCTTAAGTGGCATTAACAGAGTCTTGTTCCATCGGATAGTTGGAAAAAAAACAGGAGCAAATAGGTGATCATGCAAATATTTTTAGCTCAGCTAAGCTAATTAATTACAGTGGAATGATAAAATGTTAAAGCAGTTGTATCAAAAAGCATATACGTTAGGAATTTTGAATGCATCCTCGAGTGCTATTACCTTAAAAGTGGTGTCTGAATGAGGAAATGGAGGCGATCACTGATTCAAGGAGATGATAATTGGGCAGAGGTTCATCAAACCGTATTGCCAATGTGGTACAGAAAAGAAGTGATGCGGATGGGACATGAGCTACCACCTAGAGGTCACTCAAGAGTGAGGAAATAACAGGCTGAAATAAAGGGACATTTTTTACTGCCTGGACTGCAACAGAATGTAATTGAATTTTGCTAGACGTGTCATACACGTCAGGTAATTGGAAAAGCATAAGCGATAATAAAACCTGCGCCTTTCTTATGTATTCCTACATTTGAGGAACCTTTTACAAGAGTCTTAATTGATTGGCTAGGACCCTGACCTCAAACAAAAAAAAGTGGCCACCAGTATTTGTTAACAATAATGGATGCATCAAAGAGATTTCCAGAGGCCACCACAAAATGCAATATCACACCTAAAAGAATTGCAGAGGAATTAATGTTTTTAAAGAGATACATACTGGCAATAGAGATACAATGTGATCAAGGTTCAAACTTCACATCGAAATTACTCATTATAATGTCATAGGAATGAAGCAATTCAAATTGAATACGTACTATCCAAAATTGCAGGGACCGGTAGAAAGGTGACATTAAACATTAAAGACCATGTTGAGGATTTATGGTCAGAGTTATCCTGATGAGTAGAGTAAGGGAATCCCATTTGTGTTTTATGTGATCGTGGATGCACCAAATAAACGAACAACAAATTCAATCTATTTCGAATTAGCTTCTAGGCATTAGATGAGAGGACCATTAAAATTGATTAAGGGGAAAATAGTAAATCAGAATTCAAAGGCCACACATTTGGACTAGGTCTGAAATTTTAGGGAACGATTAATAGCGCTGGTGAGTTGGCTAGACAGCATTTAAAAGTAATGCAGTATACAATAAAACAGGAAGCAGACAGGAAATCAAAATTTTACAATTTTACTACAGGGCATAAGGTATTACTGATACTTCCAGAGATAGGTGAACCTTGAAAAGTAAGGTTTAGTGGTTCTTACCAAATACAAAGGATATTAAGTGAGAGCAACTACTTGATAAGGACTCCAGACAGAAAGAAATCTCACAGTGTATGTCATGTGAATAGGCTCAAAATGTACTTTGACAGCGAAGGATTGCAAGAGGACAAGGTGTTAATGATTTTGGCACGGAAGGAAGAACCAAGTTCAGAGGATTCTGAATCGGATATTCTTCAAATTAAAGTGGACAATGAGGTTCTTGTCTAAAATTGGGATAAATTATTGAGTTACCTTCCTGAGAAAAATTGAAATGACCAGAAAGTGTTATTGCTTTCACATGGGGATATATGCAGATATTAACTTGGAAGTACGAACCTAATGTGCATAATAGGAGATGCTGTTACGTTTAGGCAGAATCCTTACAGGGATAATTCTCTAAAGTTTGCATAGGTTCAGAAGGCGATTACCAGGAATGTATCTGAGAATTTTTTGGAGAAATTTAAGGACAAAAATGCTGAACTGTTAAGCTGGAGCCTGTTGTTACAGCCATTCAATTAGAAAATTGTGCACGGGGCAAGTCTTAAAAACATGATTGCCAATACATTTTTGGGACTTGAGTGACAAGCCGAGGCACTCAGTCATGGGAGCACCACACACTGAATCCAGATGTAGTTGTGCACATTTACACGTTTATTGTAAACGAATGTAAATGCATATTTTAAGGTACGAACCACTATTTTTGGGAGTTTGAAAACCGAAGCCATCTTTGGATATTGATGATCCAATTATATATCTGGGGAGTTGTCACACAGGCGGTCTCTTTACAAGATCATGTTGTCTTTGAATTATTTTCAGAGAGGGTCTAAATGATCAAAAGTTCCAACATATCTCAATTTTGAATGCTTCATTGGGGTCCTTTTTTTTACCTAACAGATAATGCATTGGAAAGAAGGCTTTCAAGTCTTTTTTTTAAAAACTGGTGTAATCAAGAGGATGTGGCCAGCTCTCCGGCTGCACGGGTCAGTTCAGTTCGAGGGTTAGTTGAGTCAAGTTCACTGTTGAAACTGGACGCTCTCCCCCTCTTTCAGCCTTCTGACTTTGAAACCTATAACCTTCGTTTTTGTGTATTTTTTACTCTTTGTGGTCAGGGGTTTGTTTATTGGGATTGTTGTAAGTAATTTGAATCAGCATCATTAATTGGAGATTGCCTGTCAGTTTTGGATAGGATAAATTATTCAGGAACAGTATTTTCAGTTCGTTGTGTTTCATTCCTTATTTTTATAAATAAATTCTGTTTATTCAAAAGTCGGCAGTCGGACCAGCTAACTCACTCTGGGAATATCCACTATTCACTAAGCTTCAACAAATGGCAACATTATGGTCTCGGCAATGTGCTTTAGAATGTTTTGAGGGGTTGGACTTGGTCCATAACAATGAACAATAACTTTGATAATTAACAGTCATGAATAAATGTGTCAGTGAGAGATTGAATATGAAAATGGCTATGAGACAGAAAGGTCTGTGGCCAGTGACTGAGGAGACCTGAGGGGAGTACAGTAATATCTCCCAGTCAGAAGTATTCAGCGATCACTGTTTCTGACAAATGGAATGAAATACAATGCAGAGCAAGATAACAGATGAACTTTATTTCATGGAATGCTGAACAACAATGTGAATAGAACAGGACAATTTTAAATGTGATGTGCAGAATTATATCTTATATACAGACTGTTTAATCACAAGTTGTACAGGTTGTTAAGATTGTTTATATCTGGATGGGATATTCAGAAATAAAAACAGACACAGATAACAAAATGTGATGGGTTACTGTGAGTTACAACAGAGTAACAATGAGGATCCATCTCATACTGAGCTGGTACAGAGATGATGGGCTGCATGGCAACCATCTTTGCTGAAATTATTCAGAGAAATACATTGAAAATGTTCAGAGAATGAGGAGACAAGTTTAGACATAAAACGCACAGACAATGTAATAATTAATAAACTATTCAAATTTGTCCATCAAATGTAGCTGTCTCTAAAAGGTCCTTTACGTCAAAATCATTTCGATGATATCTGCGCATTTATTTTCAGAACTTAAAGAAGAAACAGACTTCAGTATAATACATGTGTCACTGGCACAAGTGATGGGAACAGGAATGGAGCATATTGTCCAAATATAACCGTGGTCAAAATCCAGACCAATCACCAAGAAGCAAAATATTAGAGATAGTGGAAATCTGAAATATAAATGCAAAATGATCGAGAAATGCAACAGATGATCAGGATCTGAGCAGAGACACAGAGTTAGCGTATCAAGTCTTAGATGAATCTGTTCTGAACAAGTTATGTTGGACTCAAAAAGAGTTAATTCCATTTTTCTCTGCTCCGATACAGCCTGAACTGCTGGGTTTCTCTCTAGCACTTTCAATTGTTGCAATGGCAGGAAATAGAGAGTAATGGTAGGCAGTTGCTTTTTGGACTGCATGCTTGTGCCAAGCAATGTTCCACAGTTCTCGGTTTTCATTGCCATTTATGTAAATGATTTGCGTGAGAATATCGAAGGCATGGTTCGTATGTTTGCGGATGACACCAAAACTGATGGCATAGTGGACAGTGAAGAAGGATTTCTAAGAATGCAAAATGATCTTGATGAAATGGGTCAATAGCCTGACAAATAGCAGATGGAGTTCAAGCTGGATGAATGTGCGGGGCAGGCAATAGTGTGTGTTTGCTGTTGTCTGATGCACTAGGAATGGGATGATTTTATTCCCAATCTCTCCTGGAATCAAAACATCGATATCCTTCATGATCTTTGAGAGGCCTTACCCTTTTGCTGTTAATGTAGTTGCACAATGTCTTTGGATTATCCTTAAACTTATCTGCCCATGCTATCTCATATCTCCTTCTTGCTTTCCTGATTTCTCTCGAAATAATGCCATACACTCTTTATATTGACTAAGAGATTAAATTGAATAAGTTTGTCCATATCTAAAGTAAGGTTTTCTTTGATTCTTGAATAAAAGTTCAATAACTGTACTTGACCATTGCTCCTTATTCTTACCAGCCTTACCCTTCACTCTAACTGGAACATAGTGCCTCTCAACTCCCGTCGTCAGACTGTTGAACGCCTCCCGCTTGTCAGGCATCATTTTACCTGCTAACAGTCTACTCCAATCAAACTTGATATGTCCTTGTTCCTTGCCCTTAACATTTATGGTACTCCAATTAAATAAAAAAAGAAATCCTTATTCTTTTCCATAACCATTATGAAACTATTAGAGTTATGATTGCAGTATCCAAAATATTCCCTCGTTTACTTCAGCCACTTGCCCTTCCTCTTGCACAAAAGAAGGCATGGTTTTGCTCCTTCTCTGTTAGAATCATCTGCATACAATATACTCGTGACTCTCTTGTTTTTCTTTTCTAATTGACGTGCTCTTCTCATATTCATAAACTTCTCTAACCATCCTACCATTTGTACAGCTACTTGGAATATCCCCCTTTCCGAATTATCAATATAATGTGAATGAGCAAATCTCCCTGCTAAGATGTTCGTTGCTTTACAGTTTAGGTTAGACCAATCCATTCTGAACATGTCATTTCTATTCTAAAATAGATTCAAATTTCCCAAAAATCGAAATCCCTCAACAACACATTAGCTCTTGAGCTGTTGATTTTTCTTCTTTAACCCTTTGTTGCTTCCCAGCTGAGTTTGGCATTGAGAGTAAATCAGGAAGTATTGCTTTAAATGTTTTTTTTAAAATACTGTACCTCACCTCTTCAGTTCACTCTGTTTGGCCTTAAACTTTCCCTAAAAAAAGTCATTCCTGCCATTATCTACACTAATGTTTGGCTACTCAATCTCACCTTTAACAACGTGCTTTAAATGTTTCAAAACGTTCCTAATCCTCACACAGGGAAAGCAACAAACCCTCCTCAATTACCGGGCACTGCCCCAGAATCTCCTGTTGATGCCGCTAATAGAAAATCCACTGAAGCAATAATTCTACTAAATCTTCTCAAACGCTGCTAAACATAAGAATAATTTGAAGAGTCCAATAATTGATTGCTCTTCCATTTTCCTCAGAGAGACAATCCCCTTCTGCTGTTGTAAAAGCTGAAAATCATTTTGAGAGAGGAATAGCCACCGCAGAATTTTGAACTACTTTCTTATCTTTCCTGATAGCCACATCTATATGACTGATATGCTGGATAATATTTTTTCTAAATCTTCCAGCCATCCTCTCTGTCCCTTGTATGTGACCTAAATAATATTATGCCGAAAGCAGGGCATTTTTATGACACCTTATGTTAACTGTCATCACCTATAGACAGTGATGTTAAATTTGAAAAATATATACATATATATATCAAACATTAAACAAAAGAAAAATTAAACAAAATCAACCATTTAGCTAATTAAATGAATAAAAATATCCCTCTTCAATAAATTCCGAGAAGAAAATAGTCTTCTCCGGAGCTG